>NC_080607.1:5696680-6003621 GCF_027887145.1 Ammospiza caudacuta
CAGGTGCTCCTTGTCCTCTGGCTGCCTGTCAGGTGGCACTGGCTGGCTCTGCACGGGCTCCCCAGGAAGGGCTCCAGCTGTACCTTGTCCCACTTGCAGGTTTCCCAGGAGCAAGAGTCATCGAGCCGGTGTCTGGAGCAGCTGGGCCAGGAATCCTCTGGCCAAGGGCATGAAGTGGCCCAGGTGGGCAGAGAGAAGGAGCTGCTGGCCCAGAAGGCTGACCTTGAGGGGCGACTGGCAGCCAGCGAGGGGCTCCGAGAAGACCTTGCCAGGCAGCTGGCAAAGAACAGGTAAAGGCAGGGAATTGAAACGTTTCAGCTGTTTTTACATTGCATGGACAGAATATGGAAGAGTCTCAAAAACAAAAATTAGGCCACAATGTGAAGGTTATTCTTCTGGCATGTAAAGCCAGCAAAGCTCTTGTGAGCCTTGGGCTCCTGTTTGTACCACCGAGTACACTCCTGTGGGATGTCAAACGCGATCCAGCCAGCCTGAACTGAGGAGTAGTTCAGCCATGCAGATGCTGAGTGATACTCAAGTTTCTCTTGGGTTTGGTTCCTCATTCTGGGCATTGAACATCCCTCGCTCCTTTCTGAGTAGCTTGACATGATCCTGATCTTCAGACCAGGAAGCTTCATCTTCAGCATTCCAGGCTCTTACCTTGGCATGCTGGGAGTAGCACGCTGCCATTCAGGGTGAAGCCAGAGGCTCCTGCTGAAAATCTTGAGGCATTTCTGCTTCCAAGCACACTCTTGAGATGTGAGGGACAGGATGTAGTGCTGGTTAGAGAGCAGCAGGGAAAGCTCTTTGGAATTCTCAACAGCCTCTGGGCATTCTTGCTGATTGTTGATGGGCACCCAGCTGCCAAACCTGCCAAGGGCCCTTTGCATGGTCCCTCTCACTGTGTAAGGAAGGACAAGTCTCTTGGGCTCCTGCCTGCTTGTTCAGCAACACTCAAATAAAGGCAGCAAGTCTACTGCTTGACCTTGCAAGGGTTGAAACAGCAGTCTCTGCATTCAGGTAGTTGGTATTCAGACAAAAACCTGTTCCGATTATTTCCAAGTGCTGCCATGGCCATGACATTTTACTGGATCTGCAAAGTAGTTCTGAAGCCTCGTTAAATACAGGGTGTCTGGAAGATGATGTACCTTTCTGTCCATTATCAAGAGCATTAAAAAGTCAGGAGTCAGCCAGGACAAGAGTCTGTTCTGTCCCCCTGCAGAGCAGCTTGGAAGTGCTGATGAGAGAAGGGCTGTGAGCAGGGGCTGGGCTTTTGCTTGTTGCTCCAGCCTGTTTGGGCACAGCTGCCCAGAGTCATAGGTCAGGAACAGCAAGTGAAGGTTTGGCTGTTGAGGCCAAGTTGGGCTGGGCAGTCTGTGCTAGGCCAGGCCATAAGGAAGGCCTGGGCAGTCCCTCAGAGGCCCTGCTCTGCTCTGGAAATGGCCCAGATGGGCCTTCTCTGGACAAGTTTCCAGGTGACCTATTTTCCATCCTCAGGCATGGGGATCTTGAGCCACGTCGTCCTGGAATAAGTGGCTGTGGGTGTCTGGAGCAAGCAACTCATGTCTGTCCATATTTGCAACATGTAGGTCAGCAAAGGAGAGCCTGCAATCCAGGCTGTTTGCTGCCCAGCAGCAGATATCACAGCAGGAGATCACCAGGAACAATCTGGAAGCTCAAGTGCTCACAGTCAGACAGGCCAAGGAGGTGATAGAAGGTGAGAACCTCGTGTGCTTTGTTTGTGGTGCTGCCCCTTGCTAGAGAAAGCTGTCTCTGTCCACAGAGCTTCTGAGGAGTGGTGGGGCTGGAGGCCATGAAAGGGCCTGCGGTCAGTAAAGTTAGTAAAGAGCGTGACTCTTGCTGTTGGTCATGTTTGCAGGACAAGTGAAGGGCCTGCAACGTGAGCTGGAAGCAGAGAGAGCTCTCAGGAGGCAGGAGCAGGAAGACACAGCTCAACAGCTCGTGCAGGCAGAGCAGCAGCATCAGGAAAGCCTCAGGCTTCAGGGAACTGCTCAGCAACTGGAAATAAAGAAGCTCCTGCAAGACCTGGTAGGGGACAATATGCTTCTGAATTGTCCAAGCCAGCCCTGTGAGTTGGTGTAGCACAAGCAGAGGCTGAGGGTGTGAAAGGGCAGCAATTCTCTGCCAGAGGCCTCCCGCTGCTGGGCTGGACAGCAGAGCCAGCAGCTGAGACTTGGTAGAGCATGAAGGCCCCCAGGGTGGTGCTGGGACAGTAAATGCAGCCATGGCTTCAGGGAGGGTGTAAGAGGAGCTCCAGAGCAGGTTGGGCAGTGCCCACCCAAAGCGTGGCAGCCCAGGGCAGGATCATCCCCGAGTCCCACCTGCCACAGAGCAGATGCCAACGTGGAGCAGATGCCAACATGGAGCAGATGCCAACAGTGCTGGTTGCTGCAGGCTTGGGAACTCGTTTCTTTTCTTGCTGTGCTTCCATGGTGGACAGAGGGATTAGCTTTGGGCTGGAAGCAAATGGAACAGGCCCCTTGTCCCTGGTCCTTCAGTCCTTGTGACTGGGGCAGCAGAGAGGGGAAGGTGACACCTCCTCTTCTGAGTGCTTGGACTCGGTGCTTGGGAAGGTCTTTGCCAGCAGAAGAGATTCCACAAGTCTCTGAATCCTGCACCTGCTGAGCCTCCTTTTGAATTCCCTGACAGGACACAGTTTCTGGTGTGCAGAAAGCCAGTGCTGTTGTCTTTTCCAGTTGGGGGTTGTGGGAGGGATGGAGCTTCACATCTTTCAGCATGAGCTTGCCTGGGACTTCATCTTGCAAAGTTTTCCTCCCCCCTCAGGCAAGTGAGCGTGAAAGGCACCGTGCAGAGATGCAAGAGATGCTGGAGCAATGGGAAAAAGAGAAGGCAGAGAGAGAGCAGGAGCACAAGAAGGTGCTGTCTGAGATGAGGCAGAAAGTTGCCACCCTGCTGGCACAACAAGAAGAGGAACGAAGTAGATTTGAAAATGCCAACCAAGAGGTAATGATTGTGTGAGGAGAACTGGTGTGATTTTTTGCAAGGCAGGAGCTGTGGGAGATGGCAGGATATGGGGCTGTGTGGAGCATGCGCTCCGTGTCTTCTGCACTGAATTAGGGGAGGTGAAAGCTGAACGGGGCTGTCGTTGGCACCAGGAATGAGCCCTCTCATAGGAAGCCAGGCAGAAACATCAGCTGTCAGCTGAGAGCTTTGTGCTGCTCTTGTGCTCTGTTGTTCTAAGATGTACCTCAGGGTATCTTCACTGTTCTCCTTCTGCTGCCCTTTTGGTGTGTACTGGTAGATGTTCATGGCCAAGGTGAGTTTGTAGGACTTTTCTTTTGTGGGCATGCAGAGGGTGCAGCAAGAATGCTGACAAGAGAACAATCTCTTTAAAGGCTTGCCTGAAGTATTTCTGAACAGGAATGCAGAGATGTCTTCTGGGCTGTGTTTTAAGTCACTTCCTGGGAAGCTGTGTCTCCCCCAGGGCAGGCAGTGGCCCAGGGCAGCAGCAGCCAAGTGCTCTGAGAGCACAGGAGCCCATCAGTCTTTGCCCCTTGCCACGGGGATGTTGCAGGAGGAGTGTGAAGCCCTCTGCTCTTTCCTCCTGTGCAGGTCCTGCTGGAAGAGCAGAAGGAGAAGAGTGCTTTATCAGAGGCACTGCTCCAAACTCAGGGAGAGCTCATCCGAGCCCGCCAGCAGGTCCAGCAGCTCAGGCAGGAGGTGACAGAGCAGCAAGAGAAGGGGCAGGTAAGTGTGAGTAGGCAGGCAACAGAGGGCAGGGCAGTGACAAGGGCACAAAAGGCAGCTCCTGGGACTGAGGAAGCAAGGGCTGCTTCAGGCCCTGGGAGCACAGAGCCTGGTAAGCTCCAGAGCTCAGCCCCAGGAAGGAAGGCTTGCAGTGGAAGCAGAGCTGGGTACAGATGCCAAAAGAAGCAGCTGAGGGAATGGGATTTTGAGGCAGCAAGTGGAAAAAGCTGAGCCTGAAGGCAGGTCCCAGGAAGTGGCTCTGCATTTTGTTGCCAGACCGTGAAGGCAAATCTGCAAGCTGAGCTGGAGGAAGCTCACAGTGAAGTCCAGGCAGTGCAGAGGAGGCACGAGGAAGAGCTACAAGGCCTCAAAGAGGAAATGAATCTCCTCCTTGAGCAGAGGGAGGCTCTACAAAAGCAGGTGAGTGAAAGGGCAGTGGCACTGCAGTCATGCTGGGAGGGGTCTGTGGCCTTCTTGCTTTTCCATGGCAGAGCAGCAGCTGCTGGGCTGAGCCCTGGGGCTGTCTCGTGCTCTGGGGGCTCCATGGCAGCTGCTCTGAAGGACACTCAGTGCTCTGCTGAATGTCAGCTGCTGCTCTGGACAGCTGGGCTGGTCCTCTGTGCTGTTGGCCAGCATGGATTCCTGCTGGCCTGTTCTTGCTAGCCTTGCTTTGGCAGGTGCTTTCTCAGGTGCCCTTGGTGGTGGGCCACTTAGAGCCTGAAACAAGTTGTCCATATCCTTTGTGAATCTGGTGCTCTCAGGACAGGGAGGAGAGGAAAGTTCTCCTTTACCTTTGCTCACAGCCTGTGCTGTGGCTGACAGTGACTGTAGCTGTGGCTGTAGCCTCTGACTGCTTTGTTCTGTTTGATCGGAGGTGGCAGAGTTGACATCTCAGCTGGCAGCCTCCCGAGAGTGCCAGGAAAGGACTGTGCAGAGAGCCCAGCAAGATGGGAGGGAGGCCCAGGAAGAGTCCAGGCAGAAGCTGCTGGAGGTTGAGCAGATGCAGAAGATGCTGGAGGAGGCAGAACATCAGAACAAGGAGCTGCAAGAGCATCTGCAGAACTTGGAGAAGGAATGGAGTCAATGGGAAGAAGTGGCTCAGCAAAATTCAGAATTGCAGGCCTCCGTCAATGCCCTAGAGCGGGAAAAAAACAGGTAAATGAAAGCCTGTGGCACTCTGCATTGTGCTGAATGGATTCCCTCTTTGCCATCTTTGCACCTGCCAGGGCCTCTGGCAGCATTTCCTAAGTGGCGGATTCTGAATTCCCCATGTAGACACATCTAATTGTCTGGATGTTGAGTTTCATTTTCTTTACTTTTAAGCCTTCAGATAGAGTTTTTCTGAAGAAAAAGGCTTTGGGGTAGCCCTTTCCCTCTAGGGGATATTGTGTTGTTAGGTGGGGGTGTTGATGCTGCCCAAGCTGCACTGTAAGGAGCTGGATCCATCCATCAGCTCCACCTTGGGGCCTGTAACTTGAAGCCTTTGGGGTCTGGATCAGCCTGGCATCTGATGCTTTTTCTGGGCAGAACCATCTTAAGGCCCTGATTGCTGCTCTAGGCCAGATTGGCCTCGGAGGCAGCCCAGAAACAAGAATGTCTCTGTTGCATCGTTCCTCATCAAATGTCCCCCGGTGCCTGCAGGGGGTCAAGCAGGGTCCCTGCCACCCTGCACAGTCACAGGCATTTCTGACTGTGCAAAGAATGCAAGAAACAGGACCAAGGTATGGAGGGCTCTTGTCGCTGATCAGGTCCTGCCAGGCTTCAGTGCCACAGGATTCTTCTTCCAAGAAGGAGACAAAGGAAAGGCAGGGCACTCCTGCTTGGCTTGAGCCTTCTGCATCTTCCATGAGGTTGTGCTCCAAGCCTCGGTTGCCACTTTGGCCTTTGTTTCTCCAGCTGAAAGTAGGATGGGTGCTGGTAAATGTTAGGGAAGTTGCCAGAGATGCCCTGGCTCTAGGGTGCTGCTCTTCCTACCTGGATGTGTAAGATGAGGGAAGGAAATTTCTCTTCCATGCTGACCAAGCCTCCCTGCTTTGGAGCCTGTTTAGTCAGAAGGAAATTGTTCCTCTCCCCTAATGTCTTCATTGCAAGACTTTGTTAGGTTTGTATTCACATTCCCATCTCAAAAAGAAGGTAGAGCATGGAGGCAGGAACTCACTGTTCTTTCAGGGACAAAAGCAGAGCAGGCACATTCTGGGCTGAGACTGCAGGGGGAACAAAGAGCCAAGTTGTTTAGACAAACCTCATCAGATAGAGCAGGTTTTCTTCGAGGTGTGGTGCAAGTCCTAAGAGTTGCTAAAATGTGATATAATTTAGTAATGAGTCACTTGCTTCCCTTCCAGGCTGATTCTGTCTCTGGAGGAAAAGAATGTGTGCCTTAGGACACTGGAAGAACAGAATCTGACACTTAACAGTCAGGTGTCTCAGTGTCAATCTGCTCTTCAGCATGCCGAACGGCTCTCTTCAAACCGTGCTGGACAACTGCGGGAGCTCAACACACAGGTAAGCTGTGCAGTGGCATCCTCTTCTCCAGGGACACACAACAGCACCTTTGCCTTGGAGGCCCCAACCTCTTTCCCCTGCCAGCAGCATCCACAGCTGCCGTGTTCTGCCCGGGGCTGCTGCTGCACCCTGAGCCTGAGGCTGGATCTGGTGTCAGCTGCAGAAGTGTTCCCCCATCCTCTCCCGGGTCCCAGCAGGAAATGTGGGAGGAGAAGCAGCAGCAGACTCCTCTGGAGCTTCTCTGTCCCTCTGTTAGCCGTGTTGTCCCAGACAGAGTGGGTGCCTGTGCCAGGCTCTGAGCAATGTGGGGACACAGAGGTGGCTGTGGCAGGCTGGGCAGGGCACTTCCAGCACAGCCAGTTCAGCCGCTGTTCAGAGCTGTAGCCCAAGGATGCCCATTGCCTCCCTTTCCCTGTTTTCTCTCCATTTGTCTCCTTTGCAATCCTTGCTTCTGTGCCTTCTGGGTTTGGCTTGAAGTCATTTCCCCTCCGTTGCTCTCCCTGCAGCCCACTCTGTGGCCTCAGGAGCAGCCGTGTCCCTGAGGCTGTGTTCATCCATCTTTCAGATCCAGGCCCTACAGGATGCAGTGCTGCAGATGGAGGCTTCCCAGGCAACTCGGCAGAAGCAGCTGCTGAAGGAGCTGGAGGAGTCCCAAGCAGGAGGACGCTCTTTGAGGGACTCTGTGCACGTGCTGGAGGCTGAGGTGTCTGAGCTGCGTGTGAAGCTCCAGAGATCTGATGACAAAGCTCTTGCCTTGGCCATACAGTCTAAGGCTGTGGAGCAGGAGCTGAGGAAGACAAAAGTTCAGAGTGAAAATCTCAGAGCCCGCAACCTGGAGCTGCAGAAGGAGTTGGAGGAAATTGAGCAAGGTACAGCTTCTCCTTTCCCACTCACTCCCCCATGCTGTCTCACCAGCTGAGGAGCTGTAGCTGGAGGCCTCAGCTCCATTCCCCCAAACTCCAGGCCCTGCCAGAGTCTCCAGGCGAGTGGCCTCTCTGGAGCAGGGCTGCACAGGCATCTCCTCTCCTTCGTCTCTATTGAATTGCTCACTCTGCACAAGGCCAAGGGCAAACACACTTTCCTATCCCTATGAACCTTGTCCCTTTCATTCCTGCCTTTTTCTCTGCTTAGAAATTTTCTTCATTTCTGTCAGCTTTGGAGTCTTTGTGGGCTTAGGGCCTGGCAAACACAGGCAGGTAGAGAAGACAGTGCTGTTGTCTCTGCAGAGTGCACATCAGTTTGCCTTTCCTTTGCTTGTGTCTTTCTCCTTCTCCTTTCCCCTTTCCTTCTGCAGATTGGTGGAAGGAGGAAGCCAAGCACACCTCTCGAGAAACTGCCCTGGAGAAAGAGGCCACTGAAAGGCAGGAAGAGGCTGTGGCTCTCCGTCGGGAGGTGGCATCTCTGAGGACGAAACTCGAAAAGCTGGAGAAGGAAAGGAAGAATGTGCTGGTGAGATTGGCAGATGCCACAAAGTGCCATTTCCTAGCTATGGTTGGGCCTTGTGTTCATAGTTCTAAAGAGCACCTTTTCTCAGTTTAACTTTTGTAATTGCATTCCTCTGAATAAGGAGGAGATGTTGTAGTCATGGCAAAGCCAGTTAATGCTGAGGCTGCTGCTGATTTTCCTCCATTCTGGGCTTCTGTGCCCTAGGACCTTTAGTTCTCCATGTCCTCAGTGTCCCCATTGACATTGCATGGTTTGGGGAACTCCTGGTGTCCAATCCCATGTTCAGATTTCTAAATATCTGGATCTGGAATGCAGGGGAGAGTCCCAAGTTTCCCGTTAAGAGAAAGGTGTTTGTCCTTGGCCATCGGAGAGCAGCCAGTGGGGAGAGAGGAGGGGAAAGGCAAGTGCTGATCCCCAGCAGGATGTGTGCCTGCAAGGGGAGAACTCGTCCTGAGTGGCAGCAGAGAATGACAGACTGATGTGGCCATTGCTGCTGCCAGAGAGGGCAGTGGGGCTCTGGGGGATGGAGCCATGGAAACTCTGCACAGGAGAGGTGGAAAACCACTGCTGTCAGCCCAAGGGCAGGGAATGAAAGGCTGGGGCTGTTTGCTCTTCCCTTCCTCCCTGATGGAGAGCACATCCTCGTGGCACTGCCTGAATTCTGCTTAGCGTGCACTTGCAATCCTGGCTGCAGTTCTGGCAGCTCCTGCCCAAAGGAGCACTGGAGTGGAGCTGCAGGAGGTCAGGGAAGGGCAGAAGGGAAGCTGGGACAGGCTGAGTGAGCTGGGAAAGATGCAGCATCACGGGGGGCCCAGCAAAGCTCTGCAGCATCCCGAGGGGCAGAGAGAGAGGGGCAGCCTGTGCCTGCCCCTGCAGCAGGAGTCCAGATCTGGTATGAAAAGCAAAGGGAGAGAGGGAATGAGGGACCCTTTTTCTCCCTGTTTTGGCAGCATGAACGGGAATTGTACCAGCAGCAGATGAGAGATCTGGAAAAGAAGAATGAAATGCATGCACTCAACATGCCAAGTCAGCAGGAAAGATTTCAACACTTGGATAGTGAAAAGGAAACCATGCAGGAATATTTGGAGCATAGTGCTGCTGCTTTGAATGAAAGAGGGAGCACGCTGACTGCTGCACTGACCAAGTTTAAAATTGCCAAAGGGGCTCTGAAGAAACACTTGGCCTTCCTGAAGGGAAAGTCTTCTATCCAGTCAGGCACTGGCATTGACCTTCAGTCCACTCCAGTGTCCCTGACTTATTCCAGAGATGTTTCCCATGAAGAGGTGGGTCTCTATCCCTGTCAGTCCAGGCCTGCTTGGGTAAAGCAGCCTGGGCTGCAGCAGGCAGCCTTGTCTGTGTGCCTGGCTCCAGCCAGAGGCCATTGACTGCCAGATTGTTTCCTGGCACACCTGGAATGACTGATCCAGCTCTGGAGCTTGCTGTTCAAACATCTCCAGGCCAAAGCTGGGTTGGGCAGCTTCGTCTTCTCCTGTGCCCACAAAAGGGGAGGCAACATGTAGGGGTTTGGAATTGGTGTGGGAGGGAACAGAGCAGGTGAGCAGAGTGATGAACTAAACCCAGCTGAGTATTGTACCAAGAGGGCTCAACAGCAGCTGCACTGCTGGTGCTTCAAGGATGCTTCATGAGATGGAGATTTCTGAGGGACAGCTTCTGTGGTGTTTGAAATATGGGAATCATCTCCTCTCTAAACACCCAGCAGGCTGTTGCAGCACAAGAGAAGCACCTGTTATGTGGCTCAAGGACCAGCCTGGAATCTAAGAAAACGCTTGCATCAGCAGAGAAGGAGAGGAGAGAGAGGCCTGAATTATCCACTGTGCACAGGAGAAGTGGTGAGCAGGTAAATTGGGATTTCACTGCCTCTGCAGAGCCTCAGGCTCCTCTGGAACAGAAGCCTGTGGTGTCAGGAAAGAAGAGTTAGAGGAGTTTCAAGTCCTCGGCATTGCTTCAAGGCTCATTTTTCCCCTGGGCTTGGTTGCCCACATTGTGATCGGATCCCATGTGGAATGCTCTGATGTTTCGGAGAGGGAGAATTTGCTCCCTGACCCTGGGCTGCCTGTGCAGGAGCTTGCTGTTCAAACATCTCCAGGCCAAAGCTGGGCATGGGGAGCTGCTTCTCCTGTGCCCACAAAAGGGGAGACAACATGTAGGGGTTTGGAATTGGTGTGGGAAGGAATGGAGCAGGTGAGCAGAGTGATGAACTAAACCCAGCTGAGTATTGTACCAAGAGAGCTCAACAGCAGCTGCACTACTGGTGCTTCGAGGATGCTTCATGAGATGGAGATTTCTGAGGGACATCTTCTGTGGTTTTTGAAATATGGGAATAATCTCCTCTCTAAACACACAGCAGGCTGTTGCAGCACAAGAGGAGCAGCTGTTACCTGGCTCAAGGACCAGCCTGGAATCTAAGAAACCACTTGCATCAGCAGAGAAGGAGAAGAGAGAGAGGCCTGAATTATCCACTGTGCACAGGAGAAGTGGTGAGCAGGTAAATTGGGCTTTGACTGCCTCTGCACAGCCTCAGGCTCCTCTGGAACTTGGCACCTTAGGCCAGGCAGTGCTTTGGAGACCTCTGCTTGCTCCATTGCCTCTCCCTGTCCCTGCTGTGGCCCAGCCCTTTGTTTGCTCTCTCTCTTGTGGCAGCCCATGGCTTTCACAAGGGCTTTCACTGCGCTGCCTCCCTCCCTGGCCCCGTGTCCCTGCACACACACACTGGCCTCTCTTGCACAGCTTCCAGCGAGAGCTTTTTGCCCCCAGTGTGGTCTGGTGCAGTTCAGGGTCTCAGAGCAGGGATCTCCTTCCTTGATGTCCAGAGGTGCTTTTGCTCCATGTTTGCTGACAGCTTTCTGTGACCCTCTCTCCCATCCAATGTGCAGGTGGACCCTGAAAGGAGAAGAATCAGAACTTTTAGGAGAGTGTTCCCTCCAGACTACTATACCTTGCCTGTCCATGACTCTACCGATAGAAACTGGTCGACTTCTGAAATAGAAGAGTCCTCCAGTAGCTCAGGGGAGCAGCAGCCTCTGTGTTGAGGCACAGCCTGTGGAGAAAGGGGTCAGTGGCCCAAATATCTCCTCTGGAAATCAGAGCTGGGTTCCTAAATCCCTTTGGGAGTCTCTGTAATAGACCTGTGGTGGCTGAGGGATGTAGGTGGGAAGGGTTTGGCAGCCTTGAGCTGGACTTGTTGATGCTCTGAGCTCTGTTGTGTGTGGAAGCCTGTTCCTTTCCCCTTGCCCAAGGGCAGAGTGTTGGTGAGGGCTGGAGTTGGAGGCTGTGTGTGCCCCGAGAGCCGGTACCGTGGGGCTGCAGGTGCTCCTGCCAGCGTGGGCTTGTCTGAGCGGGGCCTTGTGCCTCTTTCAGGTGTCCCTGCTGCAGTCACAGCTGGCCCAAGAGCGACAGCACCACCTGGAGAGCTGTGCAGGGAGCAGGCAGGAGACACAAGGTGCAGAAGGGATCTCCTTGCTTCCTGAACATCTCAGAGAGGAGCCAGGCTGCAGCTGGATATAGTTTTAGACTTAGTCAGTAGTTTATGTTTAAAGGATAGTATAGGTGTGTTTGAACCTTTATACAACTGTGTTCCATAGGATTAAGAATATATTTATAGGAAAATAAAGAGTTTATTATGATCATGAATAAAGTAAACGATCTTTGTCAGGGCCATTTACTACCCAGTGCAGAGACTTATATCTTCCAGTATAGTGCATTATGTCTGAAGCAACATTGAAGCAATTCTAGTCCATCCAGCAAAAACCAAGTCTTAATTAAAGATTGATGCCACTCACCCAAACCAATGACCATGGGCAAACATTCCTCTCAGGCTCAAGGCGTGACCTTGAGGAGCATCCTCACTCCAGGGAGGAATCTGCAGAAGGGAGACATGTGCCATGAAGCACTTTGGTGAAGGCAGGAGAAAGCTGCCATGTGTGGAGCTTTTTCATTTGTCTTTAGGAAGCTGCAGCCTGTTTGTTGTCAGAGTGACAGAATCTCAGGCTGGGGGAGGCTGGAGGCACCTCTGGAGGTCACCTCACCCAGCCCATGCTCCATCAGGGCCAGCCAGAGCCGGCTGCCCAGGATGTGTTCAGGTGCCTTTGAGTCTCTGCAGGGATGGAGACTCCCCCAGCTCCCCGGGCACCTGCGTCAGTGCTCGGCCACCCTCCCAGTGCAGCAGCATCTCCTGAGCTCGGAGGGCCCCTCCTTTGGGTCACTCTGTGCCCGAGGCCCCCGGGGCTGTCCCTGGCCCCGTCCCCTCTGCAGCCTCCCCCTGGCTTTTCATGCCCAGGGATGAGATGCCCTGAGCCTGCTCTGCTCCAGGCTGGGCAGTGCCAGCTCTCTCAGCCTCTCCTCATGGCAGAGACGCTGCAGTCCCTCTATCAGCTTCATGGCCCTGTGCTGGACTCTGTCCAGTCTGTCCCTGTGTCCCGTCCTGGGCAGCCCAGCTCTGGGCCCAGCACTCCAGGGCTGCCTCACTGCTGTGGAGCAGAGGGAAAGGATCCCCTCCCTCTGCCAGCTGTGACACAGCTCCCAGTGCAGCCCAGGACGCTGTTCTGCATTGCTGCAGGAGCACATTGCTGCCCCATGGGCATCCTGGTGTCCAGCAGAACCCTGCCAATCTTCACGTTTCCAACTGGGTGGCCCCCAGCAGTCACCGCTGCCTGTGGTTGTTCCTTGCCAAGGACAGGACTCAGCACTTGTCATTGAACTGTCCCTCTTGTTGAACTGTCCCTCTGCATGGCAGCACTTCTCTCTGGCAGATCAGCCACTGCTCCTGGTGTGTGGGAGTGCACAGCCTGGCTTCTCACCCTGTTCACTAACAAAGGTGTCAGGAAGGACTGGGCTCAGCATTGTCTTCCAGCATCCTCCGCTAGACTCTGTGCCACTGATCACCAGGGTTCCAACAAGGTAGAGTCTGTACAAGGCATCTTTGCTTGTATGTACTTATTCAGAAAGAATAGGCAGGATTTACAACAGGGATTTCTGCTCCATATCTTATGTGGGAAAATGGAATGATCCACGCTCCCTCTCACTGGTGGTGGGTAAAGTGGTCCTATTGTTGGTGGCAGTGGATGTCACCTGCACAGGAACTGTGCCAGACTGGTGTGACATACTGTGGGAAGGAGCACTCTGAGGGAGGTAAAAGCTGGGCTGTAGAGATCATTCCAAGACTCTTCTTCAAGTCATAGAAGGCCCAGTTTTGTGCAGATCAGGAACAATTCCTAGGCAAGGGCTGAAGCTGCATACATCTGTGAGTTCCTTTACCTCTTAGGTCAATTTCTCCGTTAATGATAGCAGATTGTCCTGGTTGAAAAGACAGATGTCTTCCAAGGAAGCTGGGAATCTTCCTGGAATGGAGAGATAGGCCCCTCCCTCCAAATCATTCTAACTTGAAAATTCTGGGCCTCCAGGCAAAGATATGGGAAGAGAAATATCAGTTCTTCACTAGAATATAAAGATATGTATGTATAGGTGAAGAGGAGAGAACAAGCAGCAGCGCCCCCAAAGCAATGCCAGACTCTCCCACCCGTTGAGCAGTTCTGCCTTTGCTGTAGTTCTGAGCACACCCGGCAGAGGGTGCTGTGTGCTGAGGCGGGGCAGAGGGGCTGCAGTGACTCTGCCCTGGCTCCAGGGGGCGCTGTCGGCCCCGGCGGCCTCAGGGGCCACGGCTGCGAGTCCTGAGCCAGCCCCGGGGTTAACGGCAGCCTCGGGGACACAGGGAAGCTGGGGCTCTGCTTTTCCCAGCTTCTCACCTGCCTCTTGCAGTATCCTGGTGATGGCAGCTCTGCTCTGGTTCCAGTCAAGCAGCCCCTGGGGCTCCCTCTCTCCAGGGAGGTGGGAGGTGGTCCCATTTCCCATGAAGCACCCACACAGATGGTGAGGATCTTCCTTGGCGATAGCGAGTGTTGAAAAGTCCCCGTCAATCAGCAGCTGCATCAAGCAATAGGCTCACCTATGGATGGCAAGAAGAATTCTGAAGCAGTGCCGGATCAAGCACCAAAAACTGCCCAAAGTGCCCTGCTCCTAGCATGGCCAGCTGGTTATTCCTTCGGCAAGCCAGTGCCCAACCCTGCCCTCCCTGCCTGGAATTTTCCAGTGGAATGGGAGAGTCATTGGCCAGTTCTTTTGCATCTCAGTTGCCCCACAGGCAATTCATTCCCCACAGGCATCAACTGCTCTTTCCTCGCCACGTTCCCCTTTTCAAGTAACACATGAGAGAAAATTCACAAAAAAACACCCCAAACACACAACATTTTCCACCCTGACTTTTTTCCCATACCAACATGTTACAACAAACTGAATTTTTAACTACATACATCCGTGTATTATCCAAATTATATACATACATAGATACATACATGCAGATATGGATACAGGCACAGTGTCTTGCGCAATTCACCCCAAAAACAAGGTCTCCTGGAGATATGCATTGTATTTTTCCATCTTTCTGCATCATCCACCAAGTCCAGTCCAGTCCCTGAGCAAAGACAACCTCACAGGTGCGTTTGTCTTTGCTCGAGGCAGAATTAATCCCAACAGTCTTTCCTAGCACCCCTCTCATGTGCACCACCAGAACTTTGTCTCCACCTGCTGTGCACAGGGGTTTGCATTGGGCATGGCCAGCTTGGTTGGTGGAATCTCTGCTATTAGCTAACCATGCAGCCTTTGCTAAATGCAGCTCCCACTGCTTGGGGGTCCCATCCCCCCATTACCTTCCATGTATTTTTGAAGAGTTCATTGCACTGCTGACCGTTCCTGGCCGCTGGTGCACAGTAAGGAATGTCTGTCCTGCCACTTCACTCCCAGGACCTGGACCTCTTGGACAGGTCTCTTGACTTTGCTCTTTTTGATGGAGAAGCTGGCTTCCAGCAGAATCTGGATGATTCCTTCTCCTTTCTCAAATACAATGATGTCACCAATGCACTGCAGATTTTCTGGAGCTTCACCCTTTTCCAGTGCAGCCTGGATCAGTCCATGGCAGATGGTGGGGCTGTGTTTCCACCCTTGGGGCAGTTGGTTCCAGGTGTACTGCACAACCCTCCAGAAGAAGGCAAACTGAGGCCTGCATTCAGGTGCCAGAGGAATGGAGAAAAATGCATTGGCAATGTCAGTAGTGGCACACCACTTTGCTGCCTTGGACTCCAGCTCGCACTGGGGCTCCAGCATGTCCGGCCCAGCAGCGCTCAGCGGTGGAGTCACTTCATTCAAGGCACAATTGTCCACAGTCAATCTCCATTCTCCATCAGACTCATTCACAGGCCAAGTGGGGCTGTTGAAGGGGGAGTGGGCCTTGCTGACCACCCCTTGGCTCTCCAGCTCTCAGATCATTTTGTGGATGTGGATCATGGCATCTCAATTTGTCTGATATTGTGGGTGACACACCTCTGAGGTGGCAATTGGTCCTTGTTACTCTCCTGCCTTCAAGAGTCCAACAGCAGAAGGATTTTTAGACAGTCCAGGCAAGAACTTTCATTTGCCTAACATCCTCTGCCTCCACAGCAACTGTTGCAAAAGCTCACCTGAGTCCTTTTGTGTCTTTGAAATAACCACTCCAGAGGAAATCTCTGCCCAGAATAGACGGGGCCGCTGGGTCAGTCACATAGGATGTTTCTTGCACTCTTTCCCAGTCTAACTCACCTCAGCTTCCAGCAGGGACAACTGCTGCGATCCCCCGTCACGCCAGCAATAGAAACGGGTTCTGCCCCCACATGTCCTGATGGGATTGGAGTACACTGTGCACCAATGTCAACAAAAGCCTTGTATACCTATGGCTCTGCTGTGCCAGGGATCCACACAGCCCAAAAGACACAATTTTACCTGGCCTCTACCTGGCTAGAGACAGGGCCTCTCTAGTTCTGGCTACCGTTCCCTCCCTGGGCATATATTCTGGATGTTCCTTCAAGGGGATCTGACATATCATGCTCCCTTCTGTTATACCTGGCAGCTTGGTCACAGGAAGCTGGGACTGCATTCATTTGGGTGGAAATCCCTCTGTTAGTAGTTTCCTCCTTTAGCTTGCATACCCATGCTGCTAGGACAGACATGGGTTTTCCATTCCACCCTCTCATGTCTTCCCCATGTTCATACAGGAAGAGCCACAGGTCAACTCATGAGCTGTACTCCCTCTCCCTAGCTGGGGATGTTGGGTACTGACACTGAGGCCTCTGGTTTTGTTATAGATGGATAATGGGATGATTGGCTCAGGCAATTCAGGGATAACTATTGTGTAAATATTAAGAAAAGCTTTAATGATATATAGTTACGTTATTGTAGTTTAGACGTCCTCTCTTCTCCCCATAGTTCCCTTTTCCCCCTCCTGTAGTGTTACCATCAGACAGCCGGGGTTGTCTAGGACAGGTACAAAGAAGGCTGCACATGTGCCCCTTGCATGGGGCAGTTGGGAATGAAAAAGCTTGGTGCTTAGGGGGTGAGGCATGGCAACACCTGATCTCCAATCCAGTTACAAGAAAGCAATCTCCACTGATAAATGGCAAAGAAGAGCTGACTGACAGACCTTGGGAGGGGCCAGGGCTGGCTGATGCAACCCCCAGGGGTATAAAAGACTGAGAATCCATCTTGAAGATGAACCTGCCACATGGTATGCACGAGAACAGTCCCCAGCGCTGTGAATTTTTCTATATATAGTCCATTTTTTATATTTTTGTCAAGGTTTAATAAGCCTTTTTTAAATTTTCAAAGCGAGCAGTTGTTTCTCAGAGGTTTGCACCGATGTCATATGGGAACTACCCTTGCTTATCTCCTTTCTCATCTTCTCTCTGAATTTTTCCTGTTCATCCTTGAGACTCAACCACAGCAGAGACATGAGTGTGTATCAGGCCATGGACGAAGGTCTCATCATTCCTGAGCTTGCTTGCTACAGAACTCACTGTCTCTTGGTTGTCCACTAAATGCATTGTTCCCATGAAGCTGGAGTATTCCGATGGCTCATGCAGTGTAAGGCTCCAGCCCATTTGCACTGTGCACCTGACCTTGTCAGGGTCATTATGCTGTCCATCCCTTGCAAAATGTTTCTCCATTACTGCCATTTGTCTCAGTGTTGGAGGTTAGGATTTTTCCTTTTTTTTTCTTTCTCTTAGGATATTTTCTCCCATTTGTTGCTAAGAGATTGATACTTAAGAGAACAAAAGATGTGGCTGAGAGGAGGAGGAGGCAGAAGGGGAGTGTCTTACTGTAGGGGTTTTCTCTTGGGAAGGGCAGGGATACCACAAAATTGTGGCCAGGGGGTGAGGAGCTAGGCTCTGCTCCTTTCACTCTCTCGAGGTCAGATGAGGGGCAGCCTGGAGGATGTTATGAGTAAAAAAAGCATTACTCATTTTTTTAGAAGAAACATTGCTGAGTTACAAGTTGAGTTGGGAGCTGATTGCTGGCCGAAGAGAGTTCTTTGTTAGCTGCATGTTGTAACCACCTGTTAAGTGTCAGTCGTTAACCCTCTTTTGTTGAGAATTCCCCTTTTTGTATCAGTAGTGCCCTGCCTAAAGCCAGGTTGATGGCCCTTCTTGGACAGTGCAAGGAAGAGACATCAGAGTACATGCAGATAACCTCAGACCCAGAATGCAACAAGAGAGGACCCCCACCAAACTTACCAAAAGACCCCAAAACCAACGAGCCAACACAGAATTAAGAGATCAAAGTGATGTCTGGACGTGAGCAACAAAGTACAAGAGCCTGCAGAGACGCTGACACCCTTTTTTGCCCCTCGCCCTAGCTAAGGAAGGACCCCGGCTAGAGGCAGGGCCCTGGGAGGCAAACCCAAGAGTTGTAACATGGGGTTTACCACACTGCTGTTGTGACGATAGGACCCCCACAGCTCTGCCCCCTAGGGGACAAAGCTGCTCATTCCTCCTCCTCCAAGGCACTCCTGGGAGCGGCGAAACCAGGGACCGGTCCAGCCTCCCAGCCTTGAACTGATCACTTTTAATAAAGGCATTAAAAAGAAGAAAAGATCTCCTGCCTGTTTATTTCAGAGGATTCTCTGCCACTATAGAGCTTTTGTCCTGCCACTGCTTCTCCTACCATGGCTCGCTGCTGCCAAGGTTCCTGCTGCAGTCCATTTCTCCAGCCGGAGGTGCAGCGGGCCCGGCCGTCCCTGAGGGTTCCAAAGGCAGCCCCTTGTGCATCCCTTCCGCCAGCCCGGCCGCCATTGCCGTGCGCAGAGAGGCGGCCGAGCTCGCGCCACAGCGCCCCCTGCAGCCCCGGGGGAATCATTGCCCCACCCTGCCCGGCTGGGAGCCAGCAGCGCCCCTGCTGGCTGTGCCCGGAACTGCACCGCAGGGGAAGGGGCCTGCAGCCGGGACAAGGCCGGCCCTGGGGCTCTGCGTCTGCTCGTCGGTGCTGCCGCCTTGGGGTTGGTTTGCCACGTTATACACACACACGCTAGCAAGGAACTTCTATTCCTCTTCTCCTGTCTTTGCCTGTAATCCCTGTCATTTCAAAGTTATACGAATTTAGAGGGAAAGGGGTCATATTTTCCATTCTAAGGGAGCTTCCTGCCTTCCTTGGCAGACACCTGTCTTTCAAACCAAGACACTCAGGCACTGGATTCTTTCCTTCCTGGTCTTCCAGGGCTTTTTATGATGGTGTTTCTACAGGCTGTCCCTGTAAACAAAAATCTCTCCTTCATTTGTTATAAACTGCTCCCAGAGAGAAAGGGGCCTTAAATTTTCATCCTTTACCTGTTTTTCAATTGCTGCAGCAATTTTTTCCCCAAATTGCAGAAAAGGCTCTTTAAGACCTTGTCTTATAGTGACATTTCTTGGTTTTGGAGCTGCCATTTCCATCGTTTTAGTGATAGGACTCATACCTAATTGTTGAGCCTGTGTTAAAACCAGGGGATCCCATCATGCCTGAAATCTGGATTAGAAAAAGGCCCTTGACCAAGAAAAACATCAATTCCTATAGCATGGTGAGGGTCCTGCTGAGGTAGTTGCATATTATTTAAAGCTGTTCGCTCGGCTAATTGCCTCCAATTGTCTTGAAATATTCCATACTGCACTGATTGAAACAAAACTGCAGCCAAATGCACAATATCATAAGGAGACAGCAAATCTGTATTAATAATACTGATTAATTGCATTACTTCAGCAGAATTAATACCAAATTTAGCTACTTTAGACTGAAGATCATGCACAACCTTCCATGCAAAAACCTCATAACTATCATTTTGTCCTGAATTAGGAGCTGTTTTAAACACAGGAAAAGCCATTTTACCATTAGCAACATCCATATCAACAGCATCTGGTGGGCCTATTTTCTCCACTAAATCCCAGTCTCCTGTCTCAACTGCTTTCCTTTTAACATATTCCCAACACTGAAAAGAATGACAAACAGTTACAATAGCATTATCAGAAGGCAGAGTTTTTGAAACACCAAGCTTATTTCTATTACCAGTCTTACCAAGCTTATTTCTACTACCAGTTTTACTAAGCTTCTCTCTATTACCAGTTTTACAGCAATCAGAAGTATGCATTAATTCAGACCTTTTAATCCCTGTAATTTCCTCATTGTCACTATCAGAATCAGAAGTCAAAGGAGGAAAAAGAGTTAATATTTCCTTATGTTTGTGCAGTTCAGAATCAGAAGCAAGCAAAGGAGCAGATGGCTCAATTTGTTTCTTTTTTAAGGTCATCTTAGCCAGCCGCTGTGCCAAGGACTCAGAGTTAGATTTAACATTAAGTTCAGCTAGTTACTCTGTGGGTGAGGGGTACATGGATTTAAAGCCTTTTGCAGACAAACACAAAGAAGCCTTATCAAATTGGTGCCCATTTCCCGTAGCAACAGACCCAGCAACAGTCTCTGCAGAAAAAATCCCAGCAGAACTCTCAGGCTGAGCTTCTCCCCTTTGCTGCTCCCCAGCAACTTCGAGTTCCTCCTTCAATTCCCTTTCTACCTCCTCCAAGTCTTTTTTATTCTGCTCCGCTTTCCACTCCTTTAAGGTGTTATAAAGCAACCTCCCAGTAGAAGATAAATCTGCAGCTGCTTTTCCCCCATTCTGAATTACTTCCCAGAGTGTTTCTCCAACTTCTTTCCAAGATCTAACACTAAAAGTAGTAGTTACATCAGTCTTAAAATTTTGAGACTTTGCCCATATTAAAATATTACGCAGAGCATAGTCTGTTGTTTTAACTCCTTTTCTTTTGAAGAAAGTTTTCCATGTAGATAAAAGAATCTGTTCTTCACTTGTTAAATTATTTCCCATTGTTCCAAGCGGCTCACCTCTTTTCCAGGTGTCAGAATCAGATCTGGACTGACAGCTGCAGCCCACTGCTCTCAGCTTTACTGGGCTCCGACCTCACTGCCCCTCGCCTGGCAGTTCCATCATGCCAGGTAGGCACCAAATGTCACTGTTAAGCTGGATGTGACATACATACGTGATCAGGGTCCAAAAAGAAAAAGGTTTTTTTATTCTGCATGTTCTCCAGTTTATATACTCTTAACAAAACGTGATCTTAAGTCATTAACTACATCACAATAACCTATTATATTCATTGGTGCAAAGCAATTAGCGTCCATATCATTGGCAAAAGTTTTACAGAAATTTAATAAGGCACGTATACACATCTACTTAGGCATGTGGTCTAGCTACAAAAAGTTTCATGTTTCTTTTCTAATAGGTTTCCATGCTGGCGGCGTTGTCTTCTTCCTTGCTGTGGATACACTCAAAAATCATCTATTGTTATTTCTTCTATTAACTCAGCTTTGCCTGCAGGCCAGCTGTCAAGGCCCTCCATATGCAAGCTATTCCATCCTCCCCTTCTCGACTCTCTAAATTCTCCACAGCTGGGTGCCCCCAGTCCAAAGCCACTAGTCTCCCAGCAGACATCTGGTATAAACCTTCTAAATATATTCTCTCATTTCCCCTGTCTATCCACTAGTTTATTGAATTCACAAACTCTCACGAGTCGAGCCCAAATCACTGAAGCCAAGGAGTTCCTCCTATCTGTCTGTCCAGATTGGATTCTCAGATCAAAACTACCCCTATTATGTTTACAAACATAAACCCCGTACCTAAAACCACAAGTGAGCCCTTAGCAAAGTCTCCAAACAAACCAGTTTAACGACTTCACACTCAACGTGTGCTACACTTACAACTTTTGGCACAAGACGGCAGCGTTGCCTCAAAAATACACCACAGCTACAAACATGACTGCAACACCACAATCTTCTTATTCCCGAGGGAAACACTTAATACAATCTAACAATATCCAAATACATTACACTAAAGCACTCAACTTCTATTTTTCAAATTCCACAAACATAAACACCCTTTTACTGTGAACACCATCTGTTACCATAAATTCCATCCCCCATAACTAAAACACAGACACACACAGTCACAGTGGGGAGGGGATTTTATTAAGGATCATGCACCCCACTTGCTTTGTTTCAGTCACCCAAAAAGGGAACCGTGGGCCCAAGCTCCCACTTGCATCATACTAACAGCATGTCTCAACAAATGCTCTCACAGTTGTTCTCACTGTCAGGACACATTCACAACAGCACAACCACTTTAGATTTGCCCTTATGACTGGTAGCCCCAATTGCTACCAGACTGAGCCCTCTACGATGAAACAAATGGCAAAATCCTCTTCTGTCAGCAACAGAAGCCCAAGCTCTGCACAACAGTTCAACAAATCTTTCTGCTGACAACCAGATTTCAACTGCAACTTCAGTCTGCAAGCACACTACAGAGGCACAAGTTGTGCATGGAACGTCTCCCACGACTTACCAAATGGCCTTTTCTGACCAGGCGCATGCCTTACAGACCACTGCGTACAACTGTTAAATTTTTAAACATACCATTTTCTCCAGAGTTTTAGTAGTCAGGGGTCCTTGTCTGCTGCTGGATGAACAGTCTGGGCAGCAGAGGCTGCTTTTCCAGGAATATCCCTGGGGTCATCCCGAGGACATCCATGTCCTGAGCTGCTCTCACAGCCGAGCAGAGTCTTCTCCTGACTTGGCTCGCCAATTGAATCATTAGAACCGAAAATCACGGACAAAGACTCTCTAAACTCATCCAAGTTAGAAAGTGTTATGCTTATTATGCAGCAGGTGGCACTGTAGGGGTCATCCCCAAAATGCGTGACTGCGCCACACAAGGATTTTTGGCCTCTATTTATTTCCCAAAATAATACATATGCATAACCATAACCCCAGCACCTCCCATCCCCGCTTTGTATTAAAATGAGTTTATTATTCCCTCATGCCTGCGCTATTTTTCTCTTGAATTGGGTGGGTGATCTCAAACTGGGTCAGTGGTCCCAGGGATTAAGTCAGGAAAGTCTTCGTCAGGTCTCTGGGACCCTCTGACACAATCCAAGCCCCTCTGCTTCATGATGGATTGACATAGAGTCCAGGTGATGAGCATTGTCCTGGTTTCAATAATGGTTCCTACAATGGTTCACTTGCTCTACTTTCTTCCACAATGAGTTCATAATATAACAGTTAACTTTAGCTTAAGCATCTTATAATCATTAACCTATCGCTGGTGTATCTAACTTCAATGTGAATTGCCTCTAAATCTGAGCTGAAATCTTAGCGCTTTAAAATCATTATTTAATTGGTTGTTGCTGTTGTCTCTGCCCCTTATAGCAGTAGATATCTATATCTCACTGTCTTTGATCCTGGACCCCTTCAGAATGTCGGTGAAATAAACTACCACTGGAAACCAATACAATGACACTCCCTGCCTCTGCCATCATCGATAATCACCTGCTGCGCGTGAGTGTGGTATTTGCTGCGTGCTTGGTGGTGCGGTCTACTAGTGGGGACGCTTTAGGTAGATTGCAACAACCAACCATCTGCCCACACTGCAACATGCACCCTCCTGGAGCTCTCTCCAACTGGCAGAGGAGAGGAGCCAAAGGGACGAGCACTTGCACCAAGCCCTGCCATACCTGGACAGCCCACAGGAGTCCGTGGGTTCTGCTCCCTGTGCGCAGCAGGGCTGCCGTGGCCAGAGCACACGCTCCCATTTCAGGCCCACGTGGGGCAACAGTGTCCAGCAGCTTCGGGCTGATCCCCTTGCTCCCTGCTCCCTCCTGGCCATGGCCAGAGCCGGCTGACATGGCCCTGCCTCCGGCGTCTCCTTGGCTCCCCAAAGATCCGGGATCTGACCGTGCCTCTGTTCCTCTCTCTTGCAGCCCTCGAAGACAAGGCAGAGGACATCAGCCCTGCCACTAGCAGCCTGGCTCTCGAAACAGCCTTTGTCCTCCGGGCTGTGGAGAGAGCTCCGGGCTCCATCTTGCTGAAGGTGCAAGATCAGTTTCGCAGGGCCCGCAAGAAACGGCCTTGTCTCTGGGGCCACAGCTGGCTGTGCTGCTGGCGCTCTGAGGAGAGCTGATTTGAGAGGCTCTCTGTCTGCTGGGGCCATATGAGCCAGAGGGGATTTTTCTTTTCTTGATGATTGTTTTATTCCTTTTTTATTTCATTCTTCATTAGGATATAATGTTAGAATGTGTTCCAATACCCAGACTCCCAGAAGCTCTCTTTGGTGCCCAGCGTCCACAGGGCACAGGGGAAGAGGGGAAAACGGCTTCTTGTGCCAAGTGAGCTGCCCAGGTGTGCAGTGGGGAAGGGAAAATGGCCAGAAGCCCCTTGGCATTTGGTGGTTCTGCTGAAGCCTTTGTGCTGGCCACAGAGCGGCTGGGCAGGGGCCAGAGCTGCAGGGATCGCTGCCGGCCTGGTGCCTGGAGATGGCCACAAGGCCCTCCTGCCCAGCCAGGAAGGGCCATCTGTGTCCTCCTGCCCGTGTGTTGCTGGCTGCATTGCTGAGGCCTCTGAGGTGCCTCTCGATGCGGCTTCTCTGGAGCTCCCTCGGGGCTGCGCCACTGCCAGGCACCTGGGCCGGACTGGGGGAGACCCTGAGGGGACGACAGGGCAGTGGGAGGCCGTGAAGGCATGAGGTGCTGCGGAGGCCCTGATGGGACAAGGCGCTGGGAAGGCACGAGGGCCCTGTGAGGGGAGTGGGTGGCAGGAGGCTCCAAGGGGACAGGAGGCCCCTGAGGGGCTACGCTGTTGGGAAGCCCTGAGGAAATGGGTGTCAGCCTTGTTCCTGACAGCCGGCTGCTCTGGCGCTTCCTCAGGGAGGCTCCCACACCTGGGGCAGAAGCCCTGGAGGCTGGGCCTCAGCAGGAGGATGGCGACACCCCGAGGTGCCCAGATTGGGCTGGCTGGGGACACGGAGGGCAAGGGGGGCCCTGCCAGGGCACGGTCACTGGGTGCTGCCAGGGCAGAGGGCAGAGCAGGGCTGGCGGCCAGCCCGGGCCCCTGCGGCTGCCCAGGCCATGGTGCTGAGGATGAGGCCCTTCTGACACAGAGCTCTGGGCCCAAAGAGCTTCTGCCTCCGTGGCCAGGGTGGCGATGTCTCCTCGAGCAGGGCTGCTGAGTCGCTGCTGCCAAAGCGGCTCTGGACGCCACAGAAACAGCACCAGAGCGTGCACAGGAACAGCAGCACCCTGAACGCAGGCACCTGCTCCAGGAGGCGTCTGCACCAGCCAGGGGCCATACTGTGGGCACTATTGCACGTGGTTTAGCAAAAGGCTTCAGCACACTCGGCCACAATGGCTTTCTCTCTGTGAGGTTTGCCAGCCTCACAGCAATGCTTGGCAGCTGCTGCTGCAGCCTGTGCCCCTGACTGGCTACAATGGCTGTGCTTGAGGGCAGACTCGCCTTCCACAGGCCAGCATCCCCAGGCAGCAGCACTGGTGCCATTGTGAGAGGGAAACAAGTCTGCGCTGCCGCTGGCAACCCTCTTCTTCGTGCAGGCGCCTTAAAACATGTGCCTGAGCTTCGAACCTAAATCCGGGACTGGCTTGGAACAAAGGAAGCAGCAGGAGGTGCTGAAGAAAGGCAGGCACTTGTGGCCACCATTCAGGGCTGGAGGGAAGCCCTTTGGTGTCTGCTGAGGACATGGCTCGCTTCACAAGCTCAGGCTTTGCTGCTGGAAGATCCTGCTTTGCTCTTGCTGGAGCCCATTCCCTACCACCAATGCATGGGCTTCCATCGTTCCTGAATCAAGTCTGCTGGACCTGTGGGCAACAAGTCTGTCCCGTGTGCATCTGAGAGCAGAAAAGAGCAGGACATGGCTGCTTCCAGCACTTGTCTTGGCTGCTCCTTCATGGTGCTTGCACCACCATCAGAGACACAGAACGGCTTCTCCTCCCAGAGTTATCCCTATCCTCTGCAATTCCCCGGGTGTCTGCCTTGATGTTCACCGGGGACCTCCCTGTTTGTGGCCATCCATTGCCATGCTCAGCAGGCAGCCAGTTGTGTTTGCACGGGAGCTGCCACAGGAAGAAACGCAAGAAGTGGACAATTGAATAGCAGAGGCTGGGCCAATTATTTTTCTTTCCAAGTGCAAGACAGACAGAAAAGCACAAGGAAACATGACAGTGTTTTGCTGGAGTCTCTTTGTCCTGCGAAATTCTGTAGCTGTTGGTGTTGCTGTGCTACTCCTAATCCCTTCCTTGAAAAAAATCATTCCAGGAAGGAGCAACATCATCTGACACGTACCAAGTGTTGCCACCAGTTGCTCCAGGTGCTCCTCCCAAGAGCCCCTGTAGGATGGAGCACAGCCCCCAGTGCACGTTGGCTTTGGCTGCCCTCTGGCAGAGAAGCCCTCTCGAGGCACAGGTCTCTGGGGCAGGAGATGGGCACCAGCACTGCCAGGGCTCGGGGGGACTCTGCTTTGGCGGGGACTCTGCCACACCTGCTGATGTCAGTGCTCCCTGGGCCCCAGGGCTCAGAGCAGCATTTGTGCCCTGGCTCACACGTTCCTTGTCTCTGTCACACGGCTGCGCTTAGCACCAGTGTCACTGAGTCCTGTTCAGACGATGTCTTTGCCTTTCAGAGTCACTTTGCATTGGCATGTGGGGCACTGATAGGTAATACATTGTGTCCAAAATTTCTGCCAGACCCCTGTGGAACCAAACCCCCGCCCCTCTGTTCAGTTATCAGGGGTGCAGATATGGGTGCTCTCAGGAAAAGCATTGTTATAAATACATATTATAATATAGACTTTTTGCAAATATTAGGATGGATTCTATATGTGTATTAGAATAACTTTTCTATAAAAATATAGAGTTTTTTCAGTTCTACACTAAACCTTGACATAGTAGTTAAATGGATGATATTATATGCCTGTGTTAAACTGCCTGCTTGGTTGGGATAACATTCAATGAACATATGAGGGAGACCCCTCTTGCTGACATGCCAGTCTTCAGCACTGACCATCTGTAGAAAGAATGGACCAAAGCCCAAACAGGAGGTGATAACAAGGGTGAGCTCAAACCATAGCCACGAAATGCACATGCTCTGAAAAGGTGGACCTGAGGAGGAGCCATGCTAAACAATTCTTGGAACATGTAAACTAGTTTGGGGAAAAGTTTAAATATGCTTAATTGGTTATGACTATGCAGTAGGCTCATGCAGTAGAAAGGGTATGTAAAGGACATCTCTGAAAGAGCAGGTGTGCTCTTGGTGGAATGCCAAGCAGCTGGCCACAAAAAAATTTGCTTTATTTGTCTCTTATTGTCCTTTATTCAACTTTTAAATTTTACAGGAGAGTGAACCTCATTTTTCACAATGGGGATGTGTAAAATGGGACTTGAGGTACTCAAATGCCTCAAGAATGCACCAAAAACCCCAAGCACCACATTCCCCTCATGCCTGGGCTGGTGGTCCAGCAGCTCAAGTAGAAGAGTCCTCCAGGAGCTCAGGGTAGCAGCAGCCCTCGTGCTCCTCAGCCGGTGGAGAAAGGGGCCAGTGGCCCAAATGTCTGCTTTGGAAATCAGAGCTGGGTTCCTAAACTCCATTGGCAGTCTCTATAATAGACCTGTGGTGGCTGAGGGATGTAGGTGGGAAGGGTTTGGCAGCCTTGAGCTGGACTTGTTGATGCTCTGAGCTCTGTTGTGTGTGGGAGCCTGTTCCTTTCTCCTTGCCCAAGGGCAGAGTGTTGGTGAGGGCTGGAGTTGGAGGCTGTGTGTGCCCCGAGAGCCGGTACCGTGGGGCTGCAGGTGCTCCTGCCAGCGTGGGCTTGTCTGAGCGGGGCCTTGTGCCTCTTTCAGGTGTCCCTGCTGCAGTCACAGCTGGCCCAAGAGCGACAGCAGCGGCAGAACTACCCTGAGAGCTGTGCAAGGACCAGGCAGGAGCTGTCAGACCTTCACCAGGAGCTGTGCTGCTCCTTTGCAGCTGTGCAAGGAGCCAAAAGCTGTTCTTGTGGAAGAAGAGACTTGAAGCTGCATCGCTCTCTGAACCTTAACTTGGTACTGACTTCCTTGGGCCATGTGTCTCTGGAGAGAGAGGCCTTACAGAAGGCAGGTGCAGCTCTTCTCTTCCACGCAGGATTTGTGCACTGCTCAGAAGCCAATTTCTGCCAACAGGGGCACAAAAATCCTCCCTAGGACACAGATGAACACTGTCAAAGATGAGGGCAAAAAATACCTGCCAAAGCCTCTGCAAACAAACCCATTTGGTTCTTGAAGGTCTGTTCTAGTGAGGAATCTTTGATGGAAGCAGCAAGACTTTTCTTCTGCCTACAAGACCTAGTGATTTATTGCCAAACAGAGAGCAGGGAAAAATGCACTCGTGGCTGTCTCAGAATTCTTAATCTATTTTGTGAGCCTTAAACACTGCACCTCTTGGGTTTTCTCTGTAGAAATTTGAAAAGCCCCAGAAACACCATGCTACCTCCTCATGTGGCTATTTCAAAAGCAAAGCTTTTTTTCCATGAATATTTGTAAGGACTAAGAATCTTTTTAGGCTTTTCCATACATATGCCCTTTGTCAGGGTAGACAGAAGAATTCCTGTGACTCAGGAATGGAGCAGATCCTTAAAGAGCCTGCAGGTTTTGAGGATGCTGAGCCTTCAAACTGACTTCTGAGCCAGGTTCCTGCCCAGCTGCCCAGGAGGGCTCTGGGGACCCAAGGGAAGCAGGGCCAGTGCCAGGAGCAGCAGAGCCAGGTGAGAGCCAGGGAGGGCCTCTCCAACAGCCCCTGGAATGCTGGGCTTTGGGCCCTGGCAGCCATCACAAAGGCCATGGAATGTTGGGGGTGTGACCCTGGCAACTGTCACAAAGGCCATGGAATGCTGGGGGTTGGATCCTGGCAACAATCAACAGCTCCTGGCTATTGGGGTTTGTACCCTGGAGCTGTCAACAGCTCATGCACTTTGGGGCTTGGACCTTGCAAAGGCCAAGGGCACTTTGTGCTATTGTCCTTGCAAAGGCCAAGAACCTTTGGATATTGGTGTTTACACCCTGCAAAGGCCAAGGGCCTTTGGATATTGGTGTTTGTTTCCTGCAAAGGCCAAGGGCCTTTGGGCACTGGGGTTTAGACCCTGCAAAGGCCAAGGGCCTTTGGTCACTGGGGTTTAGACCCTGCATAGACCAAGGGCCTTTGGTCACTGATAGTTTCTCACTCTTTGTGCGAGGGGCGGATGGAGACCCGGAGGGTGAGTGACAAAGCCGCTGCTCTCCTTGTGCCAAGCCCAGCCGGGACCTGGCAGGCCTGGGCTGTGCCTCGGGGAACAGTTCCCTTTGGGATTAGCAAGGGATTGACAGTTGGCTGTTGCAGAGCTGGCAGCAGCTGTGGTGCTGCCCTGGGGACAGGCCTGGCAGGGAATGGGGGGCTCCTGGCTATCCCAGAGCGCAGCCACATCTCCTCCACTGTCCTTCTCCCACTGGAGGCCATGGGCACAAACAAGGGAGCAGCTTTACATTGCCTTCCCCTCACCCAAATTACAGCACAGCCTCAGTGCTTCCCAGAGTCAAGGATGAGTTTCTCCCTGACATCTTCAAAATGATCCCCAGTGGCTTAGAGAAGGTCACAAGGATGATAGGAATATGCTGCAAGGGCTGGAGCACCTGTGCCAAGGGAAAAGGATGCAAGAGTTGGGGTTGTCCAGGCTCGAGAAGGTTTCAGGGTGACCTAAGAGTCCCTTCCAATGCATGAAAAGGCTGCAAGAGAGCTGGAGAGGGACTTAAGCCAGGGGCCTGCAGAGACAGGACAAAGCTTCCCACTGAGACATGGCAAGGATGGATGGGAGGGAATTCTGCCCTCTGAGGGTGCTGAGGCCCTGGCACAGCTTGCCCAGAGAAGCTGTGGCTGCCCCTGGATCCCTGGGGGTGTTCACGGCCTGGTTGGATTGGGCTCTGGGCAGTTCCCGTTCTGGTGTTCTTAGAAGTGATGAGACACCTTGCAGCATGTTGGTTTGTGCTGCTGTCAAAGTCCTGGGCTGAAAATATTGCCAAGGAGGGGAGGAAGAGCTCAGCTGGAAGTGCTGTGCTCTGGGACAGGCTGGGAAGCACTTAGAGGCAACTGCCTCAGGGGCAGCCATGCAGTCTGAGTGTGCTCTTCCCTGTGCACTTGCAGGGAGCTCGAGGGCTTTCTCACCAGGGACGTTCCTCCAGAGCCCCTGAGGTGAGTAAACTGTGCTGAGCTCACTGGCCTTTTGAAACTGGTTCTCCATGAATGGACACTGGTTCTTATGGGATTGGAAGAGCATCTCAGTGCTACTTTGGAACAGGAACAGAATATCTGACTAACAGCTGGATGTGGGCATTCAGGTGCTGGTAGACGACAGTGACAGCATGGCCAATTCCATCATCTGCACCGACAATCCTGGAAACATCCTCTCAACTCTGACATCCACTGAAGATCAGCATCCCTTTGAATTGGCTCGGGAAGCTACAGAGAATTGTGAGCGCATGTGGCAACAGTTTGATCAAGTAGAGGCGAGAACCCAGAGGATCAGAAGCCAATACCAGATCATAGACTCTCTGCTAGAAGAAATCAGAAGGTGAGCATTTCCTCCTCCTCTTCCTCCTGCATTCCAGAGGCAATCAACTTCCAGGTCTGGGAGGTCAGAGGTGTCCTGGGTGAAGAAATCACCTGCCCACCATCTGTAGGCCTCAGTGTGGCTCTCGAGCATTGTCCTGTCTGGGTTTTTCATGCTCTACTGTGACTCCCAAGGCTGTCTGGGAGATGCAGAGCCATGTTGGAATAGAAGACTCCTTCTTCTCGCTGTGCTGCTTCCCTGAATTCTGTTTTTGTGTGCCCCTGCCCAGCCACTGCTTCTGGCTGAAGGAAGGCAAAATCCTGCCTTCCTTTCCCTTTGCCTCTGGAGGATTTCCTTGGGAGGGAAAGAGCAAGGTCTTCCTTAGCCCACTGCCCCAAACTCCATCATGGAGTGATGGAAATGGCATTGCTGACTCTTCAGGCCTCTTGCTTCTTCTGACTGAGCCTTGTCTCTGCAGTGACTGTGCAAACTTTGAGAAGTCCAAGGAAATGCTGCTGCAATGCACTGGAATCCTGGAGACAGGAGCCTTTTGTCTGCAGCAGAAGAACACTAAGCAGCAGAAGGAAGCATCAGTCCAGGCGGGAGAGGCAGAGCAGCAGGACAGGATGGAGGTTGGTTTTGGAAATGAGACTGGTTTTCTCTTGAAAAGTTGTCTTGCCCCTTCTTGTACAGTGAAGAACTTGGCTGCACTCGAGGGAGAAGAGCCATCCTTGCAGATCCAACTGGAATTCAAGAGGAAGACATTGGAGGAATTGAAGCTTGAGAGGGATGTGCTGGAGAAAGAGAGGGATGATGTTGGCAGGGCTCTGAACACCTTATTGCTAGGCAGCACCTGTGGGAGTGGGAGTTGTGGCAGCCAGATCAGCCCAGATGCTCTTTCTGGCACTAGAAGACAGGCACACTGCTGTGCACACCTGGCTCAAGATGGCACACGCATTTCCTAGCCAGGGATATGCATGTTCATCAGCAAAGTGTTGCATGCTTCTGCAAAATGTGTTGCTTTGGGCAGCCACAGAGCCTCTAAAAGAGGGAAGTGAGCTGGGGAAACTTTGAGGCCAGAGCACAGCTGCTCCTTGTCCTCTGGCTGCCTGTCAGGTGGCACTGGCTGGCTCTGCACAGGGCTCCCCAGGAAGGGCTCCAGCTGTACCTTGTCCCACTTGCAGATTTCCCCAGAGCAAGAGTCGTCGACGTGGTGTCTGGAGCAGCTGAGCCAGGAATCCTCTGGCCAAGGGCATGAAGTGGCCCAGGTGGGCAGAGAGGAGGAGCTGCTGGCCCAGAAGGCTGACCTTGAGGGGCGACTGGCAGCCAGCGAGGGGCTCCAAGAAGACCTTGCCAGGCAGCTGGCAGAGACCAGGTAAAGGCAGGGAGCTGAGCCTTTTCAGATGTTTTTACATTGCATGGACAGAATACAGAAGAGTCTCAAAAACAAAACAAAACTATACTAAACTAAACTAAAAAAAAAAAACAAAAAAAAAAAAAAAAACAAAAAACAAAACAAACAAACAAAAAAAAAACAAAAAAACCCCCAAAACACCCCCATGATATGAAGGTTATTTTTCTGGCACGTAGAGCCAGAAAAGCTTTCATGAGCCTTGGGCTCCTGTTTGTGCCACCGAGTACACTCCTGTGGGATGTCAAACACAATCCAGCCAGCCTGAACTGAGGAGTAGTTCAGCCATGCAGATGCTGAGTGAAACCTCAAGTTTCTCTCGGATTTGGTTCCTCGTTCTGGGCATTGAACATCCCTCGCTCCTTTCTGAGTAGCTTGACATGATCCTGATCTTCAGACCAGGAAGCTTCATCTTCAGCATTCCAGGCTCTTACCTTGGCACGCTGGGAGTAGCACGCTGCCATTCAGGGTGAAGCCAGAGGCTCCTGCTGAAAATCTTGAGGCATTTCTGCTTCCAAGCACACTCTTGAGATGTGAGGGACAGGATGTAGTGCTGGTTAGAGAGCAGCAGGGAAAGCTCTTTGGAATTCTCAACAGCCTCTGGGCATTCTTGCTGATTGTTGATGGGCACCCAGCTGCCAAACCTGCCAAGGGCCCTTTGCATGGTCCCTCTCACTGTGTAAGGAAGGACAAGTCTCTTGGGCTCCTGCCTGCTTGTTCAGCAACACTCAAATAAAGGCAGCAAGTCTACTGTTTGATGTGACAAGAGTTGAAACAGCAGTCTCTGCATTCAGGTAGTTGGTATTCAGACAAAAACCTGTTCCGATTATTTCCAAGTGCTGCCATGGCCATGACATTTTACTGGATCTGCAAAGTAGTTCTGAAGCCTCATTAAATACAGGGTGTCTGGAAGATGATGTACCTTTCTGTCCATTATCAAGAGCATTAAAAAGTCAGGAGTCAGCCAGGACAAGAGTCTATCCTGTCACCCTGCAGAGCAGCTTGGAAGTGCTGATGAGAGAAGGGCTGTGAGCAGCGGCTGGGCTTTTGCTTGTTGCTCCAGCCTGTTTGGGCACAGCTGCCCAGAGTCATAGGTCAGGAACAGCAAGTGAAGGTTTGGCTGTTGAGGCCAAGTTGGGCTGGGCAGTCTGTGCTAGGCCAGGCCATAAGGAAGGCCTGGGCAGTCCCTCAGAGGCCCTGCTCTGCTCTGGAAATGGCCCAGATGGGCCTTCTCTGGACAAGTTTCCAGGTGACCTATTTTCCATCCTCAAGGCCAGGGGATCTTGAGCCACGTTGTCCTGGAATAAGTGGCTGTGGGTGTCTGGAGCAAGCAACTCATGTCTGTCCATATTTGCAACTTGTAGGTCAGCAAAGGAGAGCCTGCAATCCAGGCTGTGTGCTGCCCAGCAGCAGATATCACAGCAGGAGATCACCAGGAACAATCTGGAAGCTCAAGTGCTCACAGTCAGACAGGCCAAGGAGGTGATAGAAGGTGAGAACTTCGTGTGCTTTGTTTGTGGTGCTGCCCCTTGCTAGAGAAAGCTGTCTCTGTCCACAGAGCTTCTGAGGAGAGGTAGGGCTGGAGGCCATGAAAGGGCCTGCGGTCAGTAAAGTTAGTAAAGAGTGTGACTCTTGCTGTTGGTCATGTTTGCAGGACAAGTGAAGGGCCTGCAACGTGAGCTGGAAGCAGAGAGAGCTCTCAGGAGGCAGGAGCAGGAAGACACAGCTCAACAGCTCGTGCAGGCAGAGCAGCAGCATCAGGAAAGCCTCAGGCTTCAGGGAACTGCTCAGCAACTGGAAATAAAGAAGCTCCTGCAAGACCTGGTAGGGGACAATATGCTTCTGAATTGTCCAAGCCAGCCCTGTGAGTTGGTGTAGCACAAGCAGAGGCTGAGGGTGTGAAAGGGCAGCAATTCTCTGCCAGAGGCCTCCCGCCGCTGGGCTGGACAGCAGAGCCAGCAGCTGAGACTTGGAGGAGCATGAAGGCCCCCAGGGTGGTGCTGGGACAGTAAATGCAGCCATGGCTTCAGGGAGGGTGTAAGAGGAGCTCCAGAGCAGGTTGGGCAGTGCCCACCCAAAGCGTGGCAGCCCAGGGCAGGATCATCCCCGAGTCCCACCTGCCACAGAGCAGATGCCAACGTGGAGCAGATGCCAACATGGAGCAGATGCCAACAGTGCTGGTGGCTGCAGGCTTGGGAACTCGTTTCTTTTCTTGCTGTGCTTCCATGGCGGACAGAGGGATTAGCTTTGGGCTGGAAGCAAATGGAACAGGCCCCTTGTCCCTGGTCCTTCAGTCCTTGTGACTGGGGCAGCAGAGAGGGGAAGGTGACACCTCCTCTTCTGAGTGCTTGGACTCGGTGCTTGGGAAGGTCTTGGCCAGCAGAAGAGATTCCACAAGTCTCTGAATCCTGCACCTGCTGAGCCTCCTTTTGAATTCCCTGACAGGACACAGTTTCTGGAGTGCAGAAAGCCAGTGCTGTTGTCTTTTCCAGTTTGGGGTTGTGGGAGGGATGGAGCTTCACATCTTTCAGCATGAGCTTGCCTGGGACTTCATCTTGCAAAGTTTTCCTCTCCTCCTCAGGCAAGTGAGCGTGAAAAGCACCGTGCAGAGATGCAGGAGATGCTGGAGCAATGGGAAAAGGAGAAGGCAGAGACAGAGCAGGAGCACAAGAAGGTGCTGTCTGAGATGAGGCAGAAAGTTGCCACCCTGCTGGCACAACAAGAAGAGGAACGAAGTAGATTTGAAAATGCCAACCAAGAGGTAATGATTGTGAGAGGAGAACTGGTGTGATTTTTTGCAAGGCAGGAGCTGTGGGAGATGGCAGGATATGGGGCTGTGTGGAGCATGCGCTCCGTGTCTTCTGCACTGAATTAGGGGAGGTGAAAGCTGAACGGGGCTGTCGTTGGCACCAGGAATGAGCCCTCTCATAGGAAGCCAGGCAGAAACATCAGCTGTCAGCTGAGAGCTTTGTGCTGCTCTTGTGCTCTGTTGTTCTAAGATGTACCTCAGGGTATCTTCACTGTTCTCCTTCTGCTGCCCTTTTGGTGTGTACTGGTAGATGTTCATGGCCAAGGTGAGTTTGTAGGACTTTTCTTTGTGGGCATGCAGAGGGTGCAGCAAGAATGCTGACAAGAGAACAATCTCTTTAAAGGCTTGCCTGAAGTATTTCTGAACAGGAATGCAGAGATGTCTTCTGGGCTGTGTTTTAAGTCACTTCCTGGGAAGCTGTGTCTCCCCCAGGGCAGGCAGTGGCCCAGGGCAGCAGCAGCCAAGTGCTCTGAGAGCACAGGAGCCCATCAGTCTTTGCCCCTTGCCACGGGGATGTTGCAGGAGGAGTGTGAAGCCCTCTGCTCTTTCCTCCTGTGCAGGTCCTGCTGGAAGAGCAGAAGGAGAAGAGTCCTTTATCAGAGGCACTGCTCCAAACTCAGGGAGAGCTCATCCGAGCCCGCCAGCAGGTCCAGCAGCTCAGGCAGGAGGTGACAGAGCAGCAAGAGAAGGGGCAGGTAAGTGTGAGTAGGCAGGCAACAGAGGGCAGGGCAGTGACAAGGGCACAAAAGGCAGCTCCTGGGACTGAGGAAGCAAGGGCTGCTTCAGGCCCTGGGAGCACAGAGCCTGGTAAGCTCCAGAGCTCAGCCCCAGGAAGGAAGGCTTGCAGTGGAAGCAGAGCTGGGTACAGATGCCAAAAGAAGCAGCTGAGGGAATGGGATTTTGAGGCAGCAAGTGGAAAAAGCTGAGCCTGAGGCAGGTCCCAGGAAGTGGCTCTGCATTTTGTTGCCAGACGGTGAAGGCATATCTGCAAGCTGAGCTGGAGGAAGCTCACAGTGAAGTCCAGGCAGCGCAGAGGAAGCATGAGGAAGAGCTACAAGGCCTCAAAGAGGAAATGAATCTCCTCCTTGAGCAGAGGGAGGCTCTACAAAAGCAGGTGAGTGAAAGGGCAGTGGCACTGCAGTCATGCAGCGAGGGGTCTGTGGCCTTCTTGCTTTTCCATGGCAGAGCAGCAGCTGCTGGGCTGAGCCCTGGGGCTGTCTCGTGCTCTGGGGGCTCCATGGCAGCTGCTCTGAAGGACACTCAGTGCTCTGCTGAATGTCAGCTGCTGCTCTGGACAGCTGGGCTGGTCCTCTGTGCTGTTGGCCAGCATGGATTCCTGCTGGCCTGTTCTTGCTAGCCTTGCTTTGGCAGGTGCTTTCTCAGGTGCCCTTGGTGGTGGGCCACTTAGAGCCTGAAACAGGTTGTCCATATCCTTTGTGAATCTGGTGCTCTCAGGACAGGGAGGAGAGGAAAGTTCTCCTTTACCTTTGCTCACAGCCTGTGCTGTGGCTGACAGTGACTGTAGCTGTGGCTGTAGCCTCTGACTGCCTTGTTCTGTTTGATCGGAGGTGGCAGAGTTGACATCTCAGCTGGCAGCCTCCCGAGAGTGCCAGGAAAGGACTGTGCAGAGAGCCCAGCAAGATGGGAGGGAGGCCCAGGAAGAGTCCAGGCAGAAGCTGCTGGAGGTTGAGCAGATGCAGAAGATGCTGGAGGAGGCAGAACATCAGAACAAGGAGCTGCAAGAGCATCTGCAGAACTTGGAGAAGGAATGGAGTCAATGGGAAGAAGTGGCTCAGCAAAATTCAGAATTGCAGGCCTCCGTCAATGCCCTAGAGCGGGAAAAAAACAGGTAAATGAAAGCCTGTGGCACTCTGCATTGTGCTGAATGGATTCCCTCTTTGCCATCTTTGCACCTGCCAGGGCCTCTGGCAGCATTTCCTAAGTGGCGGATTCTGAATTCCCCATGTAGACACATCTAATTGTCTGGATGTTGAGTTTCATTTTCTTTACTTTTAAGCCTTCAGATAGAGTTTTTCTGAAGAAAAAGGTTTTGGGGTAGCCCTTTCCCTCTAGAGGATATTGTGTTGTTAGGTGGGGGTGTTGATGCTGCCCAAGCTGCACTGTAAGGAGCTGGATCCATCCATCAGCTCCACCTTGGGGCCTGTAACTTGAAGCCTTTGGGGTCTGGATCAGCCTGGCATCTGATGCTTTTTCTGGGCAGAACCATCTTAAGGCCCTGATTGCTGCTCTAGGCCAGATTGGCCTCGGAGGCAGCCCAGAAACAAGAATGTCTCTGTTGCATCGTTCCTCATCAAATGTCCCCCGGTGCCTGCAGGGGGTCAAGCAGGGTCCCTGCCACCCTGCACAGTCACAGGCATTTCTGACTGTGCAAAGAATGCAAGAAACAGGACCAAGGTATGGGGGGCTCCTGCAGCTGATCAAGTCCTGCCAGGCTTCAGTGCCACAGGATTCTTCATCCAAGAAGGAGACAAAGGAAAGGCAGGGCACTCCTGCTTGGCTTGAGCTGTCTGCATCTTCCATGAGGTTGTGCTCCAAGCCTCGGTTGCCACTTTGGCCTTTGTTTCTCCAGCTGAAAGTAGGATGGGTGCTGGTAAATGTTAGGGAAGTTTCCAGAGATGCCCTGGCTCTAGGGTGCTGCTCTTCCTACCTGGATGTGTAAGATGAGGGAAGGAAATGTCTCTTCCATGCTGACCAAGCCTCCCTGCTTTGGAGCCTGTTTAGTCAGAAGGAAATTGTTCCTCTCCCCTAATGTCTTCATTGCAAGACTTTGTTAGGTTTGTATTCACATTCCCATCTCAAAAACAAGGTAGAGCATGGAGGCAGGAACTCACTGTTCTTTCAGGGACAAAAGCAGAGCAGGCACATTCTGGGCTGAGACTGCAGGGGGAACAAAGAGCCAAGTTGTTTAGACAAACCTCATCAGACAGAGCAGGTTTTCTCCGAGGTGTGGTGCAAGTCCTAAGAGTTGCTAAAAAGTGATATAATTTAGTAATGAGTCACCTGCTTCCCTTCCAGGCTGATTCTGTCTCTGGAGGAAAAGAATGTGTGCCTTAGGACACTGGAAGAACAGAATCTGACACTTAACAGTCAGGTGTCTCAGTGTCAATCTGCTCTTCAGCATGCCGAACGGCTCTCTTCAAACCGTGCTGGACAACTGCGGGAGCTCAACACACAGGTAAGCTGTGCAGTGGCATCCTCTTCTCCAGGGACACACAACAGCACCTTTGCCTTGGAGGCCCCAACCTCTTTCCCCTGCCAGCAGCATCCACAGCTGCCGTGTTCTGCACGGGGCTGCTGCTGCACCCTGAGCCTGAGGCTGGATCTGGTGTCAGCTGCAGAAGTTTTCCCCCATCCTCTCCCGGGTCCCAGCAGGAAATGTGGGAGGAGAAGCAGCAGCAGACTCCTCTGGAGCTTCTCTGTCCCTCTGTTAGCTGTGTTGTCCCAGACAGAGTGGGTGCCTGTGCCAGGCACTGGGCAATGTGGGGACACAGAGGTGGCTGTGGCAGGCTGGGCAGGGCACTTCCAGCACAGCCAGTTCAGCCGCTGTTCAGAGCTGTAGCCCAAGGATGCCCATTGCCTCCCTATCCCTGTTTTCTCTCCATTTGTCTCCTTTGCAATCCTTGCTTCTGTGCCTTCTGGGTTTGGCTTGAAGTCATTTCCCCTCCGTTGCTCTCCCTGCAGCCCACTCTGTGGCCTCAGGAGCAGCCGTGTCCCTGAGGCTGTGTTCATCCATCTTTCAGATCCAGGCCCTACAGGATGCAGTGCTGCAGATGGAGGCTTCCCAGGCAACTCGGCAGAAGCAGCTGCTGAAGGAGCTGGAGGAGTCCCAAGCAGGAGGACGCTCTTTGAGGGACTCTGTGCACGTGCTGGAGGCTGAGGTGTCTGAGCTGCGTGTGAAGCTCCAGAGATCTGATGACAAAGCTCTTGCCTTGGCCATACAGTCTAAGGCTGTGGAGCAGGAGCTGAGGAAGACAAAAGTTCAGAGTGAAAATCTCAGAGCCCGCAACCTGGAGCTGCAGAAGGAGTTGGAGGAAATTGAGCAAGGTACAGCTTCTCCTTTCCCACTCACTGCCCCATGCTGTCTCACCAGCTGAGGAGCTGTAGCTGGAGGCCTCAGCTCCATTCCCCCAAACTCCAGGCCCTGCCAGAGTCTCCAGGCGAGTGGCCTCTCTGGAGCAGGGCTGCACAGGCATCTCCTCTCCTTCGTCTCTATTGAATTGCTCACTCTGCACAAGGCCAAGGGCAAACACACTTTCCTATCCCTATGAACCTTGTCCCTTTCCTTCCTGCCTTTTTCTCTGCTTAGAAATTTTCTTCATTTCTGTCAGCTTTGGAGTCTTTGTGGGCTTAGGGCCTGGCAAACACAGGCAGGTAGAGAAGACAGTGCTGTTGTCTCTGCAGAGTACACATCAGTTTGCCTTTCCTTTGCTTGTGTCTTTCTCCTTCTCCTTTCCCCTTTCCTTCTGCAGATTGGTGGAAGGAGGAAGCCAAGCACACCTCTCGAGAAACTGCCCTGGAGAAAGAGGCCACTGAAAGGCAGGAAGAGGCTGTGGCTCTCCGTCGGGAGGTGGCATCTCTGAGGACGAAACTCGAAAAGCTGGAGAAGGAAAGGAAGAATGTGCTGGTGAGATTGGCAGATGCCACAAAGTGCCATTTCCTAGCTATGGTTGGGCCTTGTGTTCATAGTTCTAAAGAGCACCTTTTCTCAGTTTAACTTTTGTAATTGCATTCCTCTGAATAAGGAGGAGATGTTGTAGTCATGGCAAAGCCAGTTAATGCTGAGGCTGCTGCTGATTTTCCTCCATTCTGGGCTTCTGTGCCCTAGGACCTTTAGTTCTCCATGTCCTCAGTGTCCCCATTGACATTGCATGGTTTGGGGAACTCCTGGTGTCCAATCCCATGTCCAGATTTCTAAATATCTGGATCTGGAAGGAGGGGGGAGAGTCCCAAGTTTGCTGTTAAGAGAAAGGTGTTTGTCCTTGGCCATCGGAGAGCAGCCAGTGGGGAGAGAGGAGGGGAAAGGCAAGTGCTGATCCCCAGCAGGATGTGTGCCTGCAAGGGGAGAACTCGTCCTGAGTGGCAGCAGAGAATGACAGACTGATGTGGCCATTGCTGCTGCCAGAGAGGGCAGTGGGGCTCTGGGGGATGGAGCCATGGAAACTCTACACAGGAGAGGTGGAAAACCACTGCTGTCAGCCCAAGGGCAGGGAATGAAAGGCTGGGGCTGTTTGCTCTTCCCTTTGTCCCTGATGGAGAGCACATCCTCGTGGCACTGCCTGAATCCTGCTTAGCGTGCACTTGCAATCCTGGCTGCAGTTCTGGCAGCTCCTGCCCAAAGGAGCACTGGAGTGGAGCTGCAGGAGGTCAGGGAAGGGCAGAAGGGAAGCTGGGACAGGCTGAGTGAGCTGGGAAAGATGCAGCATCAAGGGGGGCCCAGCAAAGCTCTGCAGCATCCCGAGGGGCAGAGAGAGAGGGGCAGCCTGTGCCTGCCCCTGCAGCAGGAGTCCAGATCTGGTATGAAAAGCAAAGGGAGAGAGGGAATGAGGGACCCTTTTTCTCCCTGTTTTGGCAGCATGAACGGGAATTGTACCAGCAGCAGATGAGAGATCTGGAAAAGAAGAATGAAATGCATTCACTCAACATACCAAGTCAGCAGGAAAGATTTCAACACTTGGATAGTGAAAAGGAAACCATGCAGGAATATTTGGAGCATAGTGCTGCTGCTTTGAATGAAAGAGGGAGCACGCTGACTGCTGCACTGACCAAGTTTAAAATTGCCAAAGGGGCTCTGCAGAAACACTTGGCCTTCCTGAAGGGAAAGTCTTCTATCCAGTCAGGCACTGGCATTGACCTTCAGTCCACTCCAGTGTCCCTGATTTATTCCAGAGATGTTTCCCATGAAGAGGTGGGTCTCTATCCCTGTCAGTCCAGGCCTGCTTGGGTAAAGCAGCCTGGGCTGCAGCAGGCAGCCTTGTCTGTGTGCCTGACTCCAGCCAGAGGCCACTGACTGCCAGATTGTTTCCTGGCACACCCGGAATGACTGATCCAGCTCTGGAGCTTGCTGTTCAAACATCTCCAGGCCAAAGCTGGGTTGGGCAGCTTCGTCTTCTCCTGTGCCCACAAAAGGGGAGGCAACATGTAGGGGTTTGGAATTGGTGTGGGAGGGAACAGAGCAGGTGAGCAGAGTGATGAACTAAACCCAGCTAAGTATTGTACCAAGAGGGCTCAACAGCAGCTGCACTGCTGGTGCTTCAAGGATGCTTCATGAGATGGAGATTTCTGAGGGACAGCTTCTGTGGTGTTTGAAATATGGGAATCATCTCCTCTCTAAACACCCAGCAGGCTGTTGCAGCACAAGAGAAGCACCTGTTATGTGGCTCAAGGACCAGCCTGGAATCTAAGAAAACGCTTGCATCAGCAGAGAAGGAGAGGAGAGAGAGGCCTGAATTATCCACTGTGCACAGGAGAAGTGGTGAGCAGGTAAATTGGGATTTCACTGCCTCTGCAGAGCCTCAGGCTCCTCTGGAACAGAAGCCTGTGGTGTCAGGAAAGAAGAGTTAGAGGAGTTTCAAGTCCTCGGCATTGCTTCAAGGCTCATTTTTCCCCTGGGCTTGGTTGCCCACATTGTGATCGGATCCCATGTGGAATGCTCTGATGTTTCGGAGAGGGAGAATTTGCTCCCTGACCCTGGGCTGCCTGTGCAGGAGCTTGCTGTTCAAACATCTCCAGGCCAAAGCTGGGCATGGGGAGCTGCTTCTCCTGTGCCCACAAAAGGGGAGGCAACATGTAGGGGTTTGGAATTGGTGTGGGAAGGAATGGAGCAGGTGAGCAGAGTGATGAACTAAACCCAGCTGAGTATTGTACCAAGAGAGCTCAACAGCAGCTGCACTGCTGCTGCTTCGAGGATGCTTCATGAGATGGAGATTTCTGAGGGACATCTTCTGTGGTTTTTGAAATATGGGAATCATCTCCTCTCTAAACACCCAGCAGGCTGTTGCAGCACAAGAGGAGCAGCTGTTACCTGGCCCAAGGACCAGCCTGGAATCTAAGAAACCACTTGCATCAGCAGAGAAGGAGAGGAGAGAGAGGCCTGAATTATCCACTGTGCACAGGAGAAGTGGTGAGCAGGTAAATTGGGCTTTGACTGCCTCTGCACAGCCTCAGGCTCCTCTGGAACTTGGCACCTTAGGCCAGGCAGTGCTTTGGAGACCTCTGCTTGCTCCGTTGCCTCTCCCTGTCCCTGCTGTGGCCCAGCCCTTTGTTTGCTCTCTCTCTTGTGGCAGCCCATGGCTTTCACAAGGGCTTTCACTGCGCTGCCTCCCTCCCTGGCCCCGTGTCCCTGCACACACACACTGGCCTCTCTTGCACAGCTTCCAGCGAGAGCTTTTTGCCCCCAGTGTGGTCTGGTGCAGTTCAGGGTCTCAGAGCAGGGATCTCCTTCCTTGATGTCCAGAGGTGCTTTTGCTCCATGTTTGCTGACAGCTTTCTGTGACCCTCTCTCCCATCCAATGTGCAGGTGGACCCTGAAAGGAGAAGAATCAGAACTTTTAGGAGAGTGTTCCCTCCAGACTACTATACCTTGCCTGTCCATGACTCTACCGATAGAAATTGGTCGACTTGTGAAATAGAAGAGTCCTCCAGTAGCTCAGGGGAGCAGCAGCCTCTGTGTTGAGGCACAGCCTGTGGAGAAAGGGGTCAGTGGCCCAAATATCTCCTCTGGAAATCAGAGCTGGATTCCTAAATCCCTTTGGGAGTCTCTGTAATAGACCTGTGGTGGCTGAGGGATGTAGGTGGGAAGGGTTTGGCAGCCTTGAGCTGGACTTGTTGATGCTCTGAGCTCTGTTGTGTGTGGAAGCCTGTTCCTTTCCCCTTGCCCAAGGGCAGAGTGTTGGTGAGGCTGGAGTTGGAGGCTGTGTGTGCCCCGAGAGCCGGTACCGTGGGGCTGCAGGTGCTCCTGCCAGCGTGGGCTTGTCTGAGCGGGGCCTTGTGCCTCTTTCAGGTGTCCCTGCTGCAGTCACAGCTGGCCCAAGAGCGACAGCACCACCTGGAGAGCTGTGCAGGGAGCAGGCAGGAGACACAAGGTGCAGAAGGGATCTCCTTGCTTCCTGAACGTCTCAGAGAGGAGCCAGGCTGCAGCTGGATATAGTTTTAGACTTAGTCAGTAGTTTATGTTTAAAGGATAGTATAGGTGTAATTGAACCTTTATACAACTCTGTTCCATAGGATTAAGGATATATTTATAGGAAAATAAAGAGTTTATTATGATCATGAATAAAGTAAACGATCTTTGTCAGGGCTATTTACTACCCAGTGCAGAACAATAAATTCCATTATAGTGCATTATATCTGAAGCGACATTGAAGCAATTCCAGTCCAGCCAGCAAAACCAAGTCTTAATTAAAGATTGATGCCAGTCACCAAAACCAATGACCATGGGCAAACATTTCTCTCAGGCTCAAGGCGTGACCTTGAGGAGCATCCTCACTCCAGGGAGGAATCTGCAGAAGGGAGACATGTGCCATGAAGCACTTTGGTGAAGGCAGGAGAAAGCTGCCATGTGTGGAGCTTTTTCATTTGTCTTTAGGAAGCTGCAGCCTGTTTGTTGTCAGAGTGACAGAATCTCAGGCTGGGGGAGGCTGGAGGCACCTCTGGAGGTCACCTGACCCAGCCCCTGCTCCATCAGGGCCAGCCAGAGCCGGCTGCCCAGGATGTGTCCAGGTGCCTTTGAGTCTCTGCAGGGATGGAGACTCCCCCAGCTCCCTGGGCACCTGCGTCAGTGCTCGGCCACCCTCCCAGTTCAGCAGCATCTCCTGAGCTCGGAGGGCCCCTCCTTTGGGTCACTCTGTGCCCAAGGCCCCCGGGGCTGTCCCTGGCCCCGTCCCCTCTGCAGCCTCCCCCTGGCTTTTCATGCCCAGGGATGAGATGCCCTGAGCCTGCTCTGCTCCAGGCTGGGCAGTGCCAGCTCTCTCAGCCTCTCCTCATGGCAGAGACGCTGCAGTCCCTCTATCAGCTTCATGGCCCTGTGCTGGACTCTGTCCAGTCTGTCCCTGTGTCCCGTCCTGGGCAGCCCAGCTCTGGGCCCAGCACTCCAGGGCTGCCTCACTGCTGTGGAGCAGAGGGAAAGGGTCCCCTCCCTCTGCCAGCTGTGACACAGCTCCCAGTGCAGCCCAGGACGCTGTTCTGCATTGCTGCAGGAGCACATTGCTGCCCCATGGGCATCCTGGTGTCCAGCAGAACCCTGCCAATCTTCACGTTTCCAACTGGGTGGCCCCCAGCAGTCACCGCTGCCTGTGGTTGTTCCATGCCAAGGACAGGACTCAGCACTTGTCATTGAACTGTCTCCCTTGTTGAACTGTCCCTCTGCATGGCAGCACTTCTCTCTGGCAGATCAGCCACTGCTCCTGGTGTGTGGGAGGGCACAGCCTGTCCCCTCACCCAGTTCAGTAACAAAGGTGTCAGGAAGGACTGGGCTCAGCATTGTCCTTCCAGCATCCTCCGCTAGACTCTGTGCCACTGATCACCAGGGTTCCAACAAGGTAGAGTCTGTACAAGGCATCTTTGCTTGTATGTACTTATTCAGAAAGAATAGGCAGGATTTACAACAGGGATTTCTGCTCCATATCTTATGTGGGAAAAATGGAATGATCCACGCTCCCTCTCACTGGTGGTGGGTAAAGTGGTCCTATTGTTGGTGGCAGTGGATGTCACCTGCACAGGAACTGTGCCAGACTGGTGTGACATACTGTGGGAAGGAGCACTCTGAGGAAGGCAAAAGCTGGGCTGTAGAGATCATTCCAAGACTCTTCTTCAAGCCATAGAAGGCCCAGTTTTGTGCAGATCAGGAACAATTCCTAGGCAAGGGCTGAAGCTGCATACATCTGTGAGTTCCTTTACCTCTTAGGTCAATTTCTCCGTTAATGATAGCAGATTGTCCTGGTTGAAAAGACAGATGTCTTCCAAGGAAGCTGGGAATCTTCCTGGAATGGAGAGATAGGCCCCTCCCTCCAAATCATTCTAACTTGAAAATTCTGGGCCTCCAGGCAAAGATATGGGAAGAGAAATATCAGTTCTTCACTAGAATATAAAGATATGTATGTATAGGTGAAGAGGAGAGAACAAGCAGCAGCGCCCCCAAAGCAATGCCAGACTCTTCCCACCCGTTGAGCAGTTCTGCCTTTGCTGTAGTTCTGAGCACACCCGGCAGAGGGCGCTGTGAGCTGAGGCGGGGCAGAGGGGCTGCAGTGACTCTGCCCTGGCTCCAGGGGGCGCTGTCGGCCCCGGCGGCCTCAGGGGCCACGGCTGCGAGTCCTGAGCCAGCCCCGGGGTTAACGGCAGCCTCGGGGACACAGGGAAGCTGGGGCTCTGCTTTTCCCAGCTTCTCACCTGCCTCTTGCAGTATCCTGGTGATGGCAGCTCTGCTCTGGTTCCAGTCAAGCAGCCCCTGGGGCTCCCTCTCTCCAGGGAGGTGGGAGGTGGTCCCATTTCCCATGAAGCACCCACACAGATGGTGAGAATCTTCCTTGGCGATGGCGAGTGTTGAAAAATCCCCATCAACCAGCAGCTGCAGCAAGCAATGGGCTCACCTATGGATGGCAAGAAGAATTCTGAAGCAGTGCCGGATCAAGCATCAAAAACTGTCCAAAGTGCCCTGCTCCTAGCATGGCCAGCTGGTTCTTCCCTCAGCAAGCCAGTGCCCAACCCTGCCCTCCCTGCCTGGAAGTTTCCAGTGAAATGGGAGAGTCATTGGCCAGTTCTTTTGCATCTCAATTGCCCCACAGGCAATTCATTCCCCACAGGCATTAACTGCTCTTTCCTCACCACATCCCACTTTTCAAGTAAGAAATGAGAGAAAATTCACCAATAAAAAACACCCCAATCACACAACATTTTCCACCCTGAATTCTTTCCATACCAACATGCTACATCAAACTTTGATTTTTAAACTATATACATCGATGTATTATCCTAATTATATACGTACATACATAACATGCAGATATGGATACAGGCACAGTGTTTTGGGCAATTCACCCCAAAAACAAGGTCCCCTGGAGATATGCATTGTGTTTATCCATCTTTCTGCATCACCCACCAAGTGCAGTCCAGTCCCTGAGCAAAGGCAACTCCACAGGTGCGTTTGTCTTTGCTCGAGGCAGAATTAATCCCAACAGTCTTTCCTAGCACCCCTCTCATGTGCACCACCAGAACTTTGTCTCCACCTGCTGTGCACAGGGGTTTGCATTGGGCATGGCCAGCTTGGTTGGTGGAATCTCTGCTATTAACTAACCATGCAGCCTTTGCTAAATGCAGCTCCCACTGCTTGAGGGTCCCATCCCCCCATTGCCTTCAATGTGTTTTTGAAGAGTTCATTGCACTGCTGACCTTTCCTGGCCGCTGGTGCACGGTTGGGAATGTGACACACCCACTCCATGCCAGGTTCTCTAGCCCAGGTGTTGATAAGGCTGTCCTTGAGATGAGTCCCTTTGTTGGACTCAATTCTCTTACAGGTGCCATGCCTCCAAAGGAGCTGCTTTTCAAGGCCCATCATGGTGTTCTGGGCAGTGCCATGAGGCACAGGGTAGGTCTCCAACCATCCCGTGCTGGCTTCCGCCATTGGGAGCATGTAGCACTTGCCTTGGTGGGTTGGAGGCAGCCTGATGTAGTCAATCTGCCAGGCCTGGCCATACTTCTGTTGGAACCATGGCCCCCATACCACAGGGGCTTCATCCGCTCAGCTTGCTTGATGGCAGCTCCCGTCTCAGAGTCATGGATAACCTGGGAGATGCTGCCCATGCTTACATCCACCCCTGGCTCTCGTGCCTACCTGGAGGTGGCATCTCTGCCCTGATGGCCTGAGGCACCATGGGCCCATTGAGCTGTGAACAACTGTCCCTTGTGTTGCCAATCCAAACACGTCGTAACACCTCGTTTTTTGCAGACAGGACAGAGTGCTGCCCTGAGGAGCCCCCACAGGGCACACTCATTTCTTGCTGAGCAGAAACGAGTTTAACTCACACCCCCAGGAAGGTTTAACCAGACCACTGTAGTTCTAGAATTTTGAAAAAAAAAGATCAGTTCAGCTTTGTAGTACATTAGGGTCACAGTAAGGATTCTCAGAAGCGTCTAAAAGCTCCATGTCATCTGGCATAGACTGTGTTGTTGAGAGCATAGGGTTGTCCCTGCAGAGAAATACAATGAAGTTTACAGAGCAGAACTGTAGGAGCTCAGGGAGAGTGGGAGGAAGGAGTTCTCTGCCCAAAGTCCTGGCAGGGGCTGGTGGTCAGAGGGGACAGAGGAACAGACTGCTGCCTGCCTCCATCCTCACAGTCCCTCTGTTTACACAGTATGGCCCAAATGGAATGTGGGCTTGTCATTCGTATTCCAGGAGAGGGCAGGAAAAAAAGAAAACTCAGAACAGAACCAAGAGTGATTTTGCTGGGCTGAAGCAGCAGAGGGAAGATCTTCTGGCTGCTGGTACTGTTCAGTGCTTACCTGGCTGAGAAGAGGCTCCAAGGTGCCAAGCTGCTCCGGGGCAGAACTGGCTGCCTGCAGCAAGCAATTCCCTCCCTGCAAGCAGACCGAACTGCGGGGGAACAGAAGGGAGCTATGATTTGGCCTGGCAGGAGGGAAGGGCTCCTGTAGCCTGTGAGAGATGGGGCTGGTTGTGTAGGTGTCAAGGGGAGTCCTGCTGATCCTGATGTGCTGGAATTGTCTTGGGAAATGGGGTGCAATTGGAAGGAGAGAGACTGGTGAAGTTCGTGGCTGAGCTTGATCCGCCGCCCGCTACCTCTGGTACATAGCAGTTCATCTGGGAAGGCCTTCCACAAGCTAGAGCTAGTAAATATCTGCACGACACAGCCCTCATTCCCTGAGGAATGTCCCTGCTGACCGCCCGTCCAGCTGTCCCGCTGTCGGCTACCCGCAGCCGGTATCACATTCTCTCCGGAGACGGTCACACCGAATAACAGCCTTTCTTAAGAAAACTCTGCATATTCCTTGCAACACGCCGGCCGGTCACGGCGACCCGCGGCCGCACTCTGCGCGGGGCAGCCCCCGGCCGACCGGCAGAGGAAGCAGCGGATTCTGCTGCCCGCCTTCCCTTTCCCTTTCCTCTTTCGCCGTCCCCCTTCCCCCTTCTCCTTCCGGGCAGCCGCGCAGCCGCAGCCGCGGCGCCGGGGCCGGAGCGCTCCGAGCCGCGCTGGTGCCGAGCCGGGCCCGGGCCCCGCCGGGGCCATGGCGCGCTGCCCGCGCCGGGCGCTGGGCGCGGCGGGGCCGCTGCTGCCGCTGCTCTGCGCGCTGCTCCGCGCCGCCGCTGACACCAGCACCGGCCGGGTAGGTCCGCGAGCGGGTCCGGGCGGGGCCGCCGCTGCCACCGGCGTCTCGGGGCCGCGATGTGCGCCAGGTGTCTCGGGGTGGGCCGGAAAGCTGGGCGGGCAGCGGTTCCTCCGCCTCCTCCGCCAGAAGCCTTCCATCATCTCCCGCAGGGCCGGGCTGAGCTCGGGTATGCGGGCACAGCTCCTCCGGCCGCGCCTCGGCAGGTTGGGACCGGCCGGAGAAGCAGCCGTACTCCTCCTGTGTGATCATAAGCTTCAGTCTCCGGGAGCAGCTTCTCGGGGTGTCCGAGTGGCCATCGTGTGGTGCCCCGTTCCCGCTGCCGCCTCCGAGTGCGGCCGGGAGCGAAGGGGTATACGCGAGGGCAGCCCCGCTCCGAGCTGTTTTGGTTACTGTTCTCTCGCTGCTCCAGGCGAGCTAATGTTGGTTATAATGGAGTGTCCCAGCATTGTTGTGCTTGTCAGAGGCCGAGGTAGGGATAGCAGATGGTCTTGGAGCAGTTTTGCAGCTTGGCTTTGTCTGAAGCCATTGGTGATGTCTGTGTTTAGTAGCGTTGTATGTGCCCTTGGTGGACTTGGGCATGCCCGGTCCGTGCTCTCGTGTCGCTTCCCTGCCCCACCTAGAGCACTGCCTCCGGCTCTGGGGCTCCTAACACAAGACCATTCAGGAGCTGCTGGTGCAAGGCCAGAGGAGGCCATGGAGATGTTCTGAGAGCTGGAGCTCCACTGCTCTGAGCCAGGCCGGGAGAGCTGAGGATGTTCACCTGGAGACGAAAAGGCTCCGAGGAGACAGTACAGCCCCTTCCAGTACCCAAAGGGGCTCCAAGAGAGCTGGAGAGGGACTTTGGACAAGGGTCTGGAGGGACAGACACAGGGACTGGCTTCCTACTGCCAGCAGGCAGGGTTAGATGGGATATTGGGAAGGAACGTGAGGGTGAGGAGGTACAGGGTGCCCAGAGCAGCTGTGGCTGCCCCATCCCTGGAAGTGTCCAAGGCCAGGTTGGACAGGGCTTGGAACAACCAACAAGACCATAGTGGCAGATGTCCCTGCCTACAGCAGGGGAGTGGAATGAGATGGGCTTCTAGCCCTTCTATGATTCTTTCTCCTGCTTTGGAAGCAGGACCCTTCCCTCTCCCTAATGGCTTCTGGCATCTCCTTGTTGCTACAAAGAAACAGGGATTGTTCTCCCACTTCTGCTTCTCCTGACTTGAGCCCCTTTCCTCCTGCTATGTAATGTTAAGGGAGAGCAAGCATCTTCCCTCCCCCTTCCCTGAGCGATCATGCTGTCAGTGGGAGAGCAGGTCAGGCAGATGATTTACCAGTGCTGATGTGGTGAGGACTGTCCTGTGGGTCACATTGATTGGGGAAAAGCCTACAGGATATATGCTGCTCTCATAATAATCCTGGTCTAAGAATTGAATCAACCAGAAGGATGAAGCACTAGAGAGTGTGCATGAAAAGTTATGGAGAAAAGTTCATGAAAACAAGTTTTTATTCTACTACTGCTATTTTTGTTGTTGTTGTTATTGTTACTTAATGTTCTGGTTTCTCCTCTTATCAAAGTGAGGGAGGGGATGACAGGAGAGGAAAAAACTCCTGAATAATTGTATGTTTTCGAAAATGCTGTCCTTAGCATTTTGACAAGTTTGATATTCAGTTTTATCTAAGGCTGCATTTTAGGTGGAGACAGGGAAAAGGGACATAACTCCTTGAGGAGAGTTGGCTATTTTCCTGTTCTGACAGTTGGCTAGTATTAGCTATTAGTTGAGGAAACACCCACCTAATCAGGTTGTTTCATTTTTTTGTGTGTGTTTTATGTTTTTTGGGGATTTTGTTGCTGTTGTTTGTTTGTTTGTTTTGGTTCATTTGGTTTTTTTTAGAATTACTCCTGTGTTCGTTTGCAAATGCAAAGGTGAACATGTGTTTCCAGGGATTTCTCAGGACTGTTAAGCTGTTTTCTTGGAATGATGCTCCAGAGACAGCAGTGTGTAGTGGGCTCTTGGGAGCTTGCTGCTGTGGGGACTGAGGAGTCTCATGGTGGCAAGAGGACAGGGTGCACAGGAAGTCCCTGGAACAACAACAAAGCTTCTTGGGCATTTCTGGTGCTCCAAAGATTTAAGTCTGCCCCAATTGCTCAGTACAGATGATGCTCATTTTTAAGTGGCAGGTATGCCTGTCCTGTCAGGACAGGTGATATTAAGCTGGGTCTTCAGCCCTTCCTAGGAATCATCTGATATTACCAAATCTAACCAAAAAAAGAGAGATGACTGAATATTTTGGGCTAGTTTGTCACTTTTTCTTTTGAGGAAATGTTCTGAACTGTTATGTTGAAAAATTACTGTGGCATCTTACCATCTGTTTCTTTCTTTTTCAGGGTTGGTTAAAAACTTATGGCTACTTACTTCCATCTGACAGCCAAATGTCTCCCTTGCAGTCAGGAAAAGCTGTGCAGTCTGCAGTTGCCACTATGCAACAGTTTTATGGAATCCCAGTAACAGGAGTTTTGGACCAGACAACTCTTGAGTAAGATTAATATAGGCTACTTTTGTCTTTCTCTTTCTTAATGCACTGTCATATTTCAGTATGAAATATGTATTTCATACTGACAGTATTTTTTTGTGAGTGTGAGGAGAAGCTCTTGTTACTGTTGTTCTTTGAGCACAGATCCCCATTGCTGGTGCACAATCAAAGCGTGAATCCTGTGAGCTTTTGAAAGTGGAAGACATCAAGGGTTTAATTTACTTCCATCTCTGTCTGAATTTAGGTTAAAATTCTGGCTCCAGAAATGGCTTCTAATCTATTTCCTAATTAATGGATTTGTGCATCTCCATAGATGTTATTTGTGGAGATCCATAGTTTGAACTGAAGTGAGTATTGTAGTCTGATGATGGTAGTCAAGGCTGCTTAGCTGCCCACAGTTGCCCTTTGTTGGACATTAGATGTTCTCTGCTGTGTGTTGGCCATGTGTTGGTGGTGGTGGTCAGGGTTTTGATAGCTCAGATGCATTGGTGTAAATTGCCAGGGCTGGAGGGAATTTGTTTTTTCATCTTCTCTTCAATGTGGGCTCCAAAGGGTGGTGTGGAAGTGGCTCCTTGTCTGGCTGCCAGGTGTTGTGTAGCGGCTGGATCCATCTGCTGTTGGTCTGGGGAGCATCTGCTAACTACAGCAGAATGCAGAGAAGGTCTTACTGAGGCTCTCTGGGGAAAAAAGCATCTCATGGTGAGCAAAAAGAGAAAGTCCGATGGAACTTGCTTGGGCCCTGCCTTGCTACCTTCGGAGACCCTTTCAGAGCATGCTCTGCCTGGTTCTTCATCTCTCCTCAGTGGGCGTCCTGCTGGCAAAAGGGATGTGGTAGCCCAAAAGAAAGGGCCATAAAGTAACCAAATTAAAAGTAACCAAAGTAAAGAACAAAGTGGCTTGGTTTTATGCCTTCCAGACTGCAAGAAGAGGGAGAAATAGAAGAAATCAGTGAGTTGGACAGGAGGGGATCATTCTGGGCTGGGACTACCTCTCTAGTGAATGTAGCATTCCCTCCTTTAGCTCACAGGAAAAGCCCCTTGTTCTCCATTGAGGAACAGAGAGAATCCTGTATGCTTTTCAAATTACTTGAAAACAAAGTGCTTTTTAAAGGTGGGGATTTTCCTCTGAGATCTCTTTGCTATTTATAACATGGTTTGTAGGTGAATGCTGAAGCAGAGCCATCGAGCAATGCTCTGTGTGTGCAGTTAGTGTGTCGAAGCTTGGATTTGGGATGCTGATGATTTGGAAAGGGATAGGGAAAGAAGGGGCTGTGATACTGGGGTAATAGTTTGGAAAGTTAAGGAGCTGCTTCTGCTGTCTTGTGGGTGACAGGGGAAGGGTGCAAACTGCGAGTGGGAGTCCCTGCTTTAATAAGTAAAAGTTTTTCTGAAAGAAAGGAAGGTATTGCCCACATTTTAAGACTTTGTATTTATGGGCAGGGCTTGATCAGTGCATGAACACCCAAAGGCTGATGAGTGGAAAACCCAGATGGTTCCCTCTTCTGAAACTCAAGTATCGAAAGCTTGAGACCTCAGCTCCAACCAAACACTGGTGTGCTTTGGAGGCATGTTGGGTTGCTCTGCCTCCATCTGTCCTGAGTCAGTGGGTCCATATGTTGTATGGCAGGGTGGAATTTGCCTAGAATTTGGATGAAGGGGAAAAGAGGTCCAGATTGCTGTTAGCAGTGAGCCTGTCGTTTGAGCTGGAGGGGCATCTGCCTGGGCTGTGTTGGGCTGTCACTTCCTCAGACCTGGCTGTGGAAGCTGAGCAGGAGGAAGAGAGCTGGCAAGGCAGCCTGCCTCCAAGGGCTCTGAATTACTCAAGCATTCACTGAGCCGTTGTTACAGTCTGTGTTAGGAGTTTTGAGATTGCAATTAGGAATTTTTCTGTCACTTCTGTCAGTGTCATAAGTTCTGTCTCTTAAAAGTGACTTTAAGAATCAGAGTTATTTACACTTACTATGGAAGCCTAAAGTTTCTTATCTCCTTTCACACATGCCCTCAAATCTGGAGCTTGTTTTTTCCTCCAAGATTGGTACCCAAGCATGTGGAAGCCACCATGCAGGTGCTGCTAGTGGGAGATGAGAAGAAGCATCACCACAGGTGATGCTTTTTAATACCCAAAAGGAAGTTTGAGTGGGGGTCCATTCAGCAGAAGATAAGTAGTTTCCTGTAAAGAGAGCAGGGAGAACGCATAAAACAGCTTCCCCAGACCCTGCAACTGATGATGCCTCAGCAGATCTTGTGTCTGCCTACAGCTGGTGGGCTGAACTGTGGTTTTGTGAGCAGCTGGGCAAGGAAATAATCCTTGAGCATGCTGGAGAGAAGGCACAATAGTGCTGAACAAAAGTGGTGATTTGTCTCTGTCATGGTCAATCACATGACCTTAGAAGGAACCAAGAAATTATCTTACTTCTGTTGGAAGCATCTTGTGCTTTGTCTAGAGCCTGTTGTGTAGGTCTGTCACCTTGGGGTGCACCACAGCTGTTTAAAGATACCACTCCCACCAGCTTAAGAGTAGGGGATTGAGAGTGACAGCTCCCTCTCTTTAGGAGAGTCTTGTGAAAGGCTTGGAGCCTGAGCTGGGGAGAGCAGCTGTATCTGGACAAGAACTGGATGTCACTGCTTTTGGAAATTGCTTGTTTCCTGATGCCAAGCAGCTGGAGGAATGCAGTAGTCTGTGCCTCAAGAGTGCCAAGTATAAATTTTGATGATCCAGTGTTAGTGGTGTTCCCATTTAAAAAAATAGAGGGGAATCAACCATAAGTATCTGAATCTTGCTTCAAGTAATTGTCTTTTGTTGTTTCTGATGTGATGATTTCCCCTGGAAATAGAGTGGGGTATCCAAACTGCTCAGTAGAGAATGACTATCATAAAGCTCAGCTACAGATGATTGGCAGCAGCAGCTACAGCTTTGTGGATATTTTGCCACAGACCTGCTCTGCTGAGAGGAGGAGAGATGGCTGCATTTGTACCATGTGATGAGAGCAGGGCCCATATGTCTGGGAAGTAAGTTGAAGCAGGGAACTGATCCAGATAAACATTCTCAGCTTGACATTAGCTCAGGCTGACGACAGCTCGGGTGCTGCTGAGCTCCAACCAGGTAGCTGAGCTCTGTTCCTTGGCTTCACACAGGCAATATCTGAGCTCTGGAACAAACTGTGGGGGAATATGGGGGTTCAGACAGGCCTAAGTTAAGTAGGGTATTTATATAGTTTAAATGAGGAGTTAGGGGCCATGGGCGGCATGAGTCTCAGTAGCTCTACCTTGGAAGCTTTGACTCAAGAAGTCCTTGAAGGCCCAGGGGTTGGTATTGCAGCTTCCTGTGGAGCAGCCCCATGCTCTTGTGCCTGTACCTGGAGCTGGCAGACAGGCAGGGAATTTGGCTGTTGGAGGGAATTCACTTTCTGTGGGGTCTCTGGGCAGTTCTGGCTTTGATAACAATGGGCTGAGCCGTGTGGGGGTGAATTCATGTGGCCAGCTGGGCACAGGGCAAGTGTTGGGAGCTTGGCAAGGTGTTGTTACAGGAAACAGATGCTGAGGTGTGAGGTCCTGCTGGTGTGTCAGCACTGCCCTGGACAGCCCCAGCGACTTCTCTACACATGCAGGCTAGTTTGGTAGTACTGCTTTGTTAATTCTTTATCTTCTAGATGATACTGGTAAGTATAAAACAGAGGGTCGTTTTCTGACTGTAGTCAGGGCCTGATGATGGTGGTGTTCAGGCTACTGGAGTTCCCATGAAGCTCAAGAGGGGAAAACCTGATTCAGACTATGGCTTGTGTAAGGTTATGATGAAAACATTGTATCATAACATATGAGTGGAACTGGAAAAGACCCTGACAACTCAGGAGGTAATCTAGGAGAATACGGGTGACAGAAAGCTTGAGGTCTCTTTAGGAAAGTGCTAGAAGCAATGCAAAAGAGCACAAATAAAGGACACTTGGAAAAACACAGTGTGTTCAGGTTGAATTGATATTTCTAAAAGCAAATCTTAGATGTACTGATTTTATTTGAAGGTGGCAGCAGTTGTGTGGGCAAGACAGATCCAATTTCCACAGGTTGCCTGGATTTCTGAAAGATGTACAGTGCTGATAAATGTGAGGTGATGTAAGTGGGGAAGATCTGTGCTGGCTTTATATACACAGCTTGGGTTCTTGTCAGGTACAGTGCAATGTGTATAACAGCTCTCATTTGCTCTGTTCTTGGTGGGGAGACGATGACAGATGACAGCATTGAAATTTATAAGCAACCAGAATGACATACAGGAAGTGGAATCAGGAAAGGGCTGCATGGCTGCCTGAATAGGGAGCAGGTGTGTGTGTTCCGAAAGAATTTGCTGCTGAGGCACAGTGTCTGTGTGTCTGGTTGGTTTTAATTTAAAAGGTGTCCAAAAGTCTTGTAAACCATCTACTGGTGATGGGAGACTCTCCCTTCCTGAAGGTCTGGGATTAATATTTTTTGGTGAATAAGATGTACATTGTTTAGGCACAAGTGTGGACTGCTTGCCATTGGCTGGCTGCAGTTGATGGAGGAGTGTCTGCATTTGGAGGCCAAAAATTGTCCCCTGGATAACCAAGGATGTGGGAGAAACTTTATTGAGGAGGGGGGAGAGAATTTGGTATCCTGTGAGAAATGGGCCAGCGCTGGCTAGAATGCTTTTCCGTGGCATGTCCTGCAAAGTGTTCTTAAGAGCTTTGTGTCACTTGTCTTTGCCATCAGAGTGAGTGGATCAAATGTATGAAATGCCTGAAGAAGTCCAGTGGCTGAGGCAGTGCCAGTCTGCTTAGGGGGAGGCTCTGGCCAGAGATTGCTTGTGTTGTGCCTGGGCTCTGCTCTCCTGGGATGCACTGCAGAGTCTCAGAGGATGTGACTGGGCACCTGTGGAGACTAGTGCTTGTAGTTCCTCAGCCTCTGCCTTTGTCTCCTTCTTCCCCAGCTGCCACATGCAGTGATGGGCAGATTTGTTCCTCCATAAGCCACTTCTGGCTTCTCTGGAGTGTGTCCACATGAGCAAGTGTAATTTGAGGAACAGTCTATTTCTCCTTGATTCTGTCAGAGAATCATTGAAGGAGGGTCTTGAGTTCATCTACTCTGACCCTCTGCTGAAACAGGGATGTCTAAAGCAGGCTGCCCAGGACCATCTCCAGTTGGGTCATGAATATTTTCAAGGATGGAGATTCTGCCACTTCTCTGGGCAACCTCTGCGAGTGTTTGACCATCCCCAAGCTGCTGTAAGAAAGAAACAAAAGATCTGTCAAGGCCAGAGGTAAAGGAGGTAGGGAAGGAGAGTGGACTTCTGTGATAATACTGCCTGGATCCCTGTGCAAGGGACTTTGCTCTTGCAGTTCACTTGGCAATAGAGACTAGAGTTTCCTGCATCATGAGTGACATCAAGAGTCAGGGGTTATGGAAGACCTGTTCTGGTCATTCCAGGTGAAAGCCTTAGTTATTATCTGGGAGGGCTGTGTTTGCACTTGTTCAGTTTTACCTAGTGAGGTATGAACTGGATTTTTTTTCAGTGGCACAGGACACTTTACCAAAAGAAGAGTGGATCCAGTGGGTGATAGGTGAGTTTGATCCCACCTGCAATTTTGATTTGGATCTCTTGTGGCATTATCGTGATTGAGCTCTTGTTGAACATAGGGACTGCCTGATCTGGGCTCTGTGTTTCCACAAGGAAAAGTGAAGTGGCTTTGGTGTGTGGATTGCCAGCAGAGGTGGGTAGCACAGCCCGGTGCAGAGGACAAACCTGACAAAGGGAGGACTGAACCCTTCTTGCTGTCAGCACTGGCCATCTCTCAGAGGTCTTCCAGTCACCCCCTGAGGTGTTTGGAATCTCTTTTCCAAACTCTTAGTGTAGCTTGTTGTTTTGTTCCCTTTACTTGCAGGTGGATGAAGAAGCCTCGATGCGGAGTTCCGGATCATCCCCACCTGCGTCGCAGCCGGAGGAAAAAGCGGTACGCGCTCACTGGCCAGAAGTGGAGACAGAAGCACATAACCTACAGGTACAGCCCCCTCCCTCCCCCTTCTGGATGGGGAAAAAATGGTCTGGACTGGTTTGGCATGCAGAGTTTGTAAGCACTTTTAAATTGAAGCTGGATCCTCCCTGTTATGTCTAGTCTGGGCTTTGGTTCTCACAATGTGATGGGGGAGAATACTGTTAGAGCACTGGAGTAACTGAAGAGTGTTATCAAGTCTGTTATTATTTATTAGAAAATAACTGATCAGTAAAGGCACCTGAATTGCAGCCATCAGATGTGTCATTTTGGTAGAAAAATCTTAGTAAAAGGCCCTTTTTCTTCTGTTAGAAATCTAAAGCTCCAGCCTTTAGATCATGTGTCACCTTTAACAAACCATTAAAGCAAAAGGAACATCACTGTTTAGGGATGAGATGCTTTCTCTTTCTCCTGATTTGCAACATTTACTTTTGCAGAGGTTTTATTTTTGCTCCTGTAGTAGAACTCTTGCTTTTATCCAGACTTAGGCCAGCTGAGGTTAGGCCAGCTGGGGTGAGCTACAGGTGTCAGGGGAGTGTTGCAGAGGGGCAGTTGTTTCCCAGAGGGGTGTTCTGAGTCAGTCAGGCTGTGAGCTTTTGGAAGGCAGTTGCTGAAAGATGGTCAGTGGAGGTTTCTGGCAATAGGAATGTCACTTCAAATTAAAACTAACCCACCCTCTAGTTGAAATTGCAGCCTTTTAAATTGTTTGGAGGGAGAAAGGAGATTGCAAAAAAGTGAAAATTAGAGATGTAGTCATTAAGAAGATCTGGGTAAGACTAAGACAGAAAGAAGGTGTGTAGTGAAGAGGTAGAAATGTGAGTGACCAGCACAGGAAAAGTACCAGAATGTGTAGGAAAGAACATGATGGTGTGAAGGGAAAGAGGATCAGGGACTGGGGCCCTCTGTCTCTTCTGCAAAGAATTCTGAGAAAGGAGGAGGATGCTTCAAGTCACAGTGAGGGGCTACAGAGACTGGGAGGAAGGACTAGTTCTGGGCACTAGTTCAAAGCTTCCACCAATAATAATTGCTTTAACTCAAATTGTAAAGGGACACCTTCTGTATGCAAAGGTCTGAGAATCAGATCCTTCTTCTAACCTTTTTCTGGATCGTAGGGGAAAGTGGTATGGAGTCATATAAATAAAATAAGTCTTAAGCATATGCATAAGCAAGAGAAGCAGCTTGGTAGATGACTGCACTGCTGCCCTTGTCATACCAGTAGTTGTTTGGCTTTCCAATTTCAGTATTTGTTGTGTGCATTCAAGTGATGGGTGTCTTGATTCACCACTGAATGTGTTACAGTGTGTTTATATTAAATTGAGCCAGCTTCATTAAAGACTGAAAATTGTTCCCATGGCATAGTTACTTTATATTCCCCAAGTCAAGTTTAGTAGATCATGAGGCTATTATGTGCACATGCACAAAACATCTCATGAACAATATTTTTAACATAAGGTTTAGAATTATGGGACATTTAGGTGCAGTTAAATGCCCCTTACTCTCCCCAAACTCTGTATCTTTAGCTCTCATGGACTTGGGCTGCACAAAACTGGCAGATCCATCACCCTTATGACCTCTAGAATATTTTAAGTAGTTTGGAGAATGAAGCAGGTCATATAAGTAAGGTTGTGTAGTTTACTGCAAGTTTGTTTCTCAAAATGTATTTTAGTGATCCATTTTTTTCATGTAGTAGATTCCGTCTTAGCACAACTTCAGACAAAATCTGAAGTAATTTACATTTTAAAAAAAGTTACTCAGCTGTCTACACCCAGATTTGAAAGGTTTTTAGGAAGTGATCCAAAATCAACCAAAGCATTATGAAGGTTCTTGTTAATAAATGTAGAATTCAGATCAGGGTGGTAGTTCTGTTGGTAACTTTCTTTGTAACAGCCAAACTTTGCATGCACAGAGTAAAAAAACTTCCTGTGGGAAGTTGAAACTGTTTGGTTATGTATTGATAAGTCTCAGATGTGTTCTGCAAATTGAAACATTCCTTCTTTCTCATTCCCACAGTGTACACAACTACACCCCCAAGGTTGGCGAGATCGATACCAGGAGAGCCATTCGTCAGGCCTTTGATGTTTGGCAGAGAGTGACACCACTTACCTTTGAAGAGGTCCCTTACCATGAAATTAAAAATGACAGAAAGGAGGCAGATATTATGATCTTTTTTGCTTCTGGTTTCCATGGAGACAGTTCTCCGTTTGATGGAGAAGGTGGCTTCCTGGCTCATGCTTACTTTCCTGGACCAGGAATTGGAGGAGACACTCACTTTGACTCAGATGAGCCATGGACCCTGGGAAATTCTAACCATGATGGTAAGAGTGCAGGTCATCTTTCCCAGCAAGGATAAGTTGGATGCAGACACACTGACAGGCTTTCAACTAGAAAGTATTTGCTTGGTGGAGCTTTCACCTCTCATACAGTGGTTCAGGTGCTTTCTAAATACATATTCTATCTTAAATGGGAAAATGATAGTATTTATTTGTTTGTGGCTGTGCATGGTGTGAATTTTAGGAGTGAAGAGAAGAGTGTGTCTGCTGGGTTCTTACATCTCTCAAGATTTGAGCCTTAATTGCTACAAAAACCACAACTCTGGGAGGGAAAAGATTAATAAAATGGTGTTGAAATTGTATCAAATGGAATACTTTCCAAGGGCAAATAAAGTTAGTTGTAAAGGTGAATAGAAAGTTGAGAGTGAAGACATTTTGAATTGCCAATTTGTTTTGATCCATATTTGTTTTCTTACACTCTGGAATTCCTTTATTCTGTCACAGTTTGAGGCTGGCTGATCAGTTAAGGGAGGCTGATGATTGGGACAACTCTTTTTATCTTATTAAGCATGAAGAGTCTGCGTCTTTCTAGCTTTATCTTACTCTCTAAAGGCAATGAGCTCTTTCTGTTCTATTTTCAAACCTTTGATTGAGGGTAGTGATGTCTTGTAAAAAGTTTAAGCTGATAATCAGAATTTCACAGTGGCCTCACCAAATATCTCTCCATTTTTCACAGTCCTAATGGTTTGGGAAGAACGAGGTGTCTTTAAGCCTTTGGGGATTCAAAATTATGTTTTAAATTTTGATAAGGACTAAAAGTTTACTTGGACTGTAAATATGTCTTGATTTTTCAACCATATAAAAGCAGCAGTATTGTGCTCATGATGCCTAAGGACATAGGCAGAGGTGATGTCTTTCTTTAGACCAAAAAGTGTTGTTTTAAAAGAAAAAGCTTTCAGGCACACAAGCCACTTTCAGGCCTGGCTTAAAAGTGACAGCTTGCTTTCAGACTGGGTTGCAAATGGGGAAAATCCCTCAGAGTTGAGAGTTGGTGTCAGATCATCTCTGCCAGGAAATGGAGCTGTCAGGTTCAGCGCGGGAGTGCTGATTCGTAGGAAAGCAGAAATGAGACAATACTTGTCTTTGTAGGGAAAGAGGAGCAATGTTTCCTGGCATGTGCAAATGACTACAGAAGGTGTAGGCTGAGAAAGGGAGGTGGGGTGTGGTGAGTGGGAGAATGTGGAGACTGTGGGAAATTATAATGTGGCTGAGAAAAGCTGTGTTTTGCTGTCTTGCAATGTTAGCAAGTTTTATTCCTAGGTTTGTGGCTGGAGGGCTCCCTCCAGGATCAGGAGTGACAGACAGGCAGCGACTGGGTGGTTTCTGTGTGAGAGCTGCAGCAGTGAGGTGTGTTTGTGTGTGCCAGTGCTCTGTGCCACTTCAGTCTGGTCTCAGCAGTTATTTGAGCTCAGCTGTGGCAGTGTGGGAGCCCCAGGTATTGGGTATGACTTCCTAGGAAAGCTCCTGTATGAGACCTGGGAGTGCTGGTGTCTGGGGTGGAAGGTCCTTGCAGGAAGGTGGAAGGGAAGGTTTTGACAAGTTGTTCTTGCTTTTTTCTATTCTCATTTTCTGCACAAAATGCTTCCTTTTGAGATAAGCTTAGCAAGGTTGGGTGCCAGCTTAAAGGCTGGCAGGGATGGCTCTGCAGAAAATATTCCATCCCTTGGTACGATGTTCCACCATAGGTGGTCACTTCTTTGAGGATTTCTTTAATGCAGTTTTTAGGATGATGTTTGAGTGCAATGCATACAATGAGTAGAGTGTCTCTCTTTTTATAAAAGCTTTTTTATGCTATTCTTATCCATGTGGCTCTTTCAAAAACATGCTGTATTTCTCTGCTGTTCTGAGTGACTGTCATGAGTGGTGTCCTCAAAGTTCATGAATTGGTATTTGATGGGCTGGTGTACTCTTTGTGTAAGAATTGATAGAGGAATTGAGATTTCCTTTTCAGAGGATGTCACCTGTGCATTTACTGTGCTGCACAGACTGGGCTGCACAGGCTCTTTTCAGAAGTCACCAGTGAGGAAGCTGAGAATGGTGGGGTTGTATTTGACCCTTCCATGTGGGGGAGGTGTTGGTGGTAGGAGAATTTGATGTTTTGAAGGTGACAGGGGTAAGGCTGTAGTCAGAGCATTATAGACATTTTGTTTTTGGTTTTGCCTGCATCCTTATTTTTGGTGTGCAGTTGTGAAGGTGTCCTGCTTCCTCCCTGGGTGGTCCAGGCCTCTTTAGGGAGGAGTTTCCTTCTGTTTCACTGTTCCTTGTCACTGGAGCACTCACTAGCTTCAGGTTCTCAGCTCTGATGTGTTCTATTTGAAATGCTTTTAGGAGGGCTTTGAAGAGTTTCTTTTTGGTCAGAGGTTTCCTGCTCAGTTCACTGCCAATTTTCATTGAAAATAAGTTATTAGAGGGGACAATATAATCTGTTTAACAGGAAGTGTTTCTTCAAATATGATCTTGCTTGTCCTTAAGATATGTATTTTCTGACAACAGGGTTGATCAGTCTGGAATTGAAGAAGCCTCAGTAAAAGAACAAGAAAAGCCCAACCAAAAATCATTAGCAAAGCTCTCATCTATTCACATGCAAAAGAGGAACTGGTTTGGCCATTCAGTATCTGTTCAATGATTATAAGAGTCTTGAAATAAGATTGAAGTAACAGTGGTATCTTTTCATCAACCCACAAAATACCACAGTGTAAAATGTTCACTCCTGACAAGAATGTGTCTTAGTTGGAGGGAAAAGTTGAGCCATCTACCTTAGAGCTCTCTTAGCCTTGCACTTGGGAAGGTAAATCTCCTGTCAGCAGAGCAGAATGTTGAAACTGCTGCCATAGATCCTTAGAACATTTTGCTGACCTCTCACCCATAAAGTTGTATTACAATTATTCCAGTCTGAATCCTTGCTTTTCTGAGTCTGCATCTGTTTCACTGTATTGTGGCACCTGCAGAGATCCAGTGCATCTGTGTTTGGAAGCACCTCTCACCCCACAGAAGAGCTGCTTTGCAGTCTTCACTAGCAGTACAAATTATATGGATAGAAGTGAAATGTTTCACATGAAATTTCATCCACTCAGGAAAAATAAGAATTATTTGATTTGAGCAGATCTTTCTATGCAAACAGCCATCTCCAATTTGTACATGGAGAATGTGGTATATCCTGTTGATGAAAGCTTCTGTCTTGTAAAGAGGCCTTGTGGTAATCCACTGGGGTTATTGACAACTTTATCATCCCAGCTAGGATATAGTTAGTTGGGATTTATATACTCATTATCACTTTGCATTCTTATTATTATACTGATTTTGCCCTTGTGGACAGCATGTCCACTACCACATCCCTTAAAATTATTGGTGTAATCATAATAGCTGTGATGCGGTTGCTTGTCCTCTTGAGCCCTTGGTAACAGGGGCACATGCACCAACCCTTCTGTTTTCTTCTGCTGTGAAGAATGACCCCTGCATAGGCTTTCAAAGTGAATGCAAAGTTTCCTTCCCCCTGGATATTACAGTTCCACTCAGACATTCAGTTTCGTTAGCCAAGTAAGACTGTACTTTCAATTTATGGTTGCTGATTTATCTTCATAATTGTACTGCCTTCTCTGGCATTCTCATAAGTAAGCTCTGGAAGATTAATTTAGATAATCTTACGATGAAGATGGGCAAAACCAGGTAGGAGGTTGAACTCCTGGAGTGGCTCTTATTAACTGGGACCATGGGATAAAGAATTTGTTTGTTTTCCCATGAAAATGTTGATGAGAGCAGCTGGAAGCATGAAGCAGAACATTGGAATTTGGAGGAAACAAGGGAAATCAGAGAAGTCATGCAGCAAACAAGATGCAACTGAAAAAGAGAGGGCACATTCAGAGATAAATCATCTACAGAACCCCACATGAGGAGCAGCTGGCACGGTCACAGTGGTGGGGGCTGACCTTGTGATTTTCCTGGAATGTGCTCTTCAATAGGGATGAAAGCAGCTGTTGGCTGCTTAGCTGGCCCCAGCCCTGTTGGGCTTTGGTGCCTGGCAGCTGGAGGCAGGTGAGGCTGTGTTTGAGTCCCTGTCCCTCAGCAGGACCTGGGGTGCAGCTGCTCCCTGCCCACGGGGCCCCTCTTGGCTGCTCACATGCAGCATTTGGAACCTGCACGTGTCAGCACAGCCTCAGTTCCCAGTGCTGGTTTTATCAAAAGAACACCAGACTTTCCTCTCCTTTCTTGAGGTTTTGGGCATTTTTTACTTGAAATGCGCTGTAGAAACAGCCAAGCAGGCTTTGAACTGCTCACCTCAAGACTCACAGCACCAGCGCGTTGCTCAGGCAGCGAAAGCCTGAAAGGGGATTGTCACGGTTTGACGCTGGTGCAATGTGAGTGTCTCCATGAAAATAACTTCTCCCTGGTGTCTGCAGTGAGATGGGACCAGAAATAGAGCAAAACAGGCTCTCACTTAGAAATAAAGAAGAGAAAACTTTATTAACTTACAACTATATGTAAAAAGAAGCACACAGAAAGAATGAAAACCTTCCAAAAACATTTCCTCCTCCCCCCCCACCAAAAAATTCACTTCCTCTCAAACCACAACACTGATGAACAGACTTGGCAGGGCTGGGGTCTCTCTCCCTTGGCTCCTAACTTGGCCCAAGCATAGAGGAGATGCATGGAATACATTATTAACTGGCCAAATTGAACACTTGCTGGGCTTTATATGGAAATAATAATTATAGATGTATGTAGCTCCAAAGTTGAAAAGGAATCCTGAGTGACTGAAAGTGAGTTCTGTCAGTTTAAATATCCACATGACACATAGCAGCTCTTACACACCTCTGACAATTCAAATATTATTTTAATCCAGATTAATTACAGAAAGTAAATTTTTATCTCCAGTTTAACATTACAAACAGTATTAATAATAATCCCAGGCAAATCTCCCTCCTAGTGTTTTAAAACCAAAAATACATTGCTGTTATGCATGTCACTAACACCATACCACTAAATCTGTGGTGTCTGTCAACGCCCTGCATGTAGATTAGTCTTTTTAATACTAAGGTGAGGTAAGACCTGGGGTATCCATACTCTGCCAGGGATCACTAGATTTTATTTATTTCACCATGCCCACAGTTGGCCTCTAAGAGCCTCCCTGTCATGTGTTGTCATGTGGCATTGTGGCTGGGAGTGTGCCCAGGGCAGCCACTTCAGCTCCTTCAGCAAATACCCACAGCTGATGAATTATTTCTGTACCAACTCCAGTGTGCTCAGCTTCACATTGTGTGGTCACTGTACAGACCACAGGGTTCATCTTCCAGTGCCTCTCTTCCACACTTGTACCAAGTTTTCTCGGTAAATGTTGGATGACCACTGTGGCGGCTTTTTAGATGTTGGCAAGAAATGCTGAGCTTTGCTAACAGCAAGTAAACAAATCTTATAATTATTCCAACTGATTGTGTCCCCCACAGATCCCAGTGGGTTCCTGCAGAGACTTCTTTGGAAAGCTTCCTGTTCATGGCTTCTGAGAGAAAGCCAACCAAAAATACTGCCAGAGTTTGCAGGACACTGGCAGAAGCAGTACAGGAGATGAGATTTCCCAGGTCACCTTCAATTAATTCAGTGCTAATTCAGCACAGGAGCTCTGGAGGAAAAGGGCCTGAAGCACCTTTGGGAAGGTTCTGTCAGCCACAGAGCAGAGGAACTGGAGAGCTTTTTCCCTGTGATTCTGCCACAAGGAGAAGCATTGTTTCAGTGGACACAGCAGAGCAAGCACTCCTGGAGTCACCATCTGGACATGGCATATGTTCAGGAACCTGACCAGGTTTTTCAGGACAGCCAAATATTGTCTGGGCTGACGAATGTGAATATTCAACAAGGATCTGAAGGAGAAAATTTTGATTAGGATAGCTAATTTTGGAGCTTACTGACAGCCAGTGATCATGACAGGCCTGTTTGGGGAATGCAGAGCTTTAAGCCAACATATGCTGATCAGTGTGTTCAAAGCACTGTCTCACTAGAGGTTTGCTGTTTTCTGTCCTGTCAGTATTAACATCACAGACCTCCTTGATTCTTTGGACATTTGTATCCCTGTAAACAAGATGAAACCAGGGGAGATGGGCTTGGTCAGCCTAGTGAGGAGGATGGGGAGGAAGCATCTAATAAAAGTCCTCTTTTACCTGAGGAGATATTAGGAAGAGGAGGGAGGCACACTCTCTTGGAGATGGAGGAACAGAAAAAGGAACAAAAGGCAAGGGGCACAAGCTGCACCTGGGCTGTAAGGTGAAAACTTCTTCAGCTGCAGAGTGGTAGAACTCAGAGGCTGCACCTGGAGAGGCTGTGGGGACTCCATCCTTTGAGACTTTTGGAACATGGCTGGATGATGTCCTGAGCAACCTGATGTAGTTTTGGGATTAGTCCTGCTTGAAGCAGAAAGATAAACTTGGTGGCTTCCAGCCATGCCTTTCAATCTACATTTTTCCATAATTCTTTAGTGCTGCCATAGACAGAATTTGAGTTCCTAGAACTTGAAAGCAAATTGTAGTTATTTCCCATGGCAGTTCTGAGCCATAACAAGGTATTCAGCTCATAAAATTCTCTGTTTCTAGCAGCTAGTTCCCTTCTAAAAACAGGACTGTTTAACATTGAAATTGCTCATGAGGGAGGACTGGTGATGCTCACAGGTGCATGAAAAGGTAGCTGGCAATATTTTTTGCCAGCTGCTTGATCATTTTGAAGAAACACCTCTGACTGATCCTTTTTCTTTTTTTCTTTTTTCCATGCCTGAATGTACAAGGTTTCTGGAGCATTGACTAGACTAATCCTATAAACATAGAATGTATGTTAGAATATCCAACAGATTCTCTGGTATTTAGGGGGGGATGTATCAGTAGGTTTGGCTTTTTCTAGGTAAAAACTAGTCATACAATTCTTCTTTATCAAAGACTTCCAGGTGTTTCCAGTCACTTTGGAAACACTGCTGGCTAAACATGATTTATCCTATTTGTTTTGTTTGATTACAGTTGTGATATTTTATGTGGGGGGAGGGAACTAAGAGGAATGCAGAGTATCCAGCTGTAGCTTTCTTGTTGTGTTTGAGATTTGTGTTGGTATCCATTTTCCTAGATTGACTCTCTACTCTCTGCTTGCTTCCCACTTACCTGACTTGTGCAAGTGCAGTGCCTGCTCGAAAAAGGAAATGCACCTTAACCCCTGTGCCTTCACCCAGCAAATTGCCAGAACTTGGCAGTCTTCTCTCCTTGATTAATTCCTGTTTCCTCTGTGTCTTGCCTCGCTTTCTCTCATTTCTTACTTATTTTACCACTTTTTCTCATGTTCATTTTCTACGGAGGTACTGAGATTGGCAATCTACAGAGAACATGTGTAATTTTTGTGCTGTTTGGCTGCTAAGTAGATTTTTAATTTTCTTTCTTTGATTTCTCAGATACAGAACATGTTCACATCTAAAGAGTTTTGTTCTAACAAATGGCATTTTGAATCCATCATTATTTTTCAGACTTTTGACACTGTTGTTGAAAATGAGCATCAGCGTTTTCCAGAGCAAAAACCAGAGCTGCTTTGAAGTTACTCACAAGTACCTTAACACAGAAGACCTGGAAGACTTTCATGTACACGTTGGAAGTCAAGTGGGGCATAAATTGTATTAAAATTTCAATTTATTCTCTCATGCCTTTTGATGATACATCACCAGGTCATGCTGTTGCTTGGTATTTTGTTCACTGAAGACCAGTTCAGTGTTTAATCTCCAGGACATACCTATTTAACACTGGTTTCATCCTTTAGCTGCTTGGAGAGAGACTCCTTCCCATAAGCCAGAGCTCTCTCACATCCTGTGCTAATGTTGAACAGATTTGAGCAAGGATATAAACACATGATTTCCAGACAGCCAGCCACAGTAAAAAGAAATCAAATCAGGCAGCTTAAATCAGCAGCAGTTTGAGATTATACTCCTGTTCTGTCAACCTGAAGGAGAAGAGAGGAAGCCCATCAGCACTTGGGGAAGATTTGTGTCTTCAGATTCTCCTCTCCACCCCTGGACAGCTTCTCTGTAAGTAATGCTTTCTTTTGGTGTGTTTGCTGTCATTTTATAAACATGGCAGTGGCTTCACAATGCAGGCTGGATTTTAAAGCTTGGCAGTGCTAGTTATTGATTACAGCTGAGATTCATTAATAAGGGTCACCTCCAAATTCCAAATGTTCAAAACACTGTACTTGTCAATACCTGAGGTTCACAGTGTTCTTTAAAGAAAAATGTTAGCCCATTGCATTTGTTACTAGTCTTTCAATACACAGAGTACGAATATAGTTATGTAAGTATTTGGAGTCCTATTAATTTATGTATAACCAAAATTAAATATTTTACTTCTTTTCACAGAGAATCAAATACTCTGGGATTCACAGTAAAGAGCCAGTAAGGACCAAAATGGTGTGTCATTCCCTTAAAAAGGAAGAAGAAGAAAAACAAAACTGTGGAAAAAAACAAGTCACAAGAATCAAGGTGAGCCAACAAAAATTCTCTTTTTATCACTTTCCTTTTGTAAAGCAGAAACTGATGATGTGAAATGAGCCAAAACAGAGCCGTGTCTTTAATAAAGTTGTGTCATTCCACTTGCTGAAGGGCAGAGGAGAAAAACAACAGGAAGAAAAGAAAATAAAAATAGAGGAATTCTTGAAAAGAGTTTGTGAGTCATCAGAGGCAGATTGTAGCATCAGCAGGGAAATGACACCTAGTACTCTGGATTTTGACATCACACACAAGCAGCAGACTTGGGAGGTGCTTAAATTACTTTTTTCTTTGCTGTTTCTGAAGGAGAGCTCACAGTGTGAAAACAGTTTGACTAGCATTGCCTTCTCTACCCAAATCCACCAGAATATCATTCTGAGGGCGAGATCTCTTCCATCCCAGCTCTCTTGTGTCTCAGTCCTACTCAGCCTCACAGCCCCATCAGGAACGTCTGTGTTAGGGGAGGACAAAGACAGAAAGTCTCCTGCTCTAGAGAACACCCTGGCTGTGGCACAGAGCTGCTCTTACAGCCTCCAGAGCAACACTTGCTCTGTTGCCAGCATCAGGAATTAAATATCATTTCAACCTGATGGGCAAAAAAGGATTCCAAATGTCACAGACTGGATTGTCCATACTGCCTATGCCAAGGCCTGGGATTTTTTAGTTACCTTCCAGTGTTTCCACAGCTGGCTCAGAACTGAATTCTGTCAGTAGATTCTGCTGTTTAAATACTTTTAAAATACAAACAATAGCTCATTTTCAAGACTGATGGAATGAAGGTCATACCTACATTTTTTTGTGTTTCTATGATTTTTTTTTTCTTTACTGCTTTACCATCTGTTCTACCAAATTCTCTGCTGGTATAGGCAAATAGGAATTTTCATTTTGGGATTAGTAATTCTTTGATATTGAATTGTTTATGGAACTACAACCTACATTTGTGAAAGATGACTTTAATTTTTCAGCAGAACACGCTGGCTCCACTGACTGTCAGGCTGCTGAGCAGCAGAAATGGCACAACTGCCCCTCCCTCTGGCTGCCCCCTCTGTCAATATTGGTCTCACCATTCCAGACCATTAGTTTGTATTTTTCCTCTTGAGTTTCTACAGGAGGTTGTGCTCATAGTCCCCTCTGTGCATGTCAAATAAAGCACAGCTTGCACCATTAGTAAGGTGTATAGCACAGCTACCAGCCCTGATTTGCACACTGCCTTTGGGCAGTAAAGGCAAATTAGCTTTCACGATGGTAACGTGATGTGGTTCTTGTCCTTCTGCAGTCCCTTGGTCTCGTGGGGATCAGTTTAATATGGCTGTGGTGCAATTGGTGTTAAAACTGCAGATCACTCCTTCTTCCTGCAGGGAAGCTGTTCAGACATTTTTCAGAGTTTTCAGTAATTCCTTAAGAAGCAACACATAACAATAATTGCTTATGAACAGAGGAACGCCTGTATTTCATTTTAACATGTATTTTCTTCCTTTCTAGATAGAAAAGCTGTTTTCCACAGGATTCCACAGAGCAGTATCACCCCTTCTTCAGGGTCTTCAGAAGATTGGAAAGCTTTCCTTGAGCAGAGCGTGTTGTGGAGGTGAATGGAGGAGCACAGACAAATCACATCTTCTCTTGGACAGGTCAGACCTGCCAGGTCTGAAGATGGAAGAACCAATGCACAGCTTAGAGTAGCCCTAAAGCTTCTTTAAGTTGTGCTTGGGAAACAATTGTCTCTGCGTGGCTGTTGGGGTGGAAGGAACATAAGCATGTTTAGTTCACACCATCTCTTCTGTAATTACCTGAGGCATGCTATTGTCACACACAATCGATCCTCTGACTTCTTAAGTATCATTCTTACTTTAATAAAATTTCAAAATATAACCCTCATATGTCTTTTTGTGTCCGAGTACACTGCAATATGTAGATTTGTTGGAAGAGTGATACAGTTCATAAAGGATAAAACTAACATGACAAGGAGCAGAGATTCAGTCTCTTTTCTGCTGTTAATCAGATATGCAATATTGTTGGTACTTCTGTTGTCTTAGAAGCTGTGTCCTGGATTTACAGTCCCCAGTGCAGTGCGCTCTCCAGAGCCTACCCACATGCACAGCTGAAGGATAAACACTGATGGCAGTGGCTGATAGCACTGCCCTGATGGAGTCTGTGACCTGCTGCTGTGTGCTGACAGGCATTTCAGCAGCCTACAGGAATTATTCAGTGAGTTACATAGCCAAATGAATTGTTTTGGTATGGATTTCCATATTTTAAAGGAATGACACTGTACAGGAAGGCATGTGCTGGCAACTTCACAAAGAACAGCTGTCTCAAGGTGTCTCTGTTACCTATTGAATGGTTTTTCCAGAGGAAGATTAAAATCAAAGAATCAGGAAGGTGGAGTTTGAGAGTTACAGGAAGTTAATACATAAATAGTTTATCTATGATTCCAGTGTTCTCTGTTGTAATAAAACCATGTCTTTCTTTATTCTGCAGGGAAAAATAGAATGTTACAAACAATTTGAGAGGCCTTTCACCAAAGATCTGGGTTTAATGTGGGATTATATTGCAGTTTATCTAAAGTAAGGTAGCTCATCTAGGAGCACACCAGCTAATGAGGTGTGCACACAGATTGTTTTTACTTAAGAAAATTAAACTTAAACCTATGTTTCGAGTTGTATAGAGCCATTGAGCTGGATGTAAGGTAAGCAGTGTATTCACCTGTATGTCATCCCAGGATGCTTTTATAGTGCTATAGGTGTGTCCTCAGTTGTCATTTTCTGTGGTGATAACGTGCTGGTAAGGAAAACACATCAGCAGCTTCAAAACTGAATTAGCTGTGTTTCTTTGTGTTTGGTATAGCAGGTCAAACTGTTACATTCAATGAGCCAATTTACCCCTCCAGTTTTACAGAGTCATCCTCTCTCTGGTGCTCACTGGTGGACTTTTGGCTGCCTCCTGAGAGCTGGGAAGGGGAAGCTCAGGCAGGTCTCTGACCAGACCTGTTTGTTTTGTACAGATGGTGCAAATGAGCAAAAGTTGTTGTATTCCTCTTGGGACTGTTTCCTCCAAGTACAGATCCTTCCTAACCCTGCTGTTTTACCCAGGTCCTGAGATACTCTGAGTGGAAGTTTTTCTTGTTACTTGAGTGGGTTGAGCAGGAAATTAAGGAGCTGTATCCCATTGCTTGACCATGTTTCCATGGCAAAGCATCAAGCTAGGCTGATGCTAGCCTAGCATCCATCTGAATCTTTCTCCAAGAGGATGGACACTATAGGGAATGCTTTTGGATAAGAAATGTGGAGAACTGGAAGGTCAGAAACCTTCCTGTACATTCAAGAACCAACGGAAACAATGTGGGAGGTACAAGCTCCTTTCCAGACTTGTCCAGCTCAGCAGTGGGTGAGAACACAGAGAGCCCTCAGAGCCCCAGGCCGAGTTCTGTGGAAGGAGAGAAAGAACTACACTGGTGGTTTTATACCTCAGTATTTTCTTTTCAGAGCAAATCCTAGCCTACCCCTTCAAAAGGAGCAACGTGTTCTCTTCCATGCTATGAAATTTACTCCCATTAGCAAATTAAAAGGAATTTGTTCCTTAACAATGTTATTGATTGAGTGACCCTTCAAGAGAAAACAGGATGATGAATCCAGAGCTGGATTTTTGAGAACTCTGGGCTTCTGAAATGGTCTTAAGGCTTCTCTCTCCCATCTCCTCCTCCCATGAAATGCTGTTTCACTTGTTCTCTGAGAATGATGTGGTTGTCTCAGACCCGGGACCCCCTTAGAGTGTGCAGCAGGATGGAGAAAGGAGATAACAGGGGCATGGTGGAAGGAAAAGATCAACAGATGTGTCTGGGAGGAGGCCAGAAAAGAAATATGAGGGGATTAAACAGAGGTGAGAGATTTTTGGCCAGGGCAGGGAGCAGAAGGAGAGGGAGCTGTGTGTGCTTCTGCCACGGCTGCCTTTCAGCAAAAGTAGATGAGAAGCAACCACAGCAGTGAGAATCAGGGCACTTGGAGAGAGCTAAGGGGAGCTTCTTGTCCTGCTTTCTGTGGAGATCAGTTCACTTCCTAGGAATTCTCTTGAGCTCTACTTCCTCTGCTCCAGCCATTGCCCAGGGTTTATCCCTGCTTTGGTTTGGGTGGCATCCTGGCCATGGAGGAGGAGAACTTTTCCACTCCACTGCTGACCTGTCTGCTGTGGTGTGCTGGAACTGGGACAGTTTATTTCTTGGAGTTTCTTATCTCTAGTTGCAACAAGGCTTCCCAGCCAACATTTTCTGTGTTCTGTGACATCCTCACACACAACTGCCAGCCAGAATGGTGGTTTAAAACTGGACAGCAGCAGCTGTTTTCCACAGCTGTTTTTCCAGGAATATTTCCTAAGCATAGCTGGGAAAAGGTGTGTATGTGTTCCATAGGGGAGGAGCTGGCCTGACCACCGTGGTGGTTGAGGTACTTCCTCAGAAATGAGCCTTCATCTTGCTGATCATCACAGAACTCTTACTGGTTATCTCACTGGTGATCAAAGAACAAACAATGATCTGCTGGACCTGACAGCTGAGGAAGTGTGGGTTGCATCCTGGGCTGTGGTAACCACGAGATGGACAAGTATTGGAATATGAATCCCAATATTACCAGTTAGATTGTGCCTGGGCCAGTCTGACCCTCGCTGCTGGGCCAAAGGCAGCAACTGCGGTGTATCACCCCAGAGATACCTTGGCTTGCTGGAGATTGCAGCTGGGCACTGAACAAGTCCAGGCTTGTTAGGAACTCCGTTTACCTCAGGAGAAAGGCTTCAGGCGATGGTGAAGAGAAAAAGGAGATGGATTCTGCTGGAGGGTTTAATGTCCAGAGGTTTATTCCATGGTTACAGAGGTCTGAATATGGGCAACTGCTCCAACAGAATCTTGACCGCATGGCTTGATTCACCTTTTAAGCTCAGGGACAGGGGGAGGGGAGGTACAGGTGAGCCACCAACCAGGTGAGAGGGGCAGGGTCTCAGGGGGGGATGACACCCAGACAGGCCAATGACCCCCAGGCCTGAGGGGCATCCTTTGAACTTGACCAACCACACAACGCCTTGCTGGAATGTTAAGCCTGATTGACAGGACTCACTCAGCAAGGGGGCGAGGGGGAAGAGGTATAGGCACACCTGGGAGGTGACCTGGAAGTCTAAAATGAGACATTACAGCACACCGCAACAGACAAGTTCAGGATTTGTGTCAGAGGAGCTGCATGAGATCAGTGCTGACTAATACCTTGATGGAATTAGATCAGTGATGCAGCAGAGTGCACATTCAGTGACTTTGAAGATTGTCACTGTGATATTTTCTGAAAAATACCTTCGCCAGGATTTCTTCTCCTGGGAAGCTGAGAAGTCTCAGTGAAAAGGGAAAACAATTTTATCTCATTTGCTTCTCCTGTGTTTGCTGCTTTGGAATGTGCTTTGGAGATTGTTTATCCAACATGTGAATTGTTTTGACTTAATGACCAATCATGGTCCAGCTGTGTTGGGACTCTGGCGAGTCACAGGTTTTTCATAAGTATCTTGTCAAGCCTTCTGTAAGAATCCTTTCTCTAATCTTTAGTATAGTTTAGTATAGCATTCTTTAATATAATATCATAAAATGATAAATTAACCTTCTAAGAACATGGAGTCATTCATAATTTCCTTCCTGCCATGGAGGACCCCAGAAAATACCACAGAAGATGACAGGAACTTTGGAGGAGTGTTTGATAACACTGCCCGGTGATGCCTTCGTTCAGAGACCTCGAGAGGCTGGAGGAGCAGCCTGACAGGAGCCATGGGAAGGTGAGGAATGCACAGCCCTGCCCCTGGACTGCTGGTGGCCCAGGGCCTGGAAGCAGCTTTGCAGAGAAGGACCTGGGGCTCTTGGTTGGCAGCAGGTGGAACATGAGTCATGAGCAAGGAGATGATCCTTCCTTTCCACCTGACACACCTGGAGAGCCCTGTGCACCCCAGTATGAGAAACTTGACACTCAAACCTGACCAGACAATTGGCTTTACCTGAGCTTGCTTGAGCTGGGCATTGGACCAGACAATCTCCAGAGGTGCCTTCCACCCTCAACCATCCTGTGAATCTGTGGGATTCATTTTACACCTATAAAGTGGGCTGGCATTTACTTTGGGCAGAAACAAATGATTGAAAGCTATTTTAAACTAATTTAACTTAAGTTAGTGTTTGATCTTGTGCTCCTAGTGAAGGATTAGCACACAGAGGCAAGTCACTTCCATAGATTTATATGTAGACTTACACAGAGACAGGTTCTAGATCTGCTGGCAGCACCAGTACTGCAGGTACTTCAGCAAGGAGGAAAATGCCACCAAGGGAAGGTGAGGGAAGATGTCCCTGAGCACGGGCAGAGCCTGTGAGCCTGTGCTGAGCAGTCTCATGAGGTCAGCTCTGTACTGAGTAACCTTTGCTGTGGGCTTCCACATGTGAATAGTTGTGGCAGCAGTGAAAATTATGCTTTCACTGGCATTTACCTGATACAGGAGACTAAGTCCATTCAGTTTTGCAAAAGGACATTGATTCTCTGAATCCCATTTGGAATCTGGGTGCATCTTTGAAGCTTGAGTGTTTTTGAAAACCTGTGAGGAATGATCAGTCCTCCAACCTTTACCATAAAACTACTTCATGGATTTTATATTGTGCTGTTGGACATTGTATTAACCTGTTCTGCACACACCAGAGTTTTCAGCAACAGATGAGAAAAAAATTACTAAGTAGGTATTTACTTGAATTTCCCAAATACAGAAATTCTAAAATTCCCCATAAATGTGTGGCTAAATTTTAGGCTTTATATGTTTTTGGACAATTGTATTTGAAAATTTATTTGGAATGCATTTGTATATTTTAATGCGTCTTGCATATTCAGATGCTTTAACCATCCAACTCAAATGTTTAGAGCATTTAACCATTTTGGGGTGGTATGTGTGGCTGGGGAGCACTGCTTGGTACTGACTTCAGGTATCTTCATCTGCTGGCAAAGCTCCCTGCTGAGGAGGCTCACAGACCCCTGAAACTGCTTTGTCATGTTTTTATGGGTAACAGTGAAGCAGTAACTGTTTAAAAAGTGGGGATGGTTCTGTGTGTGTCACTGTTGCAACTCCTGTCTCAGGCAGAGCTTAGCACAGAACTGAGCTTTGTTCAGCTGGAGGCATGAGGAAGCTCTTTGGAGACATTGACAACTGATTGCAAATGCTCTTGGTTTCTGCCTTGCCATAAAAACCCAAAACCAGAGGAGCCCAAATTCAGGCAGAATTGAGGGCTCAGACATTTTACTGCCGTGAGGAGACCCTTACATCCGTTCTTGTTGGCTGTGTCTTCATCCCTGCATAGCACTGCTGGGCCACTTCCCAGTGCCCTTATGGAGCAGGACACCCAGGGACCGCTCTGGATCAAAGGGATGAGGGTCCAGGCCCGTGGGGCTGAAGAGGAATGTGTGCCTGTAGAGTTGAAGGTACCCCCACGTGGCACTGCTCCCAGCTTTGCCCCACACAGGGCTCCTCATCCCTCCTGCCTCCTGCCAGGAAGAGTCCTGACCCTTCTCTCCCCCTTCTTCCTTCTGTCCTCTGCCACTGGGATCCAACCCAGCCTGCTCCCTGTGTGGGAGTGGGGCAGGATGGAGCTGCCTGTGCTCAGCTCGTGCACACGTGGCAGTGCCAGGGGTCCAGCAGAGTGAAAGCCCTTGCTGGAGGGGATGGGGCTGCCCATGTGGGACAGTGAATGTTACCCTGCTCTTCTCTGTCCTTCCTCCTGCCTTGCCAGGTGCCTGCAGACCTCCCCTGCCATTTGTTGGTCCAGAGCTGATCAGAGAATGGCACCAGAGGACCCAGAAGGGGCACAAGGCACTCACCCCACCACTGAATAGCTGACTGTGCTCTCACCTCTCCTGGCAGCACTCTGATAAGGAGCCAGTGGTGTCAGTGACCATTTTGATGGCCATTTTCTGTAATCTCTCTACAAAGGAGTCTACAGTCAGTATCCCTTCACTCCAGGCACTGCCTGTTTTACCTGCTCTGGGGCTGGCAGCCTCTGGCCCATTCTTTGACAGTGGCTAAAGGCTGTGCAGGCTTTTGGGACTAAACCCATCTCCAGGAGCTAACCCTGCCACTGTGACCTGCTGTGCAGTAGGAGAGCAAAGCATTTGCTTCTGGCTTTATGGGCAAGAGGCGCTTGGGATGGGCTGAGGGTTGGCTGTGTGGTGCTGACCGGGCTGTGCCTTCCCCCCACAGGGAACGATCTTTTCCTGGTTGCTGTCCACGAGCTGGGGCACGCGCTGGGGCTGGAGCACTCCAACGATCCCAGCGCTATCATGGCTCCTTTCTACCAGTACATGGAGACACACAACTTCAAACTGCCCCAAGACGACCTCCAAGGGATTCAGAAAATCTATGGTGAGTAACCCTACCTACTTCTTTCCTTACACCAGCCTTAAGCCTAGGGTGTGTTTTACAACTCACCCCTGCGTGCTGCAGATGGGGGCTGCATTTCCTGCCAGAGCTGAGTGGGAAACTGCTTAAAGCCCTGCTTAAAGCCCTTCATCCAGGACTAAGTGCCAGATGACTGCACAGGTCAGGAGAACCAAACCTCTGTGATTCCCCTGCTGCTCCCTCCCTCACTGTGCCCCCCTGCTGCAGAGGGTTTGCTGTACCCAAGGTTTGTCCATTAGGAACAACCAGTGCAAATAAAGGAAAAGAATGCAAAGAGCCTGGAACATCAAGGAAAGGTAAAAAGTATTTTTGCTCTTCTTTTTTTCTCATTATTTATAAGGTAAGGGAAATTAAGTTTGGATCTGCTTAGGGAACACTTTGCTTGTTTCAATCTCCAGCTGAACATGTTGTACAGCATGTGCCACAAAGATATTGGACTCAAGGGAAATAGAAAAGGAGCAGAGAGATTATGGGAGAAAGCCTAGAGGCTGCATGTGATATGGTGCCATGTGATTGGATCATGGATACCAGGGTGTGAGGACAGGAATTCACAGAATTATTGGCTGAAGGAGACTCTGAGAGCAAAGAGAAATCCAGGTTTTAGGAACACAAGGGGAGACTGAGACTGATAGCCACAGTCTGTGGCAACCTGTGATAAATAGGTTTCATCAAACATCCCTGATTTCATTCTTAGTGGAAAGTACAAGTTTGACAGAGAGATTACCTAATAAATGCAGCCCAGAGCAGTTGTGCTGTGTAACTGTGCAGGTGGAGTCAAACATCAGCTCCCAGAAGCAGCAGGGTGTGAATTAAAGGTGAAAAAAATACTTGTGAGGTGGTGGTCACTGGGAAAGCTGGTGTTTCTCAGGGCTTGCTGCAGAGCTTGGTGGCAGGCCTGGCACTCAATGTTTCCATCCATGGTCTGCCAGTGAATTTGAGATTGCTGCTAATAAAATGTGTGCCAAGACCTGTGAGACTCTAAAGCAGCGTAGCAAGACTTTAGACATCTAAATTGCATCTCAGCTGTTTGAGTCAGATTTGGTGTTTGATTTCTGTGACTGGATTGAGATTCATTGTTTAAGTGCAGATGCCTGGAAAAGTCTTTTTCTGGGCTAATTTCTCTGACTTGTGAGGGCAGTGGGGAAAACCAGGCATTTGTAGAGAGCAGTCCAGCCTCAGTGTGAGGCACATATCCAAGTAAGGTCCAACATCTAAAATAAGATGGCTTAAAATACACCCAGGATAACTATCTCATCTCATTGCTGCATCTTCTTATTGATCATTACCAGGTGAAGTTGCATGTTAATTGTCCTGTGGTATTGTTTAATTATGACTACTGTAACACAGTTAAACACAGTTACATGTTCTGGTGCTCAGGATAGCAGAGGCTCTGGAGAGTTTTGAAATAAAGTGCTGGGGTAGTCAGTGTTAAACTTTCATTAAGTAATAGATCTAAGTGTTAATTTTTGAAAGCTGCCAAAATGCCATTATGCTGTTTCTATTTTGAAATGTTGATTTAGTTCCTGTGAACTTTGATTAATCAGAAAGAAAAAAAACTGCAATTTATTGCAGACAGTGGAAGTACAATCAAGAAAAAATGACTGGTTTCTCTGTTTTCAGACATGTTTTTGGAAAGGGAGCAGATAAGGAGCTGACAGCCTTCCTGCTTTACTTTTGGGATTCAAACCAAGATCAGCAGGGGCTGAGCTGGGACCAGCACTCCCCAGAATGGGGCTCTGAGGCCCTGGAGCTGGGATGGGCTGGGGATGGTGTTGGGGGTTGTAGAGATAACTCATCCTGTGGGGAGAAGAAGGAGCAACTTCTGCAGCAGGAGCTTTCCTTCCCCAGGGAGAGATTTCAGCCCTTGGTACAGAGTTACTGTCCAAAAATCAAAGTTGAATTTAAAATTAGGTTTTCCACTTATGGTTCACAAAGAAATTTGGAAAATGTGATGTTTCTCCCTGGAACTAATGGTGAAAGAACAGAACCCTTCATCTGATCTCAAAACTGAGAAGGGCCTGCTGAAATATCCTTTCTGTAGCTTTAGCAGGAACATTCAACTAATGTATTTTATTTCCACAGTGCCACTCTGCTTTGTTGTGCCTTGGGAATACCAAAAGCCCATCTACCAGAGAACCTCTCCAGAACCCAAAATCTCCTGCTTTCCTGCTGCTTTGACATTCTCTAACACAGCAGCATGTGCTCAATATGTATTATTTAGTTACCTACTCTGGAAAGTCAGACAAGAGCCACTGTCTTGCCTGTAGGGTCCTTTTAAAAAAATAGTTATAATCAAAACTTCCAATTTTTAATTCCACTGAAGTTCCTAGAACAAAGAACAGAGGCTCTGCTAAAGCTGAAGTCCATTTTGCTGCCTTTTGAAAATGATGCATTTCAAATGTGGTTTATATTGTGTCTGTGTTTATCCATTAAAAAAGAAACATGTCCAGATCTGTCATATAATGACTTCTTGAATTTTTAATTTATTTTCTGCTGAATTTATTTCAAAACTCACTCTCAGAGCCAGTAGGTGATGTGAACTCTTGTTTGTGCTTCATGCTGATCAGTATAAGATCAATGTTTAAAATGATAATTCCATTTTGAGCTGCTGAGAGCAAGGCCAGCAGCTCCCAGTGTGACAGAGCTGTGACACCAGTCAGCAACATTCCCATCTCCTGAGAGCTCCTTCCTGCAGCACATTGTTTGGCAAAACAAGGAAATAGCGGGGCTCTACTTTGTGTGTGTTTTTCAGAAGGGTTTCCCCCTCTGCATTTATGTGCCTGTGTCACAAGTGACATGCCCAGGAGGGAATTAAACTGGAAGTGACACCAGTTTGGAGGTCCCCTGGATGTCCTGCTGAGCTGCCTTTCCTTTGCTGGAGCTGGGGCTGCAGGTGGAGAGGGCAGAGCTGTGGCTGTGTGACAGGGCCTGAGCTGGTCCCTCTGCAGCCCTGTCCTGGCAGGAGGGGCTCAGGGCTCTCCCAAGTGACAACTGGCAGGACAAAAGGAAACAGCCTCCAGTTGTGTCAGGGCAGTTTCAGCCTGGGTATTAGGAAGAATTTATTCACTAGAAGGGTGGTCAGGCATGGGAACAGCTGCCCAGGACAGTGGTGGAGCCACATCCCACTTAGAAAATGTGTGGATGTGGCACTTGGTGACACGGTTTGGTGGTGAGCTTGGCAGTTCTGGGTTAAGGGTTGGACTCGATCACCTCAGAGGGCTTTTCAGCCTGAATGATCCTGTGATTCCATGATTTTCACATGCTGCTCTCTGTACTGGTCTGCAGGGGGTGACAAGGGAGCCTCCCATGGGAGTGGCCCTGTCTGAGGGCCTGGCCTGAGGTAGAGGGAAAGCTCATGATGTGCACAGGGCTGGTTGGCCTGGCCAGCCTTCCAGGCCTGTCAGAGCCTGAGGTCTCAAAGGGGAGGTCTCCTAATCACTCAGAGGTAGACCTGGCCATTAACCCTGGAGACAGCCTCAAAGATCTGGGACATCCCAAACCTCACTGAGGAACTCCCAGCCTCATACATCTTCAGGTGGAGATCCCACTCATGGCACATGCTGAGGGCTGAGGTCCAGAGGGGACATGAAACCACTGCAGGCCCTGCCTGAGGAACTGGACAGCACCAGCTCTGACATCCTGGATCATCAGGGCACAGTGTCCATGTGCAACCAGGGCCTTCTGCCGGCCTCACCCCCTCAGTGCAGCCCTTCCATCACCTCCCCTTTTCCAGTGGCAGCCATGGAGATTCTTGTAACCTGCAGACCCTTGTGACCATCCCAGGGCACTTGTGAGCTGCACACACGTGTGAGATGGCTTGTGAGGGAACAGCAGAAAGACCTGGTGGAGAATTTCCATGTGGTGATATGCGCTGTGAGTGGGACCATCAGAGCAAGCTTTGCTGTCATGTGGGACCTGGAAATGTTCTCTGGTAATGTCCTCTTGGACATGGGGAGGAAACAGAGTAACATCCAAGACCTCATCTGTAGAAGCTGCAGGATTGGGACTTGTGGATCCGTGCCCCATGGTCCTGTGCTCCCAGGAGGAGAGAAGAAGGAAAATGCTTGGCAATCAGGAATCTGGAGGGATGTGCCCTGGTGCCGCATCTCTGGCACATTGCAGAGATACCTGACACCCTCTCTATGTTGCATCACTTAATTTGCACCTTTCCTCCTGTCCACAGACTCTGTTAGACCCAGCAGGAAACACCAGACTCCAGCTGTGGTGCATCCACAGAGCCTCCCTCACCTGCCAAATGCCAGATCTTCATTCCCACTCCTCTGAAACACAGGGAGCAGCTGCCTGGCTCCCAGTGCTGTCCTTGGGCTCACCTGGATGACTCTGCCAGAGGGGAGGCTGAGAGGGAGCCCATCTCTCCTGGGAGGTTTCTCAGCTGGTGGAAAAACACTGGTGTGTGTTATGGCTGGGCAGAAAATACTGTTCTCATCCTACAGATTCTTCTGAGTATAGAAAAATGTTCTGTTTTTCTGTGGAGCAGATGTCAGGCTTCTGAAAGCTTTTCCAGAAGGAAACTGAAGCATCTTGCAGAGCCCTAACCTCTCATCATTTGCCTACCTAAGCCTGGGAGTTTCTGACCCAGTTTTCTGGCACCCAAGTGCAGGGTGAATCCAGAGCCCAGGAAAGCATTCCTTTAGCTCAGAGCAAGAATGTCTGCTCTGGACTCTGCTCTGGACAGAGCATTCACCTGTCTCCCAGGTGAAAGTTCTGTCACCTGGGTGGCAGCTGTCATCCAGAGGAGAATGTCTTTGTGAGAAGGGCTTGAGAAAAACCTTCCTGCCACCCAGTGATGATCATGGGGGCCTTGACTGTGCCCCCCTTGTTCTGTGGGTGCTGTGGCCTGTTCTGCACTGTGGCATGGTCCCAGGCTAACTGGGACATCTTAGCTCACTTCAGCCCTGAAGGCTGAACCCAGAGGTGCAAAGTGCTCTGTAGGTGAGTTTGTCAAGGGACGAGGAGCCCTTCCTGCACTTGGAGTTCTGTGGACAATCTCTGGCCCCTGAGGCAGCTTGTTGGCAGCTACATCATGTGGTGTGAGCAGGGGCCTCTCTCCACTGCCCTGGAGCCTGCAGAGCAGCTCCAGGTGGTTTCTCTTGCTCTCCCTGGCTCCCTTGGATCATAGGCTGAGGAGCCTTGCCTGTGTCCCTGGACAGCTCCACAAACACACTGGCAGCTCAGCTTTTTCAAACCAGAACCTCCCTTGAGTTATTCAAACCATCACAATCGTTTGGAGGAGAGTTTTCTTCTCAGAGTGAAGAAGATAAGGACAGGCCTTTGTTTGCAAGTGGTTCTCTCCCCTGAGCTGACCCAAAGCCTCCTCTGTGCTGGCAGACCTGGGAGCTGCTGTCTGGGACTGGCTGAGCCAGGCAGGTGCTGTGCAGCTGAGGGAACACTCTGTCAATAGCCAGGAGGACAGTACAATTATATTTTGTCCTCAACTATCGACACAGTGGCTCCTAAATGCCTCCTCTCTCTGTGTTATCTTCACAGGTCACCTTGGTATTCAGATGGGCTGCGACAGAGGAAGCATGAAGGGAGGAGGCTAAGTGCCAGTGGTGGAAGTCACACTCTAAAGGTGATCTGCTGTGACCCAAAAGCTTTCTGACATCCTTTGCCTTGCTTCTGATAGAGAGGAAGAAACTCTTCTTCTCCAAAGAGTGTCTGTAGAGTCCCAGCAAGCTGCTTCCCTCCAGAATGGAGATTTCCAGCTCCAGGAGATTTCTTACCTGCTTCCCATGGGGAAGTGGCTGCAGGACCAGTCCCAGGCATGGACTTGGCTCTGCTGCTGGGATCACACATGATAACTAGGTGACTCTGTTCAGGCCCATTTGCACTCCCATGCAATAACCTCTCTCACTTAGATTTTTCTAATTAGAAACTTTTCCTCTGTCTGATTCTTTGAAGCTGCTCAGAAGTGTAGTGGCAGAGGGTGTGGTTTGTGTGCTCTGCTGCCTGCTCAGGCTGGTGGATGTGATCAGTCACTGCATTAATTACCACAGTGCCAGCACATCTTAAGTGACTCTTTGTTCACACACTCAGGTGAACCTGTTCCATCCTGCCTTGAGCTGTTACTGTGATGGAGTCTGGAAATAGGAACGACCAGTGGCCTTTCCCAATGGATGGGGTCTGCTCATTCTGCTTTTGTGCCAGGTTGGACTCTGCAGTGCCTCCCTTATGAGGGACCAACTTCTCCACCAAAGGACAGGCTGTGCTTCTGCTTCCCATCCCCATAGCTGTGCACCAAATTCTGCCTGAGTGGCACTTGCACCTGAGGATTTCCATGTTTTTATGTTTCACTCCTCTGCTCTTTGCATGTGCACAGCTGAGGGATCACCTCTCACCCTAAGCCACACTCAGGGACTAAGTGGAGGCAGTAGCTAAAAATGAAAAGGCAGTCTAGAGAGACAAATCTTCAATCAGAATAAATTAGAAGGCCTAGGTTATAAAAACAAAAATGAGTGAAAGGTAGCAAGGAAACATCCATGGCTAGCAGAGAAGGACAGTAAGAGGAATATTTGAAGTGGAATGACAAAGTCTGGATCCAAGCAGGTTGCAGACCCCCTGCAGCACGTGTGGGAAGCCTTGCCAGGGCTGGTTTGGCCATGGCCAGCATTGAGTACACACAGGGCCAGCTTCCCTTGTTGGGCCTGACTTGAGATCTCTCCACTGATCTAGCAAACATTTTCCTTAAAGCAAATCCCTGGTTCATCTGAATCTTTCCTGCTTGGCATCATCCTGACCACGGTGTGCACAACTGCTTCTGCCATGCCAGTTCTTCAGTGGCATTTTAGGGCTGATTAAAACCTCTACATTGGTGCCCTGGGTTGCAGGTTCTGTGACTCTTCCAGGCTGTGAGGATGAGCCTTGTCCAGGGCCAGTGTTCACCTCCAGCTGGGGTGCAGCTCCTTGGCCCCAGTGTGTGACACTGAAACAGCACCCATGACAGCAGCCCCCATCGTGGGGGTTTATCCTACAGGCTCAGAATGAAATTGAAACCATGATCCTTGCAAATAAACCATCTTCACATCTCAAGCCCACTAAAATCCCTTGCTCTAGTGGCCTTCTGTTTATTGCCATCTTAACTCATGGCCTTCTCTGAGAAGCAACAAGAAATGTGACTCTCTGAGTGAAATTTGGTCCAGATTTACCGCTAACAGTTAATGAAAATATCCTAAGGCAAGAGGCTGTTTAAGACCTCTGCTCCAGTCTAGCTCACTTGTACTTTTATTTCTCTGGCCCTGTCAGATCCCAGAGCTGAGTTTGGGAAGGATGGAAAGGGAGAGCTGTGCTGGGAGGTTGTCAGCTGGGTGGGATGAGGTCCCTTGTCACAGCTGCTCACCAGGGACAGCACAGGTTGGTCACTGCTGTGTAATGAAGGGCTCCCTGCAGTTCTCCTTACAATGTAGCATTGGTTTTCACACCCTCTTTTTTTTTTTTTTTTTCTAGTTTTGCTTTGGTTTCTAGGGTTTTTCTTGCCTTTTTTTATGGTCTACTAAACAGTTCTATTCAAGGGTTACCACCTTTCATTTCAGTTGGGAACGTGACTGGTGTGGCTCTTTCTTCCTTTTAGCTCCAGCCTCCTTGGGAAGACCTACAAAAACATTCTGGCTCTTCTTCAGTTCTTATCACTTGTCTGTTTTGGGACAGTTTTCACATGTGGATGCATCTTGTTCTGCTCCCCATTTCTAGGGAATGAGCTCTGCATCAGGAGCTGGCAGTGCTGTCCATCCAGCCTGGAGCCTTTTAAAGCTTACAGAAAACACAAGCTTGTCCACTTTGCTAAATATATTCCTTTTCACTTCTAGGTCCTCCTATAGAGCCCCTGGAGCCAACCAGGCCTTTACCAACTCTTCCTGTTCGCAGAATTCACTCCACTTCAGAGAGAAAACACGAGAGGCAGCCACGACCCGCCAGCCCTCCCCTGGGTGACAGGCCAGCCCTCCCTGGCTCCAAACCAAACATCTGTGATGGCAACTTTAACACTGTGGCTCTCTTTAGAGGAGAAATGTTTGTTTTCAAGGTACTGAGAATTCCCACTTACCCATGAGTCTTCCCTTAATTTAATTGCTGGAAAAGGTTAATAGAAGTATTTGGTAGTGAGATTTGAAACGTCTGTGAAAATAGCTCTGTTCCTCTGAGGGTGATGACTGAGAAATATTGGAAGGAAATGTGAACAGATTGGTTCTGTAATATTTGGAAACAATGCCTGATGGGATTTACAGAATGCCCAGGCATCCTGTGCTCCAAAATGTGAAATGGGTGCATTGGCAGAGAATTCAGATGCCACCAAGCCTGAGAGGAGCCCCCTGTAAAGCCAGGAAGCAATACCAGTACCATGGGTAACCATTAGAGGGGTTGGGTTGGGAGGGACATTAAAGATCACCTTGTCCCACCCCCTGCCATGGACAGGGACACCTTCCACTGTCCACCATGCCCTGTCCAAGCCGGCCTGAAACACTTTCAGGGATGGGGCAGCCACAGCTTCTCTGGGAGCAGCCTCATTGTCTCAGAGGTGACATGCATGGAACTGGGGCTCTGGAAGCACTCAGTCTACCTGGGGTGTTGGAGTCAACCTTTCTTGTACAGCACAGCCCTTGCTCAATAACCCATTAGAGTACCAATGGAATATGGACATCCATTATACCATTCCCAAAATACCAGCAGTTTTATCTCTGCCCAATGGGTGTGAAGTGTGGAAAGGGACATATTGAAGGTTATTAAATGGACAAACCACATCAGTTGCAGAAGATTTCTGAAATGAAACTAGTTGAAGGTTGGGATGGTATCTCGGAGGAATGTCAAAGGTTCTGTCCTGCTCATGCTCATCCCAGAGCATCCCCTGCAGCTTTAAGCAATGATAGAATATCTAAAGGGATATTTCGTGCCTCCTTTGTGCCTTTAAACCTTGTGTGTTTCACACAGTCACCAGGTGATGTTCAGGCTGTCTGGCTCTCCTGGGCTCCAGGAGCTTCAGCTGAACCAGGACAAGCATGACACCTCAGTGACAAGACATGGAGAGGTCACAATGCTTACAGCTGTGGACTCACTTCCCCCTGCTCCTTTCCCCTCTCCTTCTTTCCACCCTTTTCCACAGCCCCATCAATCAACATCTCCCCCTTTGTGCTGCCATCTTCCCTCCACAGCACCTCCCACACTGGAGACAGTGTTGGGCTGGGTTGGAGCTGTCACCTGAGGCAGGACTTGTGTCCGTAATGGTTGTGGGGCCTGGGCAAGGATTAGCAGAGCTGGATGCTGGACCCAGCCAGGTCTGACTGCAAGACAAGAGTGCTCAGTCTCAAGAGGCTTCTGGTTTCCTCAGGATCGCTGGTTCTGGCGTCTGCGCAACAACCGCGTGCAGGAAGGGTACCCCATGCAGATTGAGCAGTTCTGGAAGGGCCTCCCTGCCAAGATCGACGCTGCCTATGAGCGCTCTGATGGCAAATTCGTTTTCTTCAAAGGTACAGTACAGCTCAGCACGAGCCAGACACTCCTGCCTCAGCTCTGGCTGCTTCTGTGGCGTGAAAATGTGGAAAACGGGTACGCTGCACCCTTGCCCTTCTCTGAGGGGGCACTTCAAGCAGCCACTGATCCTTAAAATACAGTTCAGTGTGGGCTGGCCTTGCCAGGACCATCTCTGTATAGAGTTAATATCAATTAGGGGAAGTTGGCTTTCATGTGACAAGAAACAGCTCCTATTTCCCAGCGAGTGCCAGTGCCCTGCTTATCTCCTTGAACACCTTTTGCCAGGGCATTGAGCCCTCTCCAGGTGCAGGGCACTCCCAAACCTCATTTCTGGACAATTGTCTCCTAAAGAGACAAAATGACCAACCTTATGCTGGGGCCCACTTTAGCTCCTTGTATGGTGGCTGTGCCTGAACAGGATCCTGTACCTTGAGAGCAAATGGTGAGCAAGGAAGAGTGGCTGGACAGCATGGCTGGTACAAAACTACAGAACCTGGGCTTCTGCATTTGTGTCTGCAACTGCAGTACCTCAGCTTTCTAAACTGTACTAAAACTTGAGAGGCTCAGGGAAAGGCAACAGAAATGTCTGAAAAGCTTGGGCTGATCAACAGCTCAGCCTGAGCAAAAGATGGCAGACAGGGGATGAGAAAGTCTGAAATCATGACTGGCATGAGAAGGTAAATGGGAAAGGGCTGTTTAGCAGCTCTCCCAAAACAAGAGCTGAGAAGCAGCAGATGAAATGATGTTTCAAATTCAAAATGAAGTGGAGGAGCAGCTTTTCACAGATTTCAGTTAAGCCTGGAAGCCCTCAAGATGCTGCAGTCCACTGGTTGGTTTAGGTTCATATCGATCCGACTCCTAACAGGCCAATGTGTTTGTTGTTGTGTCCCTGCTCATCTCTAGGAGATAAGTACTGGGTTTTTAAGGAGGTGACAGCAGAGCCGGGGTACCCTCACAGCCTGGTGGAGCTGGGGAGCTGCCTGCCCCGCGAGGGCATCGACACCGCGCTGCGCTGGGAGCCCGTGGGCAAAACCTACTTCTTCAAAGGGGACAGGTACTGGAGGTACAACGAGGACAAGAGAGCAACGGACCCAGGCTACCCCAAGCCCATCACCGTGTGGAGAGGAATCCCTCAGGCTCCTCAGGGGGCTTTCATCAGCAAGGAAGGCTGTATGTGTCTGCAGGCATTGCACCTGTTAGATCGGGAAGAGCTGGTCTGTGCTGGGAGCTGGGTGGTTGGATGTGGAGTATTTTGAGTATTTTCTGATCCAGGAATCAAGTCTCAGAAGACCTGGGGTCACCTGGGCTTTGTGAGCAGCAGCAGTCTGAGATTCTTCCTGGCCCTCATCCCAACCCACACACTTCCTCAGCTGCTAAACCACAATTGGGACAATCCAGCTCTGTGGGAATGGGACTTTTTCTGCCACAACAGACCCTACCCAACTTTTCCTGGGCCCTGGTTCTGGGGGTGCTGGAACTTACATTTCCTCCTAATCTACCTGTAGTGAGATCTGGCTCTCTGCTAAAGGCTCCAGCCTGTCTGATGTCAGTAGTTAGCCTTGAAGTTATGCTCTGAGTAGGGGCTTCGCGCTCCAGAGGCTCCTTCCAACACATTTCTTTCTCTCATTTGAAGATTTCCTCCTCCAGTAAAGGAAAGAGCCAACAGAAGGGGTTTGTGCCATTGAGGCTGTGTTCAAATTTGGAGCTGTGGTGTGAGAGGAGGGCTGTAGGGCTGGGCCAGGCTTTGGGGAATGGCAGTGAGAGTCAGCTAAGCTGGGGAACAGTGCAGGAGACCAACACTTTGACCACAGCTCCCTTCTCCTGTTCTCTTATTTTCTAATAACTTGAAAGTCAATAGAAAATGGGTCATCTGGGGAGAGGGAGGTGCTTCAAACAACATGTAGCATAAAGCATCACCCTTGTATTAGCAGTAGAACAACACTCCTCCTTAACACAGGCCAAATCTTCGGGATTCTGTGGCAAAAGGATTCATCTTACTCAGCATTAGCATTTGTTCCCTCAGGCTGAATGAACAGAAACAGGATGTTCTTCCAAACACTGTCATACCCAGACACATGCTGGCACCCTGCAGATGATGTTTATCACTTAGCAATGATGAGCACATATTTACAGATGCCTTAGTTAAAAAATACCTCACTGCAGAACCTTTCCTTTAAAGATTGTAGAGTTTTAATTCCCAGCTTGTCTTGGCCAAGGGGAATGGTGTTCCATGGGTAATGTTGAACATGCTTGCCAGGGTTACAGCTTCTCCTTTAAATCCCACCTCCAAAACCACCTTCACTTTCCAATGGCTGGAGAATGTTCTGGATAAATGTGTTTTATTGACTTAGGTAGTGTCTGTCTTCAGGCTCCCTTAAAGTCCTCCCACAAGCACAGCTCACCAACAGGAAATAGTGAGTAATACTCTCTGTTTTGTCTCCTAGTTTACACCTACTTTTACAAAGGGAAGGAGTACTGGAAATTCGATAACCAGAGGCTGAGTGTGGAGCCAGGCTACCCCAGGTCGATCCTCAAGGACTGGATGGGCTGTAACCAGAAGGAAGTTGAGCGGAGCAAGGACCGGCGCCTCCCGCACGACGACGTGGACATCATGGTGACAATAAATGACGTGCCCAGCACTGTCAATGCCATCGCAGTGGTGATCCCCTGCATCCTGTCTCTGTGTATCCTTGTCCTGGTATACACAATTTTCCAGTTTAAAAACAAAGAGGTGCAGCAAAATGTCGTGTACTACAAAAGACCTGTCCAGGAATGGGTATGACACAGCCTGCTGCACATTTCAACTCATTGAGCTGATGAGGACTATGGACACACACAAAAAAGTGGAAAAAAATGCATTGAAAAGCCTACCAAACAAAACTACTTCGGTGACCTACAAGTTTTGGACACCCTGGGATGGAAATAAGCAGGAAAACTGGAAAAAATACAGGCAGGCAGCCTTGCAGTGTGGAGCCTCTTTCCTTTGTACTGCTTTGGTCACCTGCCAGCCGCGGTGCCATCCACCGGCTCGCTCTGCCAGCACCAGAGTCTTTGAGACAGGTTTCAACTGATCTGGGAAACTTCCTTCAGTTCCCTGCACCAGTGCTCCCTGTTAAACCCAGCATTCTCCAGTGTAGCTAAACCACCTCTGAACAGAACCATTTTTTTAATAGCTCTCTCATAAATGAATTAAGATCATGAAATCTATGAACAAGAACAATTTCAGTGTCATAAGCAGAAGACATTCTGATGCTGAATCATTCTAAAAAATCTTCTTAGTTTATTAAAAAATCCAGAGATCTACCTGGATACGATTTTCCAATACCTGCTGGTCAGATGTTTTGTACATTCATAACTAATCAATGCTGCCACTCAGCACAGTGCACGAGGAACCACCAAGCACTCAAAGAGGTACCGGAGTGCGGAGCAGAAGCTCAAGAAGCACCAAACCAGACACCTGGCAACATTAAGCCCTAGACTGGGACAATCTGAAGACAAAGTAATTTGGTCTTAAAAAACAACCAAACCAATCATGGTTTTTGTTTTGGGAGCCACTCATGAAAGAAATATTTAAATGTCATGTAAGTTGGTTTAAGCTCCCGCCAGCAAGAACCCAGGAACCAATGGTTACCAAAATACGGGGAATGAGTATAGACAGACTGCACTCTGCCCGTTCAGACGCTGGGAAAAGATGAGTTGTTGTTCCGTGGCATGTGTAACTAGATTGTGGAATTTGTATGTTGGGTTTCAGGAGAATGGAAATGTTTGTTTGGAGTGAGGTCGTCATTATATTTTGGTGAAATAATCAAGGTTCGGTAAGAATTAGGCCTGTTTATAAAACTAAATCCAACCCCTGTAGATGTTACAAACATTGTACGCCTTCAGAATTTGGGGGTTTGTTTTGCCCACTTCTTCACAGGCAAATATTTGGCAAGGACCAAAGGAAGCATGCCACACAGTAGAATGAGTTTACCATGTTTGACAGAGCCATAAAAATCAGGTAAAGGCAAGAAAAATACCTTAACTTTCAGCTAGTGACTTTCCACAGATCTCTTCCTACAACAGTAGCTTCTGCTTGTCCCTCTTAGTTGTGAGTGGTTCAGGACATTGTGCCCTAGCCACAAACTTTTGATTTTCGTGTTGATGCTGATATTTTTACCATTTTGAATAAGAGTGGAAGAGCCTTTTGCAGTGCAGTGTAATGGTGAAGCCCAGCACTGTACAGAAGTGCCATCCATTGTCAGCACAGGAATTGCTTTGCCCACTCACCATGGGGAACAGGTGATTAGCCTAAACCCCCTGCCTATAACTGAATTTTATTGAGTGCAATGAAGTGCAATGCACAGAATGTCCACTTAGTATAGAAAATTACAGCTTTGTAATGTCAGCTCTTAAAAAAAAACCCCAAGGACCACAAACACACTAAAACTATTCCTAATTACAATGAGGAACAAAGCAGCAGAGAGATCGTTAGCATTCTGGATTGCTAATTAGTGCTCAAATATTGCTCTGGTGAAGCAGGATAGACACTTAGATTCATCTGGTGAAGCCCACTAGGACTGCATTAACATGTGGTCTCAAACTGTATTTTGTCCTTCATAACTGATTTCCATAGCCAAGCTGTTTATTGTGTTTAAACATAAACTATTACCAACATATTACAAAGTAAGTGAGAAGCTCGTAGATGCAAAACTTTGAACTGTAGTGACAAAACGTGCTAACGTCTCATGGTGAATGAAGGAGTGCGAAGGACCAAAGGAAACCAGAGCTCCTGATCAGACAGCCCCACACTACTCCACGTTGCTCTGTGCACCAGAGGTGTGGTGGGACACACCACGGCCACCACGGCCACCTGGCACCTCGGTCTCATCTGTACGCTGCCATCTCGCCGGGACTGCGACAGCCCAAACCTTTGAGCAACTTCCAACAGCCATCATTAAAAAAAAAAAAAATTATTAAAAAAATAATTTACAACGGAGAGCAGTGTCTGGGTTTGTTTGTATTTTATCCCACTCACCCCAAATTTAGGGTTTTGGCCTGCCCAAAGAAGGAGCTGATCGAGCAGAGCAGTGCCCTGTGCCTGAGGTGGCTGCAGCAAGGTGAGCTGCTGCCCTGGGCTGCCAAAACCCAGCCCCAGCTGCTGCTCCACAGAGCCACAGAAATACCCCAGGGCCTTTTCCACCTGGCCTTTTCCACCTGCCCTGTGCCCCCGCCTGGGGCAGGTGTTACATATGGGAGTTCCCAGGGGGTGAGAACAGCCCTCTGCAGCCACAGGGGACTGCAGGAGGGGAGGCAGCTTTCCTCCAGCACAATCCCATTCATTATCACCTCTGTTTTGCTATGATTAGCCCATGGGCAGTCCTGGGGTAACTTGGGCACAAACATGGGGTTTTTTTTGTGTGTAAGGGACAGTTCCCACCCTGAGCTGTTTGAAGGGATCCTACAGGAGCACTGGGCTCGCTGCCCATCAGCCTGGCCAAAGCTCTCTGTGGGCAGGGGCTGCGTTCCAGCTCCTGTCCAGAAATGCAGGACCCATTGTTCCCACATGGGAGCAGGGATCAGCAGTGCTAATTCAGCTCTAACAAGCAAAAGTGCTGTTTTGTGTTTGTGATCCTGCTCTGCAGCATGGGGATTTGGAGAGCCCAGGGACCTTGGAACACTCTGGACAAACTGCCAGCCACACTCAATATGCTATTTGGGTTTTTTTCCCATTTTTGACTACTTTGAACAATTTCATCACCATTGAGGTTCACTTTCACAGGCTTTTTTTTTACATTTTACATCCTCTGTAAAGGATCCTAACAAGTTTTTGGCCATTAAAGCACACACAGCTACGCACCTCAAGACCTTCCCACTGAACCCACTTATGAGACTTTCATAACTTTCTCCCTCCGGTCACATTCACCTCAAGGCTAGATTCCAGCCCTTCTCATAGCATCACCTATTTGTCCAGCACTCCTTTAGTTCCTCTGAATGTTCCTGCAACCCTTCCCAGCACCTGAAGTCACATGTTGCCTTTGCCTGATGGCAAAGGTGCCATGTGGCTTTAGTCATGCTGTGTAACCCACACCTTTGTAGCTCAATTTAAGAATCCCAAGAACCCATAGCATCCAAGTTCTGGGAACATTTGATATGATTGACTATTGAACATAAAATTTTATTGACTATTCCTTAACACCTGTTGGCATCATCAGCACACATGCTGTGCTGCCTTGGAGATGAAAGCCATGGAAAAGGGGCAGGCAGGGGCTGCACTGTGCTTGTGCTGTCCCCTGGAATCCTGCCATTCTGGAGCCCTTCACCTGGGCTCTCATGTCACCCTTGCTGTGACACAGTGCTGTACTCAGCCTCCTCAGCACCCTGCTCCTGCCAGCTCTGGCACTGCAGGGCAGATCTCAGGGCAAGCAATGGGCAGCAGTATGAGAGTTTCACCCTTCCTTTCCCCAGCCTCTTTTGGAGTTTGAGACCCAAAATCTAATGTAGATGTGCATTATTCCAGAATATCTATTTGCAGAAACACTTGGCAACCACTGTGCAACACTTGCACCTCATCTACACACAGAGCTCAGGATGAAGATGCATTATATACATTCCAGATAATGCTGCTTTGGGCTCTTTGGGCTTTGTTTTCCTCATTAGCTCCAGACATTGTTTGCTTTCTTGACCATCACTGAACCCAGAGCATGTCTGTTCCAACGTGGACCTTCAGTCAGGAGTATGCTCTTGCACTGCTCAGAGCTCACCACTACTGGGTGAAATTTGGATTCTTAACCACAATGTGCTTCACTTCACACTCAGCTGCAGTTTCCCTTTCTATCCAGTCCTCATCCTCACTAGTCTAAGTCAGTATGACCAAAATTCCCTGCCCTAATCCATTGACTTTCCTAAATCAGGCAAGAGGACTTCCCTCATTCCATGGGATCACTGACCCAAGGTCCCCAAATGCCTTTTGAAAATACAACAGTACAAGAGACCCTATCCCTGTGGACTCTTTTAATTTTTAAGAGCTGCACAGGTCCTGTGGGACACAACTTGCCATTGAAACACCACGCTTATCCTCTCTCATGATCTGTGTTTCTAAACCCATTCTTTATTAGTTTGTTTTCCTTGTACACAGCTCCATCTCACTAGCTCAGGATACCCACAGAGCCACATTTAAAACAGGTATCACATTTGTTCCCCCCAAGAGCTGAGCCCTGTGAGGTGGCCAAGGAGAAGCAGCTTCTCACTCTAAATCTGAGAGAGGCTGAGGGGAGACCTGGAGTCAGGACCAAGACAGGTGGTGCATATTAAAGGGCTGATATCTGATCACAGATGATCATGGCAATCTTTATTTTGAAGTTTAAGGAGTAACCTTTTAATCAGCCAAATCTTAAAAAGTCTTTCCTGAACATCCAGACAGTAAAACAAAACTGGAGATTTGCTCAATTTTCTACAAAGCCCAAAGCAGCTGGGCCAAAAAGAGCTCTGCCCATACAGCCCACAGGTCACCATACCCCAAGAGAACTCAGCTGAGAGCAAGGCAGCTTGCTCCAGTGTGGAGACAAGCGAGAGCTTCCTCTTACCCTCAGGATGGAAATGGAGGCACTTCTGTGCCTTCAGTGCACACTTAATGGACAAGCAGGAAAGCAACTGAAATGAGATATCCTGACTAACAGCTGTGTAGAAAGAAATTACAATCTTCTGCCTGAAAGCAGCACCTACAGCAGCTTTCATCTGGCACAGGCAGAGCTCTTCATGAGGAAGCTCCCAAATCTGTAGCCCTTGACTGACTGACTGCTCAGAACCATGCTATTTAACCTCTGTCTCCAAGGTAACTCCAGACAAGGCGGTCCAAATCCATTGAGATTTGCTGATTTTTCTAAGAGTTTCCCAGTGTAGGGGGTGAACTCCTGCAGGATAAATTAAGCCCACTGGCAAATGTGTCTTTTGGGCCCTCTCCTGCAGGTGCCCCAGAAGCAGCACAGGTGACACCAGGTCAAACACTGACCCTGGAGGTCCAGGGACTCCCACACTGTTATTGTTAAAAGCCTTTGGATTGACACTGAAAAACTCCAGTTTTTAACCAAGCTGATCACTTCAGAATCACCATCCCTTGGGAACAGATGCAAGTGATGGCAAAAGAGCAGGTGATAATTTTTGAATTATTTTGTGGATTTTTGAATTATTTTGTGGCAAGTAAACTACTGTATTTTTGGTACTGGACATACAAAGGGGTCTTACATGTACCTAGAGCAGAAACACCACTCAAGCAGGAGTGTGGAAAGAGAGGGCAGCACACGTAGTGCCAAAACAAACTCTGTGCAGCAGGACACTGGTGCAAGACTTAAGGCAAAATAATCGCTAGTGATCAACATCCAAGAGCCACAAGAGTAAATATTGTGGGGTAATCTGAGGGGCTCAGTTGGCATCACAGAACCAGAAAGCAGAGCTGAAGAACTGAGCAAAGGGATAGAGAGCATTCCTTATTTGTAACTTATGCATGTTATTTGTCAGTTTTTGTGGTAACAGTTTACAAAAGATGACAAACATTTGGTTTTGTAGCCTCTCCTTTGGGTCAGGCCTGCAGAAACATCATCAGAAGTTCTGGATGTCTGTGATCCAAAGTGCAGCTCAACACTTCACTCCTTAGGAGCTTTCTGGGAAGTAGGAACCAACACTGCTCATGTCAGGCTAAAAGACAAAACAGAAAGAAGGTTTAGTTGTGCCAGAATGCAGAAGGCATTTCAAAATACCAGCTTCAGTCAGTTCTCACCTTCCCATTACAAAGGCACAGAAGAAATTTCCCTTTCTAGGAAAGGGAAAGCAAGGGTAAGAGGGAAGCAAGGATAAGAGGGAAGAAAGATGTGGCTGCTAACAGCCAGCCACAGGATCAGACCTCTCAGGCTGGCAAAGGCAAAATGCACATTCAGCCTGGCCCAGGTAATGATCTACAGCTCAGAGCAGGCTTAATTACAGCTCTGATATGCTCACAGACATCAAGACTTTGTACCCAAAGTGTAACAGGACAATGAATAGTTTAAAGGGCTTTCTACTGAAGGAACTCCTTATGCCATAAACAATTCCCAGACTGTGGCTGAGAACTCAGCAACCAAGTTACAATGCTCAGGAAGTTCAGGAACACACTTTCAGCACCACATCAGTGGTGCTCAGGGTTGGAACTCAGGGCCCAAAATCAGTTCCCACAGGACATTCATCTATGCTTCTGCCTAAATGTAAAAACATTTGCTTATGAAAAATATTTACATACATTAATGAACGGGGAAGGCCCCATATCATCATCAGTCCAGATGGAAAAATACATCTGCCTCACATTAAAAAGTAACTTGAACAAAGCCTTTAGCAAAAAGGCTTAAAAAAAAATCAAGTTAGCAGTTTTAAATGTAAGAGGTCTGTGGCAGCAGCTGCTGACAAGTTCCATGGTCTTTTTGGCTCCAGAAATGGTTACAGCTAGCATTTGAAATAACAGTTGAATAACTACAGTGATCAAAAGCCAAGATGACATGCAAACTCACTGATATTTTAACTTTTAAAATAAGATTTGTTTTAAAAAACTGATTTATGTCATAGCTGAGCACTGAACAGTTTGGAAAGAAAATCTGCCAGCTGAAACAGATGTTAGTTCTCACAAAAAGGATTCTCATTACAACAGCATATTTCATAACCCAATGAGTAACTGCTGCCAGTAACCAACAAAAGGGGAGAAGTAGTGAAAAAATTATGATTAAAGCAGACAGATCAAGTGTGAAACCAGCTGCCTTTATAACAAAATCTTGCCTGTTCTGCCCACGACTCTGGATCCTCCTTACCTGTCAATGAGGGAATCCCTCATGTTGGTGGCGATGGTGCTGGGCTGAGCCTCATTGAGCCTGAAGATGCTCTCGATGACGGAGAGCTCAGTGCTGGTGGTGTCCAGCCCGCAGAAGGCGCACCAGTCATTGACCACCATCCCCGCGGCGATCACCTCGCTGCCGCGGTTCACCGTGCCCGCCTGCGGACACAGCGGCCATGAGAGGGGCTGCCACAGCTCCTCACAGCGCCTGCCACAGCTCCTCACAGTGCCTGCGACAGCTCCTCCTCAAACTGCCTGCTACAGCTCCTCACAGTGCCACACTGCCTGCCACAGCTCCTCACACAGCTCCTCACAGTGCCCTGGCACAGCTCCTCAGTGCCACACTGCCTGGCACAACTCTTCACAGTGCCCTGGCACAGCTCCTCACAGTGCCACACTGCCCTGCCACAGCTCCTTACACTGCCCTGGCACAGCTCCTCACAGTGCCCTGCCACAGCTTCTCACAGTGCCACACTGCCTGCCACAGCTCCTCACAGTGCCTGGCACAGCTCTTTGTTGGGGGGCTCAGCTTACACTGCTGAAAAGAGCAACTCTGCCACCAGCAAAGTTCTGAAGGTGTCAGATGAAATGATTAATGAACAGCCTTTACTCTCTGGTGAGAAACTGGTGTGGCATTCAGTGACAGAGAATCCAAGGAGCAGGAAGGATAACAGCATTTACACATCCAACTGAGCAGGCAAAGGAGTTTCTTACTTAATCCTTTTAAAAACTGGCTAAAAATGCAGGTGTTAGAATGGTAGGTGCTGCTGCCTAGTTTTGTTCCCAACAAGCCTCTCCTGTCGAAAGGCAAGCTGAGTGAACATTCAGTCAATGCAGTCAAACCTCCCTCAACACTCACCACAACTGGCACAGTGATAGTGGCAAGAAAGGCTCTTTTGCAAAGTTTATTCCAGCAGGGTAGCACAGCAGCAGAAGGGCAAACCCCGGGAAAAAGAGGATGAACCACGTGGAGCAGGCAGCCTATAAAGGGGAAGGGCGGGGGGGCCCAAGCCTGGGCAGAGGGGCCTGGCCTCCAGGGGAAGGGGGGTGGCCACCAGGAACGCCCAGCCAGTGACAGGGGAAGGAGAAACCAGAGGAAGTTGTGACACCAAGTCCATGGGGGAGTCTGTTTTTCCCTTTGGGAGGGCTAACTCTATGGTAAGTAGTTAATGTTTCCAGGGCTGAGGGCTTGGGGACTGACCAAAGGGAGAGAGTTCATGGGATGCTACAACTGGCTTCAGCCAAACCACAAACAGCCTCACATTCTGTATCTGCACAATGTGCACAATCCCAGCAGAGCAACATTTCAGAGGGCAGCTAAAAGCACTGAGCAGCTTATGCAGACTCAGGAAGGATTAGAAACTGTATGGAAGACTTGGTTCAAGTCTTTTCCTCACCTCCCACTCAAAATCACTTCACAGAAAAAATCTATCTGGGAGCCCCTGAGATGGAGAAACATTGCACTGGAGCTGGGAGGGAATGGGAGCAGCAAACACTCCACAAAGGCCTTACCACGAGTGGGACCTGCAGCAAAGAAGAGAGCTCATCCTGGTCATCGATGGAAGTCTTGGGGTGCACGATTCCTCCCTGGTTACTGAACACACAGTAACTTCCAACCAGCACCTGGTCTGCTACTGTTTGTCTGAACACCTCCACCTTCAGCACATCTGCCAGGATCTCTTCTGTCTCCTGCAAATGGAAGGAGGATAAAGCCTTCAGCCAAATGGAATTGTGGAGTGGGAAGTGAAGCTATTCCTGCACACAGCCCTCAGCTGGGAGCCTCCCACACTGCACAGCCCAGTGCAACCCAGCCACAATAACACACACAGCCAAGCTCCACACTCTGCACCTTCCCAGCTTCCTGTGCCACTACAAACACAACCTCCTGCCTCTGCTGGAAAGTGCCCAAATCCCCCCTCTCTGCTGGCAGTACATCAGTTGTATCAATTCTCAGCAAACCAGTCCTCTTTGCTCCCAAACCACATGGACAAAATGGTCTAATGCTCCCCATAACTCTAACAACTCTTTTCCTCTTCTGATTTCACTGTGAATTATTTTGATTTCTCTCTCTTGGGCCATCTTACATTACTTTTTACACTTTTTAAAAACATAAGAGTACAAAGCCTTCTCCCATCCCCTTATTTTTCCTTTTGCACTCCTGCCACTAAGCTGGAAGCAAACACTGTCAGGACCTGCAGCCACACAACACATCACTCTCAATGCCATTCAGGTTCCTGTTCTCAGGCATAAAATGGGAGTGACATTGTCTCCTCTGCCCTTATTTTAAACTCTCATACAAGAACCTTCTATTTTTCTTTCAGACCCCTGTAATGATGCACATCCATGGTCTCTTTCAGCTATGACATGCTCTGACTCATTCAGCTGTAGCTTGCAACTCCTCCTGCACTCCTCCTTATGCTCCTGATTAGACCCATGCACACTCTGCCTCACCCAATTTTATGCACCCAAAGCAAGCTCTACCCAATGATCACTGATTCACAGAATGCTTTGGGTTGGAGGGACCTTAAAACTCATCTCATTCCACCTCCTGCCATGGGCAGGGACACCTTCCACCACACCAGATTGCCCCAACCCCCATTCAACCTGGCCTTGGGCACTTCCAGAGGTGGGGCTTGGAGCTTCTCTGGACAATCTGTTCCAGACCCTCACCACTCTGTCAGGGAAGAATTTCCTCCCACCATCCCATCTAGCCCTGCCCTCAGTCAGTGGGGAGCTGGTCCCCCTTGCCCTGCCCTGTGACACACAGGACCCCTCCCACTCCCTCCCTTCTCCAAAGCACATCCACCCCCTCTGCACCACAGGGAACAATTCCAGCCTCAGCCAGGGCAGCATTTCCCAGCCCCGCTCTGGATGAGGGAGCATCCCAGAGCCCTGTACCCTGTCCAGGTCGGGGTGCACCAGGGCCACATAGTCGTTGCAGGTGGTGACGTTGCCCAGGGCCGAGAGCCGCTCCTCCACGCGCTGGATGCGCACGGAGTCGGGGAGGCTGTTCCTGATGTGCTGCAGCTCCTGGTCTGTCGTGCTGCTCGGCACCAGCAGCCCATGCCTGTTCCCTAGCAGGACAGCAGGAAACAGGACAGAATGAAAATAATGTTCCCACAGGGTGTGTTAGCACTGCCCTGCTGTTCACACATGGTTTCAGCTGCTCGTGCTCTGTGCACTTCTTTCAAGCCCAGAATTCAGCCTAGGAGATGTAAAAATAATGAGCACCTCAGGAAAGGAAAAGCCAGGCTGAAGCTCAGAGTGTGGGTGAAAGGCACTATCGTTACCCCCTTCTCTCTTCCAACAGGACAAAAGGAGCCCCCAGGCTCTCAGTGAGACACTTAACAAGGAACTCTCCGTGCAGATGCCACCTGCCCTACAAAAGGCCCAGGGCTACTGTTTATGTGACTGTGGCAGCACGGCTGAATGGTTGAAGAACAAGCAAGAACCTGATCAGAACTAACAGGTCTCACCAGGCACAGACACGTGAAAGGCTTTTCCCTGACTCACATTCGGTATCGCCTCCCCCTCCCTGGCCACCGAGGAGCAGCCGAGCTCTCCCGGCCCCGAGAGCCAACACCCCACCCCGGCTCCGGGCGAGTCTCTGTTTCCCTCCTTCCTTCACAGAACCAGCCGGGTTGGAAAAGACCTTTGAGCTCATCCTTCCCTCTGCTCACACACTCGAGGCATTAAAACCCTCGAGGGCGAGGGGCGCTGCCCCACGGGCCCCCAGGCAGGGCTCAGCCCCGCTGCGGCTCCGAGTGAACCGCGACCCCTCCCCGTCCCCGCCGAGGCTCCCCCGGCTCACGTACCCACACACATCCTGCCGATGATGCGGCAGCCGGCGATGGAGGCGTGAACCACCGGGATGGTCCCGAAGAGCTCCCCCTCGAACACGCTGCAAGGAGAAAGCGCCGCGTCAGGGCCGGGCCGGGCCGCGGGCACGGCCGGGCCGAGCCGGGCCTGCCTCACCTGTAGAAGTTCTCGGAGCCGCCGATGGCCACGAGACAATAGGCGTTGGTGAGCTTGGCGAAGCAGCCCAGCTCGTTGTTGTTCTCGAAGCTGGCGCGGACCGCCATGGCAGGAACGGGAATGCGAGCGGGGCCGGGAATGGGAGCGGGAATGGAGCCGGGAACGGGACTAAGAAGGGAGCCGAGAAGGAGAATGGGAACGGAACTGTCTCCGGGAAGGAAGCCGGAACGGGACCAAGACTGGGGCGAGAACGGGAACTGGGCGGGGCCAGGGCTTGGAAGGAGCTGAAGCGGGAACAGGAACAGGAACGGGAACGGGAACAGGGACGGGCCGCGGCGGCTCCGAGCGCCTCCGCCCGAACCACGAGGCGCCGCCGATTCCGCTTCCGGCAGGGCGCAACGGGGCAGAGCGGCACCGGCCGCCCCTGTTGGGGACAGCGCCGCCAAGCGGCCGGGAGGTGAGAGCGCCTAGGGCGCGCCGCCGTGAGGGGAGCGGGGCGGGACCCGCTGAGGGACCGAGCGGGACCGGGACTGGTCTAGGAGGGACCGGCCTGTGGCGGCAGCACCGCCCCAGGCAGCTCTCGCCGGCTCGGGCCCCGCCACGGCCCTGTGGGACACGACCCGTTCCCGTGTGCCGGATCCCGCCTGGGGCTGGGCCGGCCCGTGTGTACCTACAGCCTGGAGAGGCCGTCACGGGTCCAGGGGCGGCATTCGCTGTCCTTGTCCCTGGTGTCCATCACTGTCCCTATGCCAGGTGTGCCATGGCTGTCCCTGTCCCTGTGCCGGTGCCAGCCGTGCTGTGCTTGTCTCTGTCCCTGTGCCAGGTGTGCCATGGTTGTCCCTGGCCACTGTGGGCCACCCCCTCTGTGTACAGCCCGGCCCATGCCCTGGTGCTCCCCAGATTCTGGCACTGTCCCTGTCCCAACAGGAGCCATGCCTGGGCGCCCCTGCCCTGCTGTAGGACAGCAGATGTGTCACCTGTGAGCTGACAGGCTACCCGCGACCCGGCTGCCACCCGAGTGCCTCACTCGTGTGTAGGGGCAACCTGTGTCAGCTCCCACCAGTGTTCAGATGTGACCCCATCCGTGTGCTGACACCTCTGCCGTGCCAATGTCAGCCGTGTGCAGATGCCAAACATGCGCCCAGACATGTCCCTGTCCCCTCCTGGCCTGGCACGGCTCAGCACGGCCTCACCCCCTCCACCAGGACCCAACACAGCTTTTTCCAGCAGAACAACTCCTTTATTTTTCACATCCCCCTGGCTTTGGCCATTTCATTTTCACCATATGGATACAGGGAGAGGAATTGCTCAGCATGGAGAGAACCAGGGCTCACCCTGAAGACCTCAGTGGCCAGTTTCCAGATGTAGCAATGGCTTTGCTGTAGGTTTTGGGGAAATGGTTCTTTCCCAAATGGGTAAAAAGAATGTGCGTTATATTTATGTGCTTTTCTCTCTCCTGCCACAATCATGTAATTGAAAATTTGAGCTGCAGTTGCTAATCTCGTCTGAATCAGTCATCTACATAGATTGGACACCTTTTAACAGGAACAAGACTAATGTTTTGATTCCGAGCCCCAGGCATGATGATTGGCGGGGAAAAGCAGCCCCTGGAAAATCAGAGCAGAGGCCAGCTGGAGGCCCAGGTCAGAGTTCGAACCGACTGTGTATGTGTTTGGATTTTAGTTTGTTGTACTTGGTGATCAGGTCCAGCTTGCTGTGCCCCAGAGTCATTCTCTTCTCCGCCCCGTACGCACTGTTCTTTTCCTGCAGCACATCCTCTGGGAACTTGTCATAGCAAGGCACTACGGACTTTTTATCCCGTTTGAGGTGGTTGTATGGGGAGAAAAGGTCAAAATGGCCATGTCCCGGGCTCTGTCTCTTTTCTACCCCGTAAACCATGTTCTCATTTTCAGCTGGCAGCTCCCCAGAGGTGGCCACAGGTGCTCTCTGCTTCAGGCTGCTCCCATTGCTGCTGGTGCCCTCTGACAGGGACTGCAGTGGCTGCCCTGCTCTCGGTGGGGAGCAGTGGCTGCTGCTGGCCTTAGTGTCCCCCTGGTCACCAGGTTTATTGGAGTAAGGCTCTGGCTGCAGGAATGTCCTTGCTATTATGAGGTTTGATTTGGAATACAAGACTGGGATGGGTTTATTTGGAGGACTGTTTGCCGAGTCTAGTGGTTCTTCTTGCTGTTTAGGGCAAGTGGGCTTCAGGAATGTGTCCTCCTTCCCCTTCTTATTGCCAGAATCAGAGCTGGAATCTTGCTTTTCCTGGTGTGCACTGCAGCTGGAGTTTTTCATGAAGGGAGACACTTTTATGCTCCTGATGCTCACATTGGAAAGGCTGCTGGAGGGGCTCAGGGTCTCAGTATCATTTCCCTGAGTGGGTTTTAGAAGACAGTTGTCAACTTTTGAGGTATTCCAAGAAGAGAGACACGTCCCGGGATCTGGCACACAGAAGCTGGTCACTGCTCTGGACTCTGCGTACAAGAACCGGAATTCCTTCTCAAACTCTGTAACAATTTGCCCGCGGAAGTGGGTCACCAGGCCAGTGTGGACTTGGCTGCAAAGCCAGGTGAAACTGCAGGAAAAGAAACAAAACACATGTTAACTTCAGTTCACAGAGTGCCAGAATGCCCAGCATGGATTTTCACATTCCAGTGATGGATTCCTACCCGCTTTGTGAGATTGCTCATGGACATGAATGTGCTTATCAATAAGTACAAAAGAACAACCCTAAAGTGGTTGTTTGATTTCTGCTCGGGGTCCCCTGCTCTTCACTCGCTTCGGCAGGACCTGTGTTCTCATGTCCTGATATCCATGATGGGCTTGTAGGAGCTGCCTGGGCAGGCAGGAAATGAGGAACTGCCTTGAGGAGTGGAGGTCTCCAGAGACTACAGGAATACCTCAGGACAGGAAGGATGATGATGTTTGCTACAAGTATTGCTGTGGGATTCCCAATTGCAATAAAAGTTAATTCTTGGCTCAACAAGTCCAATCCCTGTCCTCACAATTAAGTGTTTCGGGATGTTTTGTGGGAGTTCATCACATTCTACCCTAAAACCAAACTGGTTTTGCCTTAGCTGGGTAAAAACTTTCATTAATTGCAACTCTGCAAATTTTCCTTATCTGTTTAACCCTACCTCTTGTTTATGCCCAAACTGTAACCTAATTAGCTCTTCCCCAATATAGGTACAGATTGTAACCACATTCTCTTCATCTTCCTTTTTCTGATTAAGCAGGGAAGTTCCTCTCCAGAGTGGGATCCCCAGGCTCCTGGTCATCCCAGTCATCAGCTGATTTTTTATTCTTGCTGTAGTCTAACCAGACCAGTACACTGAATGTGTCAAATAAACCAGAATTTTCAGAGGTGGCAGTACCAGCTGAGGGGGCTGCGTTATTGGCTGCTAAAGCAAGACACTGATTCTGAAGAGCTGGGTAAAATTACAGGAGCTCCAGGAGAGCAATTGTCATGAGACAATACATTCTCAAGTAAATGTAATTTCAGGACAAGATACTGGCACTGTGTTTTCAGACCTCATCAATGTTTAGCTCGCAAGAAAGCCATTTGGGAATTTCTAGTAGGAAACACAGCTCCTGGCCAGTCCCTGAGCACTCTGCAGTTGTTTTGAGTCAGACTGGTGTTTAGTATGTTGACACTCAGCAATCACACACCAAAGAGAAACATAATATGGGAAAAATACTCTGCTGCTTCATATCAAACCAGGTAAATTAGGTAAGAATGCAAAAGTAGTAAAAGAGAGAAAAGATCTTTGTGGGTGGCATGAAGAGTACTCAGAAATACCATCCTGGAGGCTCAAAGCAAACACATCCCTTCACAGAGATATTAGGGTGAAAAAATCAAACCAGAAACTCCCTGGGATTGCTAAATGACAGAGGAGAAGATCCAGAGAAATCATCTTTGAAAAAGGTTGGGTCACATATTGCAAAAGGGGAAAGAAGAAATATTCAGCTTTTTTTGAGGCACATGGTGCATGTGCAACAGGAGTGTTCAGATAACTCCTCTGCATCCCTTTACTGTACAGGAGCTTGGGCTGCCCTGAGCCCCCTTGGCACAGAACACAAGGGAGGATCAGTCTCCTGTTGAGATCTCTGTAGAAGAGATTAGAAAACATCAACAGAGCAGATATCAGCACTTGGGCAGGAGCAGGGATCATCAACATAAGAGCATCCAGGGAATGCCAGGATGAAATAGCTCAGCTCCTAACCAGGCTGTGCTATCTCTCACTTGAAAGGGCTCTGGCTATCGGGAGAGTGGCAGGGTGCTAATGTGATATAATGGTTTTTATGTTATAGACAATTAAGTCTCACAAATTAGATAGACATAAGTTGTGTAGATACACAAATTAGTAGAGACTCTTCTAAAGAATACAATTAATGGCCATATAGGAAATATGAGATAACAAGCTGAAAGGCAGCTTTGGCAAAGGAATGTTATCTCTCAGAAAGCCGTGAGAGTTCTTTGAGGAATTCCAGGAGTCCAGACAGGGGAGTTTTCATGGTTCAACACTGTCAAAGGCATCTGTCCCAGGGCACTTCCTGGCTCCACTGCTGCCTCTGGCCCTGGTTTGGGCATTCCTGTGTCCCACTTTCCCATGCCGACCCAATGAGATCCTGCTCACTCTGTGTCATGACAGGATCTGGAAGGAATCATCCAAGTCCCCTGGTGGCACAGCCCTCCTTGCCACAGCACAGGTTTCCAGGATGTGAAATGAGGTCTTGCAGCCATGGCTATTCCCATCTCTGCAAACTGATAAAGAACATTTTCTTCCCTGACTGGCATAGCCAGGGAATGATTTCTGGTATAAAAATGAGGCACTGGATGAAGTTCACAAGTTAAAAATCGAATACAGACAGGAAGAAGTGCTGTGCCTTGCACAACCCAACACCCACGTGGGCTTTGCAGCTCCTCCTGCTGCAGGCCACCCTGGATGCTAAAAGATAATAGGAGCTTCCAAGAGCTGCAGGATTTTCCTGACATTATTTTTCCCCTATAACAAACAGCTGCTCACAGCCGTTCTAGATCACCCTGGGACACAAGGACTCAGAGAGGACGGCTGTAGGGTCGGATCCCCTCCGTGCCTGCTTTCGGGCTCTGCGGGAGCGGTGCAGCTCAGCCCTTGGCCGGGAGATGGAGGTGCAGCATCACCCCCTGCCCGGGGCTCTGCCGTGCGGGCCGGGGCAGGAGCGGGAAGAGCACCTGCGGTGTTCCACAAGTCTCCGTCTCAGCAGCATTTTCGACACCCGGATTCGTTCGCTGCGTGCCCCCCTGCACAGCCGTCGCTGCTCTGGTCTCACGGTGGCCTTTGCCTGTCCTCAGCTGTTTGAACAGGTGACTCCACATCTCCACACTCAGCCTCTCTGCTTTAGCTCTTTCCAACAGACGAGATACCAATCTGCAGCAGAAGATTTTTTTCTTCTTTCAATAGTTTCTCAAACTCATTTTTATTGCTCTTCTGTCACTTGGGCTGTCAAAGCCATTCTTTGTTTTCCATATGCCAATACAAACTTGTGTTTTGTTTTTGCTCATGGCTAAATGCATGTACCACATAACATTCATTACTAGACCTTTGATTTCAAGTGACATTTTCTTTGATAAGGTACCAACAGCCTGCCTTTATTGCAGCAACTTCTTTTAGCTTGCTCCCAACACACTTGAAATAATTTCCATTCCTTGATTCTCATCTTTGTTTTGATCCAAACCAGTGCAATGTACTCACTAATTTGGGCACCCATGTCTGTTATCTCTTATTTCTTATTCATCCTTCCAGCAGCAGACCTTGTCTCTTTCTCCTGGATTCACTTTTTAATTACACACCTGAGGACTTGCTCTTCCCTGCTTCGGTGTGCTCAGCAAGGCTGCGCATCACTCATCTCCTGGCAATGTCACTGCATTGCTGCATGTGTCACCTGGGGTTCCCTTGCTGATGCACTGTGCTTCCCACTCCTTACACACTCCCTTTCTGCTTAATTAGAATTTCTTTTTTGAGGTGAGTCCTCATCAAGCTAGATCTGAAAATCCCTCTTCAAAGCTCTTTCCTCTTGCTTGGGCCATGGACACCTGTGAGTATAAGCACCTTTCTGTGAAAGAAATGCCAGGCTTCCTTTAGCCTCAAACCCATGTAACTTTATCTGTCCATTGCCAAACACTTCTGTACTTCAGTTTTATTTCTCCTGAAGCCATGCGTGGAAGATTTTGCACTCTTGTAAACTTTCGCCTCTTGTTTTTTGGTTTCAGCTGCTGTGTCAGCTTCAACCCCAGATCTTGAGTTTCTCCCTACAGCAAACACTGGGCTCCTTCTTCTCTGTGCCCATGGCAGGACACAACCATACCGTGGCCATCTTTCATTTTCAGCAGGGAAATTTAATCTCCTCTAAGGCAACTCAGCCACATAACTCTCTTTCAGGCTGACAATACCAGTCTGGTTCTAGTCTATATTTCCTGTTCAAGATCCTGTTTAGCTCTAGCTCCTATTGGCCCTTGGGTTCTTCTCACCTGCTGAAATAAGTGAATATCTTAAGTGCTCAAATAAACACTCTATTTCTTGTTACCCAGAATAAACCTAAATAGCTATATACTTAATTACATTTAGGATTTTAGATTATTGCTTTGCCTAGATACCTCAGTCTAGTTTTTTTCTTTTATTTAGAAGAAATATCATGTTAGTAAGTGAAAACATAGGAGTTGAAGAGCCTAAACTGATTTGCCTGCATTTGTTTAAGATAAGAGCTGTGAGCTTGGCTTCCATATTTAGAGAGTGCTGCAAAAATGTGCTTGATCTGTACCAAGAGACAGCATTTTTTTAATTTATCCTGATATGTTTATCAGAATAAATTAAAGAATCATGGAATCACAGAACATCCTGAGTGGGAATGGACCCACTGGGATCATGCAATCGAACCCCTGGCCCTGCACAGACACCCAACAGTCCCACCCTGGGCATCCCTGGCAACTCCTGGAGCTCTGGCAGCCTTGGGGCCGTGCCCATTCCCTGGGGAGCCTGGGCAGTGCCAGCACCCTCTGGGGAAGAGCCTTTCCCTGATGTCCAGGCTAAGTCCCCTGACACAGCTCCGTGTGGCTTTTATTGTATCAATGAATAAACCTGTGAGAGCAGAGGGACAGTTACACTGTTTCTGCATAGTTGGATCCTTTTCTTCATTGCTCATCTCCTCGTTGCAGAGCTGCCAGACTGGAGTGACCCAATGGACAGCAGGGTGCTGTGGATTGCTACAGACCAAAGCTGGGATGTGTAGAGGGTCACACAGTTAGGGATCACCCACTTCACTTTAAAAACAAATGCAAGAAAACTGTATTCTGATAAAAGGACAGGATGGAAATCAGTGACACTTGGGTAAGGAATTAGAATCAATGGAGAACATCTGAACAAATAAAGCTTTGTTTAGAAAAGTGCATGGTGGCTGTACTGGGAACTTTCTGAGCAGAGTGCTGATGGTAAATAAGCCACGTTGAGGGGGTGCTGAGATACTAAGAAGGCAGAAAACAGAGGAAAACAGAGGGATAAAGGGAGATCCTGCCAGGCTGAATGGGGACCACAATGAGGAGAGTTGCTAAAACTGCATTTTAGACACTATAAATGACTACTTGTTGGTAAAACTAACCAGAAAGCCAACAAAAGGAGAAACAACATTACCAGTTCAGAGAGTTTCTCTGGGAAGTTCACTCAGCAAAAAATAACCATGACCTAGCCATATCAAATATTCTTTCAGAACCAAAATAATCCACAACAGTAATGCTTAACTTCAAAGAGAAAGTGAGGAATGCTATTAAAAAGAAATTTAAAAGAGCAATCAAAAAGGTTAAATGCTTGAGGTGGCAAGAAGATTGTTTAAAGATGCTATGTTAGAGTCTCAGAGAAAATGTACCTATCAAAATAAAGACATTTTAAATCATCTAAAAATCTCACCATAGTTAAAAGGTGCATTAAATGAAAATATTAAAGCAGAAAGCCTTCATAAAATGAAGTCAGCGATTTTCCAATTATAAACCAGAGAATAACCTATAATTTAATATTGAACATAGTAGCAGAGGAATGGAAAGTTTTAAATGTGAACCTTTTAAAGAGCTCCTGGAAAACTGCAAACCAGCCAGTCCTATTTCCATACTGAACAAACTGGTAGAAGCAAATAGAGAGTAAAATGATTAGATACATAAATAACTATAATCATAATGCTGAAGACTCAGCATGTTTTTGTGGAAGGAAGCCATGCCTCAAAAGCCTCTTGCAGATCTTTGAGGGAGGCAGCAAGCACACAGATGTGCTTGATATATCAAACTTGAACTTTCAAAGAGATTTTGACGTGGTCACTCAGCAAAGACAATTTTTGTTGTTGGAAAAATTAAGTGATCAAGAAATACATACAAAGGAAGGTCTTCCCAACAAGTAGCAGCTGATTAAAAATACAAACACTAGCAGTGGGTTCCATTTACCCATTGAAAAACCACAAGTTTTGTACTGGGATCAATCCTGTTCAACATGTTGAGAAAAGTACTAAAAAACGGTAGAAACTGTCCATGTCAGACCTCATGACAAAATTATTGTGAATCAGAAGAAAACTGTATAAACAGAAGCTGCAAGAGGATTTTATGGTAAGGGGAGGAATATGTGACAAAATTATGGACAATTAAATGTCAATAAATTCAACCTCTGGATACAAGAAATGACTGGAAAGCCAAGGATACTTCACCAGGAGATGAGATGATTCACACGAGGGATTATAATGGAGGAGGACAAAATCATGGATGCAGCCAAGAAAGTAAATAGGAAACACTGTTTTTCTGTGCCCAGGTTGTGGGAATTTGGGGACATCAAATATAATTTTCTGGCAGCAGGTCTTCTCTAAACACTACAGACCACTTCTTCACACAAAACATAAATTAAACTGCATAACCCATTGCCAGGGGGTATCGTGGAGGCCAGACACGGTGGGAAAGAGTGTCCTACAGCAAACTGAACATAGAGAAGCACATACAACATAAAACCCCAGAGTTCTGAAACCTCTGATCCTTGCACACAGCATTGCTGGACTGCAAAACCTGCTGCTGGGTAAGAACATTCTTACCCTTTTCCCTGTATCATCCTGAGACACCCCTGGTTCCACTCTGGATCTTTGGCTTTACTCAGTAACGGTTCTCATCCTTTGCATCTGGCTTTCCCATCTGCAGGGACAGTAATCTAAATATCTCCTATACAGGTTGCACTATACCAGAAGCAGACACCCTGATTTTCTGCGTGAAAGTGTTTCTGACAAGTGAACAAACTCCCCAAGAAGAGACTGTCTCTGTTAGTCCGGAACATCCTGTGCTTACTGGCACAGCACAGGATAAGATGTAAAACCCTATTTAACTGAAATACTATCTTCCAGAATTCCAGAAGTTTCAGCTCTGCAGAGCTCTGTAGAAAGGGAGCACATGAGAGCCCCCAGTCCCTGCCCTTCACAGCACAGGGAGGAACTGACCCAGAGAGCTGCACCTGCATTTTGAGCAATACCCTGACTCTGGGCCACAGGGAAATCAGATGTTCCTCCAGCTGTACAGTTCAATCCAGCTGACACATGCTCAGCTTTAGTCATCCAAAAATGAGTGATCCTGATGAGTTATGCAATCCCTGCCCCTGGAGCTAATGGAGATGGATAGAGGGATTTAAAAGATGAGTATATGTGACATGGGTTAGTTGTGGGCTCAGCAGTGCTGAGGGAACAATTGGACTCAAGGCTCTTAAAGGGCTTTTCCACTTGTGATTCACTCCATTGTTTTTCAGTGTCTTAGGATGGTAAAAATGCCACTAGACACTATTCTCCGTGTTGTTTAGAGATTTGACACAACCAGTTTCAACTATATACTCCCATTTTTCATTCATTTTGCCTGAGTTTGATGAGGTGAGACCTCCACTCTTGGAGATGATGAAGTCAACAGCAGAGGAGAAGGTGCAGCTTGAAGCTACAGCACTGATGAGGACACTGGTAGCCTGAGGGTCCAGCATGTGCTCACAGAGAGATGGAAACTGAGAGAAAGGAAGAGGGAGAGCAGCGTTCAAGGAGATCTGGTGCAAGAAGAATAAAAGTGTTGACAGGACAACAAATTCACAGAGCAGGCTTGTCCTGAGGAGCTGCACTGTTTGTGAAGGATCATATAATGTTCAACAGTGTAAAAATACTGTGGGGAGGATCTGTAGATGGAAAAGTAACTAAATAGAGTCTAGTAATAAAAATATAGGACAAGAACAGTAGTCCTGACCCTCTGATCAGAACTGTGGAGAACAATGTTAACTGAGATCACAGAGGCTGCAAAATTAGGATGGGCAGCAACAGGGGGAGATTTCATCCATTCATACACATACAGGTTAATGCTTCACTGGGATGAACCATGGAGAAAAACTTTTTGGAAGCAATAAATGATTACATGCCAGAATTAACTAGTCTAAATTGTTTGACCCACAAGAAAAGATGTGATTCAGGATGTGGTCTGGAATGGGGCATAAGACTTGGTTCCAGAGGCAGAAGTGGAAGAACCTGTTTGTAAGAATGATCACAACACCGTTTTAACTCTTTAGTGGAGAGCAAGCTAAATAAATGCAGCATGTGGAGGTTCAATTTCAAGAAAGGTAACTATGTAAAAATGCAGCAATCTGTCAAAAAGAGCTGAAAGGGAGCAGACCAAAAAGCCCCAGGATGACTGGGGCTGTATGTTGTTCACAAATGCTGTACTGGCAATCAAGGAATCATGGGCTCTTTTGAGGCCTGGGTGTCACAAGAGTGATGGCAAAGCCACAGCTGAGAACCTCAATGAACTTCCTGCATCCATCACTGGTGCTGGTGGCACTGAGATGTGCTTCACTCCTGTGTATCAGCACCACCAGGAAGGCCAAGGGCTGAGAGGTTCCCCTCTGATCCCACCTACAGAGAGGGCTCTGAGTGCAGTCCTGAGGCTCACACACCCCTGGAGCTGCCCTCTACCCTGGGGCATGCAGAGCATGCTGAGAAGAACAAGATTCCTGCTAGCATGGAGAATCGCAGCCTCTTGGAAAAGGACAACAGGGCAAAGGGAAGCCCAGCTCACCAACCTGCTGGAGTTTGGTGAGGGAGCCAATGAGCACATGGATGCCCTCAGGCCTGGAGGGGTGCAGTGAAATTCCCAGGCTTGCAGGTGATCCTCAGGTCCTTCAGGTGGTTGGATACCTCACTGAAGGTGAGCAAATCCAGAAGAACCTCACAGAAATGAGCAAGTGAACAAATATGTGGCAGATGAACTTCAGTAAAGAAAAATATGGTGTATCCATTGGGGAAAATTATCTGTATGATGCTGAACCTGGAACAGCTCAGGAAGTTGTCTGACATCATCAGCTCAGAGTGCCACAGTGACTAAAACATGCAGTGAGTGTTGGCCCCTGCCAGCAAGGGCCACAATCACAATCCAGAGTCTGGGCATCTTTGAGCCCTCTGGAAGACCTCAGTGCAGCCTATCAGGGGGGCCACATGCAGTTCTTGTCTCTGCACCTCGAGAAGGAGGTAGTGAGGTCACAGAGGGTGCAGAAAAACAGAATTAAAAAGGCTGAGGGATGCAGCAGCCACTGTATGAGGAGAGACTTCTGAAAATTTTGTGGTCTTCAGGTAAGAAAAGGGCAGGGAGGGTGGATAAGATGAAGGTTTGGAAAACTGTGAAAGCCCTGACTGAGGTGAATGCAGGGCAGCTCTTGAACCAGCATGCAGCACCAGGAGTTACATTATTCGGTATTTTGGTAAGGATATTTCCTCAGTGTCACCAGTCTCTGCCACAGTAGTTGCTATATTTTCTTACCTGTATGTACCAGCAAGAACTTGGTCACAATCAACCAGGACAAACTTCTCCAGAACCTGGCCTGCAAATTTCTTGCCTGCTTTGCTGTAGTACGTGTCTCCGCTCAGGCACCTTATGCGCATGTTCTGAAACCAAAGCAGGGAGAGTTGGTAAGGGGCTGTGTACTGAGCTAAACTGAGATGTTCCCTTGTGCATCCCTCTAGCTCATGCTCTGCTCTGAGAGGTAGAACTCAGCAAGGCATTAAGTATTTCTTGGCTCCTACATACCAAATATTTTGTCACACTGCCTGCTTCTATGGGATAAAAAACAGCAAAAATTAACAAGTTGCACTTGAGTGCAAATTCTGGTTTGAAAAAAAATTTGGAGAATCCTATGAGCCTACAGATCATTTCTGACATATGTAAAACTATCCAATTTCTTCCAGATTATTAATGATATTCAGCACCCCACTAGCTGGTGGCTCTGCATTAAGTAAATTTTGATGCATAACAACTAGCTAGTTTCTAATCAATAGAGTGTGCTGCTCTGATTTTATACAATTACAGGCTTAAAACTAAAACATCGCTCAATGAAAAAAGACTTAGAGGAATATCTACATTTTAAGGAATTCCTTTTACCAATACATTTTAAAATTATATTAACATTTTCAGCTGCTATACTCAATTGAAGCAGACCTGGTGCTCCACTGCAAATACTTCTCTGATACAACCTTGACCTGTAAAACCAACTGCCCAGAATAAACTGGGTTATATGGCTCTTGGTATCCATTGGGAGCCTCTTTCATAACGCAAGGTGTTTGCCCATAATAGAAGCTATTTGCACCTCAGGTGAGGAAGAAAGAAGAGCAGAACAGTCACTGGAAGTTGTTAGTAATCTACTCTGTGTGATACAGTGCCAAACAAAACATCTGGCATGTAAATAAACATCCCCAAGGCTACACCTCGTTGGGGCTGCCAGGTCATCCCTTCCTGCCCTCCAGGCCAGCTCCCCTGACACCTGTCACACCTCTGGTACAGCAGGACCTGTCACAAGCTGTCACCACCTGCACTTGACCGGGCAGACCCCTCTATGGGCAGCCCATTCCTGCCGAGCATCAGCCCAGCTATGGCCAAAGCCTTAGAGCAGCTGGTGGGGCTGATTTGCTCCTGGCAGAACCGGGTGCTCAGGGAATGTGGCGCTGCCCCTCCACCCCCCAGCAGGTTTCTGGCCAGGCCAGGCAAGGGACAAGCACCAGCAGGGATTTGCTGGCAGGTGTTCCCCCAGAGAGCATCCCACACCCCTTCCAGCCTTCCGGAGCTGTCCCTGGGCACCCTGGTGCCCCCTTCGCCTTCCTCCCACGGGGCTCAGGGCAGGGACCCTCGGGGTGATGAGGGAGCAGGGCAGGGACCCTGTGGCTTCTTCTGCTGTCAGAGTCCCCACGAGCAGGAGCGGAGCTTCCCTCCAGGAGCACCGCCAAGTGGGAAAGGCTCAGATCCCACACTGCAGTGAGGGTCTGCAGGTGAGAAGGCAGAAGCAGCAGCAGCAGCAAATCTGCTCCTGACCAGAGCCCATCCAGGCTCTCTCTTGCAGTGGGCAATGGCAGCTGGGGACAGCAGGGAGAGGGCAATCATTTATGATGCTGCCCCTAATATTGCCCCTGTTTTCTGCTCAGGGGATTTCCTGAGCTTCTTGTAGTTTGTGCCAGTGGGAAGCCCACCATTATATCTTCTCCATGTGCTTTTCCACTCTTCTCTTGAGTTCATGGAAACCTCTAGCAAGTACAGAGCTGAAGCTTCAGAATTTTGACATTGTGGCTTTCACTTGTTGGCTTTTTATGTCCCAGAACATATCCTCATCTGCCACACATGAAAAGGGAGAAATCTTTTCCCCATAATGACAGTCTTTGGAACAAGCTACCCAGAGAGACTGTGCAGTCTCCTCACTTGGAGATCTGCCAGATGAGACCAGGTAAAGTGACCTCACAGGTGACACTGTTTTGAGTGGGAGGCCGGGCTGATGACATCTTAAGGTCCCTGCCAACTTGCATGAACCTGTGATCCTCTGAAATGACACCACAAGTTGCTGATCCAGACCAAGATAACACTGGATACTTGGTGAGGTCTTCACCTTATCCTGTGCCCATTCAGCACAGAGATTTTTTTCTTCCAGTGGTAAAGTTTCAGTAATACTGGTTTTCATTGGGAGGAGCTTCCTCCCCCCCCCACCTTCTTCCTGGGGAAATTAAAACAACTTCAGGTAAATTCCATGAATTTGCCACCACAATATTTCTTCACTCCCTTTATCCTTTCCAAGGCTGGGTGAGTTTTTGATATCTGGTTCATTTTCATCATAATCTTCCTCCTCTTGTCAATCCAGATCCCGAATAATCCCCACAAGATGAGAATCCTGAAGTCTTGCAGGAAAGACACCCAGGTACTACTCTTGCTCCATCCAAACAGTAGCTCCAGGTTCAGCAGACAGATGTTTGAAAACTCCAAGTTAAGGTTTCTGCTGTCTCTGCTGCCAGTGCTCCACACAGGATTTTCTGATGCTCAGCACTGGAATTTGCCACCAGCAGACTCACATGTTGTTTTCAGAACTAAGATGCTGGAGGAGCAATTACCCCAAATTCCCCATTCAAACCCAAATTGTCACCAATTATTCCAAATGGAGATTTACTGCCACATCCTGTCACAACTTGGAGGCAGGAATAAAATATGTACCCTCATTCCACTCAGATGTGTATTCAGCCTGCAGGTAATGGACTGCACAGGTGCATCAGGTGAGAGACACTTCAGATGGAGAGCTGCTAGTGAGTCATGGAATGGGGAGCAGGTGTTAATTACCCTTCAAGCACACGACATGACATCAGGCATAACAAAGAGACACAGACATCTCCACAGATATAAACTCATTCTAATTTTAATTTTAACAATGGCTACCTCTTGGACAAGAAGGAATAAAATATATTTTGGAGAGATGAAATTCATCTGAATGCACCAGGTCACTTCAGTGTGGAAGCTCTTTATGAAAACAAACATGCTCCAGCAAGGAGGAGTTTTCCCCAAGAGCTGCCATCTCAAGGGTCAGGATGAAATGGGTCTGGCTTGTAAGAAACAAGACAGGACAGAGCTTCACCAGCACGGTGGAAGAATCACAGAATCATTTAGATTGGGAAATACATCCAAGGTCATCAAGTCCAACCTTGTCAACTGGACCAGAGCACTGAGTGCTTCTCTAAAGAAGCCTCCGTAAATTAACCTTTGTGTAGACAGGTTAAAAATCAGGGAAAATTAGGACACCTTAACTGCATCTATTTAGAATATCCTGTAACACATTGTTTTTGCATTGTTCCTAGCTTATTTTTAGCTAGGAATACCTTTGAGCTAACTGGAAAATTTCCAAGTGTTCCCCACAAAAATGAAGGGAAAATCCATGAAACTGGAGGCTGGAGTGGAGTCAGTGCTCCAGGGAATCCTGCACACCTAGGGAAGGAGCACAGCCAGCACTGCTGACCTTACAGGAATAACAAATGACAACAAAGAATCAACTTCCATTGAGAGGTGGTGGCCAGAAATGGGGATCTGCAGGATACTGGGGTGCATCTCTGAGTCTGCAAGTTCCCAAGAGAGCTTATGGCACTGTCATATTCATTTTTACTGTTTATCTGCTCTGGGCACCACATGCTGGGTGATGGGCACCCACTCAGCAGGAATCAGGATTTTCATAAATCTAAATCATGGGCCCACAACTGAATTGCAAAGCCTAAAAGCAGATCTTAACGTGAGATTTTTAACCTGTGGGTTCAGCAGAAGGAAGTGATGGGGTTTGCAGCAGGACATCTGAGGGGACTCGCTGCTTCCCTTGCCCTCCCAGCTATTGCCCTCCAGGAAATATGGGCAGAATTTAAATCCCTGAGGATTTAGGGATCTGAATATGAGCAATTTTAGTCTTGCAATTCTATGTCCTAGAGCAGGGGCTGTGTTCTTTCCCCCCATGTCCAGATGATACAGGTTCACATAAACTAAATTTCCAGGCCTCCCCCTGCATCTCTGCACCAGCCCAGCAAAGTGTTCAGCAACTCACTGCATCTCATTGGCTCCAGCTTCACACTCCCTGCATAGAAAACTGAAATGAGGACCATAAAACATCCATATATGGGACTAGGAGTCTCCTGCATGCCTTCCTCTGTGCTTCCAGACAGATCTCAATTTCCTAGAGCAAACAGCCTTGGTTCCCTAGCCTGGGACAGGGAGGGAAGGGATAGATTGTGGGGAAAGGGATGAGTCCTAGGGACCAGGCAGGGGGAACAGAACACAGGGTACATAATTTTTATAAATTCCAAGACCTGTTTATCATATCCAGTGTGTGACTGAAAACTTACTGGGAAGCTGTCCTGAGTTAGAGCCATTTTATTGCACATTTCCACAAAATGCTTCAAGTACTCTTCATCCAGGATCAGGTAAACGGGGATGTGCCGTCTGCTTGAGGCCTCCAGCAGGTCACACAGAATTTCCATGTCTGTGAACAGATCCATCACAATTGCTATTACCTGGCCAGGAGAGAAGAGGTATGGGGGGAAAGAAACACAAGAGACTGTTGAAATCTCGTGCCCAAGTGAATTGTGCTTTAAACTATGTGCTATAAACTATTCAAACCTCCTGAGTTACTGAGATGCCGTGGCCAACTGAATGGAGATGATTCTGGACCTTTGTGTTTAAGGTCCAGAATTTAGTTTAATTTGTGGTTAGCTGCCACAGCCCTTACCCTGCTGTGGCAGCTAAAATCAAGTTTTAATAACTGTGAAGACAATTCCCACCTGGATACCTCCTGTCTCATCTTCTATTCACAGAAAGGAATAGCTGAAAGGGTAACGCATGCACAAACTCTGAATTTCAGTGGTCCAACAAGTATGTGTTGCCTTAAGATAATATGCCAAGAATAAAGCATATAAACAAGAGTTGAGACTGAGCAAAATCATTGTTCAATCAGCAAGAGTGACTCTACATGACTAATTAAGATTAATACAAAAAAGTACAATTTTTTTTTCAAGACAGACACACTACCAGGTGAGGGAGAAGGTACTGTGATAAAGTATGTGCAAATCCTCGTGTCAAGATTAGATCCTAGGGGTGCCTAGACAAAATCTGAGAATAATGTGTGTGGAAAGGATCCCTCCCCTTTCCCTGCTGGCAGAACTCCTGCTCATGCAGCCAGGGATGCAAGAGATGGGTATGAAACCTGACAGGAGGAAGAAGGAATAATGCTAAGATTATTAAAAAATAAAAATATATGTATCGCAATAAAGTGAAGATAAGGTCTTCAAGGAAGAAGTTTAAAATAGGAAAAGAATTTTAAAGGGAACTGCCAGTTCTTTAAAGAATGAGGTTGAAAAAGACCATGGCAATCTATCCCACTGTGGAGATAGAGTGAGAGGCAGCAGAATGTCATGGCTACATGAATTCTACAAAATCTGGAATGAAAACGCAGAAAACAGAAGGTAAATCATGACAAGCAGTTACTACACGTGAGTTGACCCAAGACCAGACAATCCAAAGTATAGAATGACCTGCAATAAGAACAATGCATGAAGGGAAATCAGCCATAAATAGATTCAGATGGGGTTGGAGACCCTGTTGCTCTGTTCCTCAGGGAATGAAGTTCCCAGCAGACAACGCTGAAGGGACCCTTATTTGGATGAGGAAGTGACTGTTGGGATCCATCTGTTGACTGTCACTGTCAGGGTCAGGGGGATGCCTTGGAGAAGGAAGGAACTAACAGGAGAGCACTTGCTGAGCAGGATAATTTGTCACTGCACCTGAGGGTGCAGAGCACCTGGTGACTCAGACCTTGAAGCATCAGCAGTTAACACTGAGAACTCATGGCAGATGGCAACACACTGCATGATGGAAAAGGGTAGGGGAGGATTTACCATCAGCCAAACTTCTTTTCAAAAGCTGAAAAAAAACCCAGTAAAACTACTGCCCAAGTACTTTGGTCCAAGTCTTACCATATCATAGTGAATAAGGTAACTGGTGCTGGTAAGTTGGGTGTATAGCCCTGATTTGTGTTTCTGCACCTGGCAGAGAATGCCCAAACAAAGATGACTCAAAGCTCACTAAATTTGGGAGTGAAGCTCCAGTAACCTATTCTGCTTCTCAGTGCTCATGCCCTGCACCACACCTGGCAGAGAAAACCCAGTCAGCCCTGCTGCCATCGTGCCCCCACGAGGAGGGAGCCTGTGCTCCAGCACCTCTGCTGCCTGTGTTATGTGCATGGCCACAAATGCAGCTCTCCATAGTCCAAATCACCCCATGGATCTCACCCCTGCAGGGTGAGCCTTCCTCTGCCACTGCTGCTCACCTGCTGCTCACCTTCAAACCAAGAGCTAAATGCAGCAGATAGCAGTGAGGTCAGATTTTACATGTGCAGTGGTTCAAGCTGCAAATAGGAACAGGGGAAATTGCAATCATGGCATGGGGCTGACCGGGAATAGCTTCAGAAAAGAGGAGAGGAGCTCCAAGTTTAACTGTCCTTGGATTTGTGCTCCAGACTGCCACAGTGGCCCAGATTGCTCCCTGCCCAGCAGCTCCTCTGCTCTGTTTTCATTAATAAGCTGCCTCGTTCCAGGCTCACACTCATGGCCTCAGAGCAGTCACAGGCAGAGTAGGGCCCCTGAGCTTCCCTGTGCTCTCCAGCCCAGTCTTCTGCTTGGGGGCTGGCTGTTCAGCCTGTCCAGGCCATGGAGAGACCTTTGCACGGAGCCACAGGGGAGAGGACAGCAATGTCAGAAGGCTCCCTTGGGGACTGAGCCCTTTTGCAGATGGACAAAGATACCATGGCTCTGTTTTGTCCTCAAAACCCATCCCTGTGATGATGCCCAACACACTGTCATCGGTCCTGAACATCTTGCAGGAGACCCCAGGCCCAGCTCACCACAGCAGGGTTTGGGGAAGAACCTTCCCAGAGGATGGTGTGATCCCAGATATCCATGTGGGACACAAGGCATCTGTCAAGAGCTAAAAATCATTCCTGCTGTCAAGGCCAAAACCACATCTCCACCCTCTCACCCTGGCCCTGGCAGATACAGGCTCTAGAATCTGACTCCAAAGGGCCCCTCTTCTGTAGGCCTTGTCAGTGTTGTATTCCCAGAAGCCTTCAAGGGTTTGGCAAACTTCTCCTCTCTTGAAACGTGCCCATCTCATAGAGAGCAGAGTCAGCCTGAAGGAGCTCTGCAAGCACCGAGAAGCATCTTCAACTTCCCAAATTAAGGTTGCTGCTGGTCTATCAGCATAAGGTACCATTGAGACTCACAGTATAAAAGGACTTTGCCACATCTCTCCAGGCTGTCCTCCAGCCAAAGGCCAACTGCAATTTAGCCAAATTTCTTTGATGGGTCACACATCCTCTGATGATGAAGCACCATGAAAAATGATGGCCCAGACCTTGTGTGAAGCCTCAGGCAAGTCCCTCTCCGCCAGATTTCACCTCATGATATTTGAGCTCATCTCAAGCTTAGGTTTGAGGCAGGTTTGTCCTGGGGAAGTCTATCTGCTTGGGAAGTCAGTGTGATGGAGTCAAGGAAGACCAAAGCTCCTTTTTCCCCAGATCCCACATGCTGAGGGGCAAGGCCTGTACCCGGGATGCACAGGAGATCCACACCACTTGCTTTCCTCTACCAGTGCTTGCAGGCTTTGGCAGGGCTGGTTGCCACAGTTCAGGCTGATCCTTGCCCCAGACCAGCACTGCTAGGGCCTCAGTGCTCCCCGTGAGAGGATGGGGCTGAGCAGGCAGCACACACAGCACAGAGTCACCGTGGCAGCCAATGCCAGGCTGGATGCAGCGAGAGCCCCAGGCAGCAGGGCCAGCCTGTGCAAGCTGGGTGCAGCCCTGATCGTCACACTCAGCCTTTCCAAAGCGGGTCTTGGCTTGGTCTGGAGGTGGAGCAGGCTGCAGCTCTGCTCACACCTTCCTTCCCAGTGCTCCCAGTGTGCAGCACAGCCGGTGCTGGCAGGAAGGACAGAGCCCGTGTGTGCTGCACTGGGCACAGAGGGCAGGCTGTGCCCTCCCTGCAGGGGGAGATGCCTGTGCAGGGCTGCTCTTTATAACTGTGGGTATCCATAAGGGCTCTGAGATCAGCACATCCTTTTGGAAATCAAAGCAGGCAGCTCTTAAAATAACATCAGATCAACCCCAAAGCCAAGAAATTTTGGGGGAAGAAGACCCTGGAAGTTTTTTCCCCTCAAATTCCCTAAAGCAGTGGGAGTTCAGTATCCAAGTACCATCTGCAATTCAGGCTCCAAACAGCTCATGTCTCACATTTAAAGCTTTGGGCATTCAAGTCAGTCAGACCATACAAACCTAAACCTGTGTCTGTGCCTCCAGCCCCTCTGTGTCAGTGGTGGGGGCTGCAAGGCTGGCTCGGGTCATCCCTACTCCTCACCATGCCCACCCCAACCTCTGAGCCCATGGCTTGGCCTTGGCAGGTTAGGATGTTACAGACACAGCTGCCCCACAGGCTTTAAAAAGATTCACACCTTGCCATTGTAGGGTTAAACCATGACATTTCCAAATGCACTTCTGGAAACTCACAATTCAGCAATTACTGGAGTCATCACTTTAGGAATTACAGCACTTACCAGATCCCCAGTGGGGTTTGCCATCTGTCTGGTTTGTAACCAGCACAGCTGGTTTTACTGGTATTTGCCAATAGCAGTGTGGTTTGGGTCATTACTGCAGTGGTGCCATTTGATCTCTTGCTTCCCTGGGGACCATCAGAGACCCTTCTCCCACCAGGCACAGACAGAGTTCAAGGGGCACAAGAGGGGTGAAAAAAGCAGCATGGACAGTTCAAACCAGTTTGGAGCTTATCCAGCAAGAGCAAAATTTTACTAGTATTATCAAATGAAGGCAAAGGTGTGGCTGTGCTGCATCTTCTTATGTCTGCAAAGAGAAAAGCTCAAATCTGAACATCAGTCTTCAAAGAGAACTGGCTAAACACAGTGAAGGCAAAAGACCAACCTCACCAGCCAAAGATACCCATGAAACAAATGCTCCTTTTGCTAATTTGTCAGCACAAACATGCTGTTGCAAGAGATGTCAGCTGATGTTGTTCTGTGTGACTCTACCGGGAAGAAGCAAACAGCATTTCAAGACACACACCTCCTTGGCTGCAGGACCTGGGAAAAGCAGCTGGGGATCTCAACATCTTTCCCACATCACACCAGCACTGTGTCCCTCATGGGAGGAGAAACTCTCTAAAAGAGGGATTTATGACAACAGCTAAAATTCTAGTGGCAAAAATATTGGAAACGTAGAAACAGCAGCTGCAAACCAATAACCAGGCAGTTCTCCAAATGGTTCATACTGGCACTTCAAGCAAAGGAAGTTTTTACCTCTGGTAGTAGCTCTTTTGTCAATTAGACACATAAGTAACATCCTTTTGGATGGTTTGTTGAGCAAAATGACTCAGTATGTACTTTAATATGGATAACTGAGATTGTGACTGAGCTGGAGTTGCCATCAATCATAGAGTTAATCATGGGAAGCACTGGCTAGAGCTGCTAACCCAAAAGCCAGTAGAACACCAGTAATAAATCAGTAAGATACTTAAAAACTCGTTCTCACATTTTGCACAACAGTAAAAAACACTGTGGGAAACCTCCAACTCAAACATGAAGGGCAGAAGATTGTCAGGTCTTTGTCAACCCAAGCAAAGAAAGCAACAAGCTCAGAATGTACTGAAAGTACAATAAAGCAGCCACTGCCCAGGCAACTTGCCCATAGAAACTGAGAAGTTCTTGTGAAGTGAGAAAGCAGCAAGATGTTTTTCCTGTGTCTTAAAGGATCATTATATCACTGAAGATCTGGGACACGTGCTGAGTGAGGGGAGGACACTTCTTGGTAGTCATTTACTCTGTGCATTCTACCATGACTGTGCCTTAATCCCCACTCCTGACAAGGATGGGGTCAGTATCACAGAACGTTTCAGATCATTTAAGCTACCATAAATCAGCTGCCTGCAAGGACAAACAAAGCTTTTTGTCACTTATTTCCTGGACCAAAACTTCCTGTAATTGCCTCTCAGATGCAGTGGAAGCTCAGGCATTTAGCAAGGGCTGCTTACAACTGAGCAGCAGTTCATGTGGCAAAATGGTCTTTTTGGCAAAAGAAAAAAGATCCCCATTCACCTCATATCAAACCCAAACTTCACTGATATCTGGCTCTTTGAGGATGCTTTAATGCTGTGCAGCAATCTGAGCTGCTGGGAATACATAAATTCATTTGCTCAGCTCAGCTGAGGTTTATAGAAGAACACACTTGAGCTGCAGTGATCCAGGTGATTCCTTATCTCCAGCTTTTACACAAGCAACAATGAATATAAGGAGTGACTGAAGTTAAATAGGAAACTACTGGAGTGATAAGAGGAACTGCCAGAAGTGGACTGGTTAAAGTGAACTTTGCTCTAAATGTTTCTTCAATAACTCAACACAAATACTACAAAAGAAGATTGATGTGAAACAGCAGAAAAGAACCATGAAGAGAACAAAAAGCTGAAAATGTGTCTGAGATAGTTGTCTGAGCTGCTGCTTTCACACAGAGTACAGTGGCAAAGCGAAAGAAACAACAAGCAGCATAATTGAGTGAATAAATTCATGCCAGCATTGTGCTTGGTAGGCAGGCACTATAATCATCCAGTTTTTATTACATCCGAGGGTTGTAATAACACACCAGAAACTGTGCAATGGGGAAAAATGGGCTGATCTTACTCATCCCTGGGGAGGCACAGACATCAAACCTAAGAGACAGGATTCTAACTTAATTCAAACCACTGGCAGGGATTTTCAGTCCCACAAATTTACTCAGGTCATATGTGGTGAGGTCCTGGCCTCGGTTACCCAGAGAAGCTGTGGCTGCTCCATCCTTGGTAATGTCCAAGGCCAGGGTGGACAGGGCTTGGAGCAACCTGGGATAGTGGAAGGTGTCCCTGCCCATGGCAGGGCATGGAATGAGATGGTCCTTAAGGCTCCTTCCAGCACAAGCAAAAAATTCTGAGATTTTCTCTGTGACAACAGCTCACCAGTGATATTGTCTTGTCCAGCTTAAAATGATGTCCAGGGCTGGAGAAGAGCCCTGGCTGTGCAGAGAGAGGAGAGCTGGGAGGACACACAGAGCTAGGGACACACAGAGCCAGGGACACTGCAGAGCCAGGGACACAGGGCTGGCTGGGACACACAGAGCCAGGGACACTACAGGCCCTGCCTGCACGCCACTGGGCTCTGGGACTGCTGTGCATCCCTGGAGCTGTAGACACAGAGAACCTGCGAGGGCACTGCCTGCATGATGTGAAATCCCAGGCAGAAAGAAATGACAAGGAAGGAAAGGAGCAGAGCAGCTACAGGTCTGCTGCAGGAAAAGCAATGCCATCATGCCAGACATGGAGAGAGCAGCGACAGCGTGGAGCATGTGGTCACAGGTGTGGGAGCAGCCCCGGGCGCTGTGGCACAGGGCTCCCCTCAGGGACACAGCTCTGTACATACCGTCCGTGCCCGGCTGATCAGAGACCGGACCAGATCCTTAATGCTGTTTGTTTTGTTTCTTTGGAAAATCACAGTGGCCTGAGTCTGGCCAGACAGCGTGAGGAGAGGAGTCCCTGGCCAGCCCAACTCCAGCTCCGGAGGGAGCACGTCTGACATGAGGGGGAAGTAGGTGCCCGATGTCAGTTCAGAGTTGAGGGACACCCTGTCTCCAGTGTCCCCATCACCGGGGTCAGCTTCTTTGTCTTTCATTGCACTGGGGTCTGGGAAGCTTTGGTTCCTCTGATGGCTGATGTATTCCATGTCCAAGGCAGACAGAAATGGCAGCTCCCTCTCCTCGGCGATGGCGCTCAGGTAGCCGCGCTCGCCCTGCTCGAGGAAGGCATCGATGGCCAGCCTGGCTGTCTCGCTGTGCTGGAGCACCAGCGGGGTGGGCTCCCTCCACCACGGCTTCTTCAGCTGCTCCAGGCGGCTCTTCAGTGGCCCAGACACCCCTTGCTGGCTCCCATAGCTGCGGGGAAGCTGGGGCCTCACCTCGACTGCCAGGTAGTTGAACATGACTGGAGCTGCTGATGCCGAGAGGTGTCTCTCCTGCTGGATTAGTCCTGTGTCCGTCTTCACGTCGTTTCTGCCCCTCCTGCGCTCCTGAGCTCCTCCCAACAGGTTCCTCCAGGATTCAGCATAAGCTCAACTCCTTAATCACCAGGTACAGCCTCCCACTCTGGGGAGGAGCCGCCTTTTCCAGCTCCCTCGCCCGGCTTCCCCAGACACACACACCTGGTACTCGGGGCTCAGAGCGTCCCTCTTGCAAGAGGAAGAATATCAACTCTTCAAGCTGCTCCTTCCTTTTCCTTGTAACTGATTAATCTGCTGTTCTCCCCTTCTCTTCCCGTCCCTAGAGAGGTCCCCACCCTTGGCCTAGCAGGCTCTAACCTGTTTTGTCCCTCACTGTGCTCGCAGTGGAAATGCAGATGCTGGAACTTGTTCCTGCTTAAAATTTGTTCCAAATCAAACACGCTGCTTAGTGTCAGTTATAATGAAACACGAATATCCCAAGTGGGTAATCAGACTCAGCAGAGAAACTTACTCATCCCTGAGCCACAGATAATGCTCCTCCTTAGTATTTCTTGGGATCTTGGCTCTGCTACACCAGAACTGTCTATTTCTTGACGCACAGAGTCATGGTGTTTGTAGGAATCCCAGCAGGAATCTTGGTCATTAGATGCTGCAGGCAAGAGGAGCAATATTTCACATGCTCATTTAGCATCTCCCTGGAAATCCTTCAAGGACATTCAGCCTTAGGAGTCTGGTGCTGTGTGAATGATGATACTGCCCACATGCTGCTTATTGGGAATTAGTTAATTCCAGCTTCCCAAATGCATCATGGAGTTATTTTTGGAGGAACAGTACAGGCAGACATTGCTATATGAATTAAGGCACTGTTTAGGAACACACCAGGAGAACACAAGGTGTGAAGAACTGCAGAGGAGCAGAGATCAGCTCACCTTGGAGCTACTGAACTCCACACAGGCAACCAGGGAATGAAAAACTGGCTGGAGAGTTGATGTAATCAATTAGCCTTTTATGTACAAAATCCCCTGGGATTAAATTAAATTAAGTAATGTAAAAGCTACATGTGTGCCCTGGAATAATCATGGGCATGGAATAATAGTCAATGGAGTAGGGACAGCCATGCCTGAGTGTGAACCAGCACATCCAGACACCAGGCTCTAAAACAGCTGGGATGAATCATGTCCCCAAGGGACTATCACTCTCCATGGACTACAGCTGAGTGGGATGGTTAGTTTGGATTAGCTGTCTGGTCTCTGGATGCCTGAATTCAGGATGAAGCCTCAGCAGGACTGCAAATGGCAAGAACACTGCATTGATTGAATCAGAAAACAGAAGTTGGCTGCCAGTTGGCTGTGAGCAAGGGCAAAGTAGGGATGGGACAAAACCATAACAAAGCTGCTGGCACAGAAGTGTTCGGGGTGAATGTAAACGTTAGAAAAGCTTAAAGACTTAACTTAAACTTAAACTTAAAATGTGTAGTGAACAGCCAACCCAGTGTAAGGAAGTTTGGGGGAGTAACAAAGGGAAGGAGCTGTAACATGGTGAGTGTTTTTCTGGAGCTGCTTTGCCAGGGTGATAACAGAAGTGTACCATCACCCTACTTTTTGCCTTCCTAAAGAGCTTAAAAGAGTGTGAATTTTAAAAGAACTAATCAAATGCATATTTTCTGCTGCTGATTCTGTAAAGGAGATTTGTAAAGGGATTTGCACTGTTTGGTAATGATCTTCTCTCCCTCCAGTAATTTCTCATGTCCTCAGCACATGAAAGCACACACGATGTAAACATCTCCAGCCCAGCTTGTCAGGCTGGGCTCCTCCAGGGTTGGTGGGGAGAGGCAGAGACTTCCAGGAGTCAGTTACCTCACCCTGCAGCAGACACCTGGAACAGGTTGGATGAAATGTGCCTGGGAAGCTCTTATCTCCCCCCACTGACAGCAGGAGCTCGGGCTGCCCAAGTGACAGAGGTTTGCCATGCAGACATCTAAAATTAGATGTGTCCTGTCCCTGCTGTCTGGCAAAAGGGCTCTAATTGGCACTCCAGAGGCTGATTGGCCAACACAGGATGTGGGAATCTCATCAGCCCATTTTTGCCAGCTAAAACCTGGGATCTTATCTGGAAGTCTTGTCTACACACCTTCTGCAATCAACAGAGAAGGACAAGGGGAAAATTCCCTCTGGCTGAACGCACGCCCCAAGTGCCACTGCCAAGTCCATGTCCCTGGGCAGCTCTGCTCTGGCTGATAACTGAGCTCAGCCAAGCATTAGGCAATACTTCATTCTTCCTTCCCACAGATGTTCTTGGAGCTCAGCAAACACAAACACCTTGCCTGGGCTCTCCACAGAATGTACCTGCTGCTTCCTCTTCACGCACACATGGAGGCAGCCTGCCAGTCTGTTTCCTGATAGATCTTGGAGAGCACTCACCGGGCAACACAAGAAGCCAGATTTGCTTTTATCCCCCCTCTATTTCAGACTGAAACCCAATCTTCCATCTCAAAATATCAGGGTGCTGTACCAGCATTTCTGGAAGGCACTGCACAGCAGTGCTCCACTGCAGAATTCACTGGCCAGATGCACTCAGCCAGCACAGCTGGATGAGAGAAGTCCCAATTTTAGTTCCTGCACATGAATTCCATGTTTCATCTTTACCATTCATTTGTTAAGACCCTCTCAAGTCAGGGGAGAGGCAGCCTCACACCGGCACAGCTGAAGGGGGGCACTGGACACCAGCTGCCAGCCAGAGGCCAAATGATCCAACACAAAGGATGTCAGGGGAGGCAGGGACCCCCCAGCCCTGCTGCCCCTGCCCAGGGGTGTGCCCAGCACAGAGGTTCTGTCCCTTTGCAGCCCCAAGGTCTCCACACCCCTGTGCCATGCAGGGAAGCCAACGTGAGTCCATGGAGCTGCTGTGGTGCAGCCCTGAGCTGCCCAGGGGGCTGATGCACAGCTGCCAGGAGAGGGACACAGAGCTGCTTCCTTCAGCTGCTGCCCCGTATTGAACATGGGAAAAGCACTTCCAGACACCCCTTCTGTGTCTCCTTCCAAAGGGAATCCACAGAGACAGAACTGGGTGTTGTAATATCACTGGCTCTGGCTACCAGCAGAAGAGGGTGCACAGGGAAGGATGTGGCACATTGAATAAATCTGCCTAAGATGCCTGGTTTTAACAGGATGTGGAGCAGCCTGGGAGCTGGCAGGTGGGATGAGGCATGAAGGATCCCAGCTCATGTGATGCAGTCATTAATGAAGGCTCTGAGTGCACAGGATTCCTCAGTTCTACAATGAGCACGAGGGAGCTCTCACCTCTGGAGGAGCTGCAGCAGCTCCCAGCAGGATCCAGGCTCAGCAGCTTGAGCAGGGCCCTCCCAGGTGAACACACCTGCACCAGACAGCAACAGCAGGACAGATGTTGCTGGTTACAGATGTTGCTCTTTACATGACAAGTTAAAATGAGGAAGTTTGCCTTGGGAAAAAAATAACAAAATGCCTTTTTTTTTTAATACACAGAAGGCTCCCTGAAGGATTAAAAAAATTGAAGGCAGTATTTGGGAGTGTTTCCACTAATCTGCCCCAGGTCCCTCTGACAGTTCTATTGTCACTTGACCTGAACTCCCTGGCTGCTCCCAGCAAATCACATCGGAGCAGCCACAGAGATGTAACAGCAGAAGGTGGAATCACTCCCATGTGAGCTCTACGTTCCCAGGGGAAGGATGAGGCCCAGCCATCTCTTCTGTGCCACAAATGAGCAGAGCAAGCTGCCCAGCAGGTTGAATGACTGTAAGCAAAACAAGCACTCCCTCAACATGTTCAGCAACTTCAGGAAGACACACGTAGGATGCACAGGGCAGCCCTGGGCGCCTGAAGAAGGGGCAGTGGTCAAAAAACCCTCACCAGAGGAGTCTGGGAAGGATCACAGGATTGTTAACACTCAACTGCACCCTCAGGGTGGAGGAGGCCGGGCAGCCCATGGCACCCACAGGTGACAGTCCCTCTGCAGGCGGAGGAGGGGCAGGCACTCTGTAAGCAGCAGAGCCCACTGGTCACCCCTGCGGTGCCTCAGGGTCTCTCCTATGTCCTTGCCAGCTTTCCCAGGCTCTCACATAAGCTGCTGCCCTCTCCTTGCCTTCTCAGACCTTCAGAACATGCTGAGGGCCAGGCTGTGCAGACACAAGGTGCCCAAAGATGCTGATCCTGTTCCAGTGGCACAGGGACATCGTCACCCAGAGAGCTGGGACAGGTGTGCCCCCAGCCTGGGAGAGCTGGACACAGTGCAGGTCAGTGAGAAGGACAGGACACAGGTTCATGACAGCTTCTTGCAGAGAAAAGAGCAAAGAAGCCTTGATTAGAGTTCAGTAATCAGGGAGACAACAGAGATCAGACAAAGCAGGGCAGATGTGAAGAGGCAGATGGGGAGGGAAGGAACCCATACAGAGAAGTTTCCACCTGGAACCCTGGACAATGCTCTCAGGCACAGGGTGGGATTCCTGGGGTCCTGTGCACAGGCAGGAGCTGGACTCAGTGATCCTGGTGGGTGCCTTCCAGGTCAGAGTGTTCCATGATTCTATAATTCTAAATTAGCTGCCACCAGCATCAGCCAAGAAAAATGCTTGTGCACAAGGCTGTGGCCAGGACCAAACCCCACACTGGGGCCTGAAATAACCACTGCATTTGTGCCACAGCTCTCTTAGCAGAAGAATTAGGAAGACACAGCAGTTCTAGCTATGGATTAACTTAAACACTTACAATTCCCTACAGTGGGACTTTTCTCTTCCTGGAAGGAAGGCAGCACCCAGTGCAGCTTGGAGCTCAATGCCTCATTCAGCACCCCTGGAGAGGGGATCAGCAAACCTCTCCAAATGCTCAAGCAGGACTTCAGCATGTTCCTGGGATGCAGGCAACCACCAGGATTAAACCATTCTCCAACAAGTAGGAGAATGTGGAAAACACAAGTGGGTCACAGGGTAGGGCATGGCACCCACTGCTCCTCAGAGTGGTGCCAGGCAGTGGCAGTGGCACAGGTCACAGGGACCAAGCTTGCACAACCAGTCCCCTCCCAGCTGATGCCCACACCCCCAGCTTTGCTACTCTTCACCTACTCTACATTCATCTCATTTACAGCTCTGGTTCTTAGCTCTGGTTCTTGTTCTGTGTCCAGTTTCTGTTTCCCACATTTGCTGAGGCATGGGCAGGGAGACAGGACAGTGGTTAATTCTGACTGCCAGGCCAGGAGGAGCAGTTCTGACCTAGGGCTTGGTGGGGCAGAGACACGGCTGAAAACATCACCCTGTGCAAGGTGGGGATGGGAGTCACAAATCTGGGAAGTGGCAACAGCACAGGAGTGTGGAGATCATGGAGGATGGCTGTGCTCTCTGCACTGCAGCACTTTGAAGATGCAGGAGAAAACAGTTCAACACCCAAAGGTGGTGTGAGCACAGCAGCCAAGGTGACACAGGAAAACATTTAACCACCTAAAACAGAGAGGGGGCATTGAAGAGTATCAGATGACTCCCCCTACTCCAAAACATCTCAAAAATACCAGCCTAAAGCAAGAGACTTCCCAAGTTTGACCCTGAGAGGCAAAACATGCTCCTACTCTCCCATGGTGCAAAACAGAGGAGAAGACAGTGAGTGCTGATCCTTCTACCCACAGGGAGCAACCCAGGATCCAGCTGAAATCATGAATGATTCCTAGGGGTTCATGTCTCTTCATTTTAAGATACCTGGAAAAGCTGAAGTCCTTTGGAATCCTAAGTGATGTCCAAATGCTGTCTGTGAGACAGGAGATCAGGCCGGATGGTGATGGTTCCTTCCAGAAAAAAATTCACATGGATATGTTCATTTAGATACAGTAAGTGCCTCTAAGCTGATGGTCTGAGACCACTTTCCAAAAACCCAACAGCATAAACAAAGAACTGTCCATAAGTGAAACACCTTCAATCATTCCCTCTGGAAAACTTTGAAAATAGGAAAATATGGGCTTTACAATGTTTGTTTTAACCCCCTCTGTTCTGCTGCCCTGGAAGCAGAGCTGTGCAGAGGAATCACTCACCTGCTGGAACACTGCAGAGGGCAGATTTTGCTACTGGGAATGGATTTTCTTTCATTCTGTCTTAAGTAAGATACAGGCAACGGCTCTCCAGCTCACCTTTCTTCACCTCTTGAGAGCAACAGGGGTCACATTAAAATCCCAGAATGGTTTGGGTTGGAAGGAAATTCAAAGTTCATCTCACTTCACCCCTGCCATGGCAGGGACACCTCACACTGTCCCAGGCTGCTCCAAGCCCCATCCAACCCAGCCCTGGGCACTGCCAGGGATCCAGGGACAGTCACAGCTGCTCTGGGCACCTGTGCCAGGGCCTGCCCACCCTCACAGTGAAGGATTTCTTCCTGATCTCCAATTCAATACTGTAGGATCCTGGCTCTGGGTAACTAATGACTGGGAAGCAAAGTCTCCCCTGGTCCCGTGTAGCCTCCAGTGGATTTTGCCTTTGTAACAAATTACCCTTTTAGCTCAGAGACAGTATCTGCCTTGTTTTCTCCCCAGGCCCCACACGCCCAAGCACAGCCCTATGCTGGCTCAGCCCTTCCAGCGGGCGGTGAGGGCATTTCATGGCCAGGCAGAGCTGTGATTACAGCCCTTTATCCTCACCCTAATAAAAGGTGCAGGGGCAGATGCCAACGACTCCAATCTGGCACCATCACTTGTGGAGTCTCCTGCCCATAAACACAGGGGAGGGTTCAGCTTGACCACATGCTGTCCCACATTCAGAGCACAGAGCTGTTCTCCCCTCCAGGCCAGCCCAAGGACTCCAGAGCTCTCCAGCCTCGATGGTGCTGTGCTCCCAGCCCCTGTTCCCATGGCATGGAGAACATGAGCTCAGGTTTAAATTACACAGCAGGAAAGGGGTTAAAGTTTAAATAACTGTTTTGTATATGAATTAATGTATGTAGTTTTGAGCCAAAATATCTACCATTAATTTTTCCACCTATTTCAGGAGCAGTAAGATACACAAAGTAAAGTTTATTTTGGTACTTGGTATACTTCACTCTCATTAAAAATAAATTAATCAGCAAATTCCTACACAGCTCAGCCTTCTTTTATGTAAATACAAGCCAGCTGTAATGAATTACAAGGTGTTATTATCTCACACACACTGTATAATACTTCACACATAAGAGGTTTCTCTGCTTAGCTCAGCTTTCAACAAAAGCATCTTAAATAAACTGCAAGCAAGTTGTTTGGGCTGTAATGTTTTCACAGAGAAGGGATACACCTCACAAAGAGAGAGGGGCTCTTTACATGCCTCATTTTATAACAAGTTAAACTGAGGAAGCTCGTTCTGGAAAAAAAAAACCACTCTTTTTTATACACAGAAGGCTCCCTAAAAGAAGATTTTAAAACAACCCCACAAGTCAGTGTTTGGGAGCCTCTGTGCTGCATCCCACTGCTTTTTACACAGGGAAGGGAAGGCAAATATTCCCCAACACACACACACAAAGAAAGCAACTTGAGAAGGAAGAATAGTCACAACCAGGCACAGTTTCACTTTCACCAGACTAAGGAGTCACAAATTAAGGATTAAATTCATAAATTAAGGATTATCACCTTCTACTTTTGCTTAATACTTTTATTAGGAATAAGTCCTGATTTTATAGGGTTTATTCTTATCAAAAGCACACATGGCACAGAAAACAAACACACAGCAATTTAACCCAGACTGACATTTATTATTGACTCAGATTTTGGACAGGAGAGAAATAAAAACTCTTTTTGCCACTGACCTGGAAACAGCCTGGTGAACCATCCACCCACACAGAGCACCTCAGCCTCTGCTGATCTCATCAGTGTAGCTCCTGCTCCCCTTAATTGCTGTGTTGGCACCATTTGCCTGCACAGCCATAGAAAGTTTTCACTGGTGTTGAAGGATCTTGCTAAAACCCCTGGACCGCTGCTGCAGGGGATGGAGGATGGCAGAGTCCTGTCCCAGGGACACAACAGGGATGTTCTTTTCATAAAGGAGTTCCTAGAAGACAATTCTACAAAGAATGTGGAAGTATCAGCAAGGCAGACTGAACATCAGGTTCTGGGGCAGCTTTTAGTGCCAGCCCAGCCAGAACTGGGGCTTTAATCTCCCTCAGACAGCCAAAGTCACAGAGGATTGCTGGGGACTGCGCATTATTCTTTGCATTCTCTCACCCTTGTGCAACAAAGCGGAGAGTTCCTAAAAGGGATTTTCACAGAAAACCCTTCAGAATGTTAAAGCAATTCTTAACTCCAGTAATGCAAAGATGGACCATTCCATCTTGGCATCAGACATTTAAAATATATACTTAATATCTAAGTATGCAAAGCTCACATTTACAATTACAACCATTCAGGGAGCAGAGGACACCACTGTGTCTCTGAGTAGCAGCTCTTTAAACAAGGCAAGGGACAGAAATGTCTTTTTGAGAGAACTCTACGTCATGGTGAATACCTGGTTTCCTAAAGGCAGAAGGCAGCTCTGTCCATGTCAGCAAGGGCCACTCGGGTCCATAAAACAGACAGAGGTTCTTAAAACAATGAGCATTTATTTGCAGGTGAAGATTCAGGAGTACGGCTGCTCAGGAGGCTACCGAGGCACCACGGATGGGAGAGCTAATAAAATGTTTTCCTTCCAACAGCAAACTGTTCTTCCCAACCACGCAGCCTCAGCCCAGTCCCATTGCAGCCACGCTTCCCAAGCTGTCCGGGCACGTGGATCTCAGAGTCCTTCATCGTTGTACACGGGGGACAGGGGCTTGAGGATGCTGCGGGCGTTGCTCTCCACCAGCGGCCGCCAGCTCACCTCGCCCGTGAGCAGCAGATCCTCCCCGCTCAGCGCGTCCAGGTGCTGCACCTGCAAGCACAGCAAGTCACTGCCACGTGCCCATGGCCCAGGCAGCTCCCTCAGCAGCTACACACACACCTCGCTCCAAAAAGCAGCACAACAGGGACATTTCAGCCTACTCTGCCATTTGGGTGAGGTGGACCTAAAACGGTCACTTCCGACTGGTAAGGCCAGGATAAGGATCTGCAGATCCTCTGGAGTCACCTGCGTCACTGATGCCTCCTCTGAAGGTTTGGCAACAGGGCAAAGAGGAGGCAGCAAAGCTGCAGTGAGTCACTTCATCCTCCTGGTGGTTCCTGCAGGGAACACTGCCCAGGCCAGAGCCCCATGGAGAGCTCCCACCCTGCACACAGCCGAGGCTTCAGCCACAGAAAAATGGCCTGAGCAGGAGGGAACACCTGGGATTTATCACATCAAAGCACATGAGCTGGAAAAGGTGAACATGCAATGAATGCTCATCCTCCCAACAGAAGAATTCCCTGAATGGTTTGGGTTGGAAGGGACCTTAAAGCCCATCAGGAACACCTTCCACTATCCCAGGTTGCTCCAAGCCCTGTCCAGCTTGGCCTTGAACACTTCCAGGGATGGGGCATCCACAACCTCTCTGAGCAAGATAGTTGGGATCTATTGTAATTTTAGGGTGTAATATAGGCAAATTAAAAAAAAAAAAACCCTCTCATCATATAGCAGAGGGTCAACTTGCTGCCACTGGTCACCCTAGATTTGGGAAATGGGAAAAAATAGTCTTTCAAGGATGAGTCAAAGACAATCCCAGCACCATTAGCTCAGGAAGGCTGGGAGAGCTGACCAGGGGCACAGTACATGCTGTGCTATCAGTATGTTCTCTGGCACCCACTAACAGCCACTGTTAAAGACAGGACCCACAAGAAACTGGGGACAACCTGGTACACAGTGTTATAGAAACAAAGGATAATTGGGCAAGGAGTTTCTCAACAGGGGAATGAATGGCCCATGGTCACAGAGGGTCACACTGGGAAGCCACCTAAGCACAATGTCCTGTTCCTGACAGTCACCACCAGCCACTTCCCCAGGAGGAGTTAAACACAGCACACAATGCTCTTTTCCTTGTTCATTTTCCCTCCCTCTCAGAATCTGTTCATTCACAAATTTTGAGTCTGAAGTGGTTGTGGATTTAATAGCCCTGGGCAAACTTTTCTTCCATAAATCTTGCCAGTGGCTTTGGAACCCCATGTGCAATTGCAGCATCCCAATCAACTGTGCCAATGCTCTGTCCCCACATTCCTGTGTCCCTCAATGCCTTTCCTTCCTCACGTTTCACATGCCTTCAGGATTTCCCAGAGATGTCTCCCATTTTTTCTCCCATTCTTTTTTGGGCAGGGGATTCTATTCATTGCTAAAAAAGGAGCAGTTTCACTGTCACCCTTAGTGCTCCTGTCTGAGCCTTCTTCAGGTAACGTTTGATCTGTTCTGGTGGTCAGCACCCAAACCAGACACATTATTCCAGCTCACAATGGTACCAGACATGTAAAACTGGCACCACAGCAAGATTTTATCCTCTATTTCATTCCCAGTAGTTCTGAGGATTTGTTTTACATTTTTTAAACACTATGGAGTGCTGAACTGACATTTTTATAATGGAACTCAAGGCCTCATTCCTGTGTGGTAACAGTTCAGAGCTCACTGGTGCCTATGCAAAGCTGGGAATGTTTTCCTCAAGTGCACCACTGGTCTGCAGGAATGATCTGTCTGCACAGAACCTGTGCTCATTCCTCCCCAATGTGCCACATTTTCCTGCCTGATCACTCTTTCCTATTCAACTGCTGATTGCTTCAGACCTATCCTTTGCTTGAATATCCAGAAGTGCAACAAAGTCCCCATCTGGCAAGAAATTATCCCAAATTACATATGTTTTATATGTGCTTGTCCCCAGCAAGCTTTCCTACAGCTTCACCACTGAGCATCAGCAACCTTCAGCATTTAATTAAGCCAGTCCCTCCTGAGAACTCTCTGGCATTCCCAAAGTGTCCTCAGTCCCTTAGGAAGCTCAGCCCTTTATTTCCCATTTTCTCAGACACAAACTTATAATACTGTCTCTCCATACCTCTATCTGATCCTGATATGCTATTGGAAACATTACAGAGAATGATGTTGTGAAAGTTCTGGTCTTCAATTTCCTGTCCAACACCCTCCACTTTTACTCCATAACCTCTTTCTTTGGTGCCCACATGGATTTTATCCCACCAACATTTCCTAGAGATCTGGTTCACAAAACTCCTCAGGGCTGAGAGGACAAACACTACTCAGTGCTGTCTCCTCCAGGTAATAACTGAAAGAATCAGAAATAATTCTGGAAAACAAACCTATTTGTTTCTTTTCCTCAAAGGTCACCAAGAGACTTTGAAGCTCTTTGTGCTATTTCACTATGAGGAGAATCCCAACTCTCTAACACTGGTAACAATTCAACAACAAATTTGCAGCCTATTTCTGGCACATTTTGTCAAGCCACTCTGTAGTACAGGTCCAGAAATAGCTAAGCAGGACTGCCTTCAATATTCCATTAATTTCTCTGCAGCCATTTGTCATTAAACTGCAGCAATGATCTGTTCTCTCTGGTGACCACGGACAGGACCCAGGGCATGGCTGGAGCTGTGCCAGGCAGGCTCAGGCTGGATACCAGGGAAAGGCTCTTCCCCAGAGGGTGCTGGCACTGCCCAGGCTCCCCAGGAATGGGCACTGGGGCTGCCAGGAGCTGCCAGGGATGCCCAGGGTGGGGCTGTTGGGGTGTCTGTGCAGGGCTGGGGCTGCCCTGGCTGATCCTGGGGGTCCCTCCCAGCTCAGGACATTCCATGACTCTGTAATAAATATCATCCAGTTTTCAGATTTTTCTTTTCTTAGAAATGATCACTGATTATAAGAATGAGGTTTATGGTGAGAATGAGCTGCACAGGGAAGCAGTGGAAGCTCCCCGAGCAGAGCAAAGCGGGGCCGCACCTGTTTGCGCACGTACTCCACGAGCAGCTCCAGGTGCCGAGGGTCCTCACAGTTCCTGTTAAAAAGGTTTCTCCACAGAGCTGATGCCAGAACACGATCATCACACAGGATTCCCTAAAGGGAAGGACACAGGGGGATTAAAAACTGCACGTGAAGAAGGCCTGAACACGAGACACCCCCATTGGTGCACTTGGCCCCTGGCCACGGCACCTGTCCCAGAGCCCGCAGCTGCTGAGGGCTCTGCACATGGAAAGGCAGCAATATCACTCTTTCCCAGAATGGAAAAACAGTCCTGGCCTTAAATTAATTTACAGAGCAGTCTGTAACCAATTTTCTGGCAAGTTAATTTGGAAAAAACCTGGGTCAGGGTATTCCTAACGTCAGAGTTGATAACTGCATTTCTATGTTATGAAATCTTTACTATAAAAATGGTGATCTTACAGAGAAGGCAGCACCACCTCATGGGAATGTGTGAAGCCTACGACAATTTAAAAAGAAAAATTAAAGGATAATTAATCCAATGTTGCAGAACTGTAGTCTGGAGTTTGCTGTTTTTCTTTGCTTTTTACTTTTCATTCTAAATGAGAGAGAAATCCTGCTCATCAAGAACTATCTAGATTTTTCCAGTAAAATCAAATTTTAGCTTTGGTTTATAAAAGAACCACATCCATTAATGTTTTTTCTCCAAATTCTCTTGAACTTTTATTGTCTTTTTAGATTATGTAGTGTTGTCACCACAGGCTCATAACTCCTGTCTTCTGCTGACACATTTACCAAAGGCAAAAGCCTTTAAAATATTCGGTTAAAAAATTTTAAAAGTCAACATTTGTCTTTAATCAAAGCAAACATTTTGTTCCCAAAAAGAATGTCAACATAGCACAAGCAGACACATTCTGGTTATACTTAAAACTAGATTAAACCTTGCATGTGTAACACTGTCCACAACTCTCTGAGGTTACATTCACAATATAATACTAATGCAAATCACTGAGCAAAAAACCAATATCATGATGTGAATAAGAGCATTTGAAGAGCAACACTCACAAGAGAAAAGAAACCCCAATGTAATTGTATTTTCCTCTTGAAGGTCCTGCAGACACTTATGCAGAGTGGTGCTTTTGCCTCCCTGCCTTATTAGGTACTGCCTGTAAATATTCTTGCATAGACTCCCTATAAATATTCTATAAATCCTCTCTTTGCTTTCAAAGTACAGCTGAGTACAGCAGGATTCAGAGGGAGGAAATGACTTAGGGGTGGCCAGTAAGGGATGGTGAAGCAGCAGAAAGAACATCCTACCTTCCACACCCATGGTTTAAATCCATATGCCCTGTGCAGTTTTCTTCTAAGAATTTTCATCCAAGGCTGCTTCCCTAATGTAATATTTCTCCAAAGAAATGGGCAGTGAATGTTTTCCCCACCTGGACTATTCTGTGTTCAGGAATTAGATGGTTTACTTGTTGTACATTCCCTGAAAACAGCCTTCTTACCTCATCGTATCCAAACAGAGCTGCATAGAAATTTTCTGCCATCCTTTTCAACTCTTCTTTTAGAACAGTAGAATTAATCTGAAAAACAAACCAGAAAACCATCAGTAGAGGCCTTAAGGAAGAGGTGAGGAGATAATATTCCCAGTTTCACTGTGAGTGGACAAAGAGCCACCAGTGCCCCAGCCCACCTGAGTGAGATTTGGCTGCAAACAGGAGTGAGTCCCTCTGGAACGCCCCTGACACAGCTCCATCAGTTCTGACACAGCTGAGGTTGGTGTTACCCAGCTCACAACTGGCAGGAGCATCCCAGCCCACAGCTCTGCCTCCAGCTGCAGGAGGGGAGAGAAAATGCTGCTGAGGGAGGGTGAGGCAAGGCTGCCCTTGCAGTGGCAGCACAGCCCAAGAGCATGGGGACCCCTCTGTAGTCAACTACTGAGCAGCTACTCCACACCTTCATCCATCCATAGAAATTCAAAGATTTTTCACTGTTTTTTTGTCCCCAAAGGACAGACTGCAGGGATGCATGTGCTACTACAGTGGAAGAACAGGAATGCTAAAGACAGAGACACCACCCTGCCACTGCTCCTCCTGCACTGTCCAGACTGACTCTCAGCCAGCAATAACATGAATTCTGCCTCCCCAGCATCTCTAGCAGCTCAGATTCACAAGTTTTTGACTATGATTAAACTTCTTTCAGAGTCTGTGATGACACAGCAACTTCCCCCATGCTCTAAGTGTGACTCAGTCCAAGTTCCACACTGACCTTTAACTAAATTTAGTAATTGCTTCAGTATTTGCTGGGTTGGCCTAAGCCACCCACTGGTGTGAGAACTGACCCCATGTCAGCTTAAAATGGGACTGGACCAACTGCTGGGTGCAGAGGGATGGCTGAAATGCCTCCTGTGCATCTCCCTCACCCACACTGCCTGTCCCTCTTGCCTCTGCTCTTTACCTCTGCCAACAAAGTGATGCAGTTCCTCTCCCAAGGGCCCAGCTACACTTTGGTAAAGCTTCTTCTTTGTACTGACTCCCATGAGGGATCCAAGAGACACAAGGCATTTCTTTTCTACAGCTCTCATGTGCTCCAGAAGTACAAAAGACAAGGCCAATAAGCCCGGCACACCAGCAGGACACTCAGGTGTGACACTGCACTCTGCAAAGACAGGATTCACAACCAGCCCAGCACATCCACCACACTGGGAATCCCTTGTCCTGAATCCTCTCTCAGTATCCTTGTGAGTATTCACCTTGGCAATTACACAACAGCTTTTCTATCAAAATATGAGTTAGTTTCTGTCAAGTGAACAAATTTCCACTTCATATACTCTTCCCTTAAACCACTGTCTTTTTTCATCTGTCGATTTTTATAGCAATGCACATAGTGCAAACACAAGGAAAATTCCTTTTATGTCAGTTACTCATATTTTTCCATTAATATAAACTATTAAAATCCATGCAGATATTTTATAGGCCATCAAGATTTGGAGACTGGTTATTACTGAATGTTTAAAAAAAGAACTAAACATAAGAAATCAGAGGGTTAAATGATGACTGCAACTTCTGTAATGACTTAATTAAATTTTTATTGAGTACATAAACTATGATGTCATTTCTACCCAACCATGCTCAAACCTTCTATGCATGTCAGAGATCGTGGTTTTTCTCAATAGAACATACTTCTAAATAAGCTGCATTTCTACAGCTCTAATAAGGGGGAGCAGGTCTCATGTAACACACTCAATAAATTATCCTTCCATTTTAAACAAACAAATTCCATGAGTTATTATATATTTGCCACGCACTTTTTATGACATAATAAAAATGTTACCTCAAGGATTACTTAACACATACTACAAATGTTACAGCAGGCAACTGCAAGGGGCAAAGAAAACAAATAGTCCCATTACAGAGACAAGTCCTGGACTATACATCCCTGGGGAAGCAGCTTTCCCTACTAAAACCAAAGAGCAGCAGCTTTAGGTTAGCAAGAAACAGACTGATGAAGGAGATAAGCAAGTTAAACAAACATGGCAATAAATACATCTTAAAAGACAGTTTCAGATAAAAAATCTGAGTTTGGGGATGGAGCTGTATCTTATGCAATGAAATGATATTTAAAGAAATATTGCAGTTTCTGAAGAATACAACTGGCATCAGTCAAGTACAAACACCGAAGGAAAAAGAATCCTTCTTTATAAATCAAGAAAAATGAGCAATTCCAAAGCAGTCTTTGCTGGAAGTGCTTCCTCTTTCAAAGCTTGTACAAGTTCTTGCCACTGGCAAGTTTCAGGATCTGGTTGGTTGTGATTCTGCTGACTCTTCCACAGTTTGTTATTAAGAAGAAAAACTGCTAGAGAATTCCAAGTGAGTAATTGCTAATAACAAGGAAAAAATCAGTAACATCTGGAGCTCTTCTTGGGACCTTGCCCCTTTGCCTTCCTTGGAGCAGCCCAGTGCAGAGCTGCCACTGGACAGATTTATGGGCTGAGTGACACAGTACTGTGTTAGTTCAAAACAAGGAACCCATTTTTGGCACACATCTCACCTTTACAAGACCTCTGAAACAAGGAAATGTACAGCTAACATTATCTCCCTGCTACAGGTCACAACTGTTCTCTGAAAGGCTCCGTGAGCCTTTCTGTGGGAGCCTTTCTGTTCTGCCTGTGGGACAACTGCAGCAAGCAGCTGCTGGATTTTCCATGTCACAGTGAAAAAACCATCTTCAGCCTCAGGGAGTTCATGTGCATCATCCAACAGCCACGTGCTGAGGGTGACTCTGCAGCAAAGTCTCACAGAAGGTTTTGTATTCTAAGAAGATTTCTAGGGAAGTAAGAGCACAGTGCTCTCCTGTCCTGCTGGACACGTAGCAAAAGACCTAACACGTGGCCATGGTGTTTAAAGGGAATGCTGCTCTGGAATTAGTCTATGTCAGTGTCCTCTGAAGGACCAAGAGCTTCCTCTGGAGATGAATCTCCTCCTCCTCCCCACTTGCTTTGGCTCATGGTGCAGAGCAGAATCAGTGTGCACAGACTGGAAGGTAACAAATGACAGGGCAAGAGGAACAGCCTCAAGTTGTGCCAGGAGAGGTTTAGATTGGACATGAGGGAAAAGAAACAACAGAAAGACTTTTAAAACACTGGCACAGGCTTCCCAGGACAGTGGTGGAGTCACCATCCCTGGTTCAAAAATTGTGCGGATGAGGCAGTTGAGGACGTGGTTTAATGGTGAACATGGAGGTGCTGTTACACTGACTGATGGGGACTGGATGATCTGGATGATGTTTCCCAATCTTGAAAATTCCGTGGGCTCTGATGTGCTCTGCCTGTCAGAGCCACCAGCCCAGGGGCTGAGGTGCAGCCCATCCCCTCAGAGCAGGACAGGGGATCCCTGGCAGTGTCACTGCCCCAGCTGGGATGGCCATGGCTGCACTGCCTTGAGCACTGCAACAGGAGTTTCTTTCTGCTTCAGCTTTTGCCAGCATGTGTTGCACCCTTAAGCTACTTTAACACATTAATCCTTCCATAGACTATAAAGCCAGAAGGGGCACTTCTAACTGCCTTGTACAAGCACTAGTCATTGAATTCCAGGCAGCGATTCCTCTCTTTAGGCTGCAAGTTATGCTTGAACTAGACTTTTTTATGAAGAGATTTCAGCCAGAAGAAATGATTAGATCATAGAACCTGACCCTCTGCATATCACAGACCATTACATTTCACCGAGTTCCCCCTGTACTAAGCTCACTAAGTTGTGTTTGGCTAAAGCATATCACCCTCACAGTTGAACATGTGTATCTCATTTCATATTTCAATTTTCTGGCTTGGGTTTCCAGCCCCTCATTCTCATTATACCAATCCTGCTGGAATAAATAGCAGGATTTATTCTGTACAATGTGTTTGCTCCTGTACCTGTACAGCATGGATGTGCCAGCAGAGTCATCTCTTCAAACCAGGACTGGGCTCTTCCAGGTGTCACCCCACACCAGCAGCACCCTCCTGGAGTGGGCAAAGTTGCAACAGCAAAGCAGTGGTTTATGCTGACAGAGTACAAATTAATCCATGCCTTGTGCAAAACAAGTTCCACAGGTCTGAGTGCACTCATCTTGTCACGGCTGAGTCCACTCTGGGGGCTTCTGCAGCCCCACTGCCATAAACTTCAGCCACTCTCACTCACTTCTGACTGCCAGAGCAGGAATATCAGCAAAAGTTCCTCAAGGAGATACAGGACCAAACTTCCATGGTAAAAAATGCCACTCCAGAAATATTTAGGCTTTTTAATGCCTCCTCTCTCAAGTTGGAATAGGACAGAATTACTTGTAATATGGTTTATGTTATTTTTAAATAATATATAAGCACTTGCAGTTATATATGGGCTTTTTGAGTGTTTGCTCAAAACACTGTGTTAAAACACACATGACCTTAAATGGGCAAACACAGCCCTTTTATTTCATCCTGTAACATCACTACTGCTTGCAGGACAGTAATTTTAACATGACTGAGACTGTAGCTAGAATAAAAAATATTAAATTAATAAAAAAGATTAGGAAGATTCCTGTAGCAAGGAGCCATAACAGCCAGCTCCTTCAGGCGCATACTTGTGAAATGACAAAGATATTAAAGAAATTTTTTTTCCAATCTTCAATCTTTGAGCCTTTTATTAACTGCTCTGCTACTTTGTCTGCAAAGCAGATCACTGCTTGTAATTAGCCACAGCTTGAGTCCTGTATGTTTTAAATATCAACTCTTCTGATAAATTCTATATTTTTTAATTAAAAGTAATTTTGTAATACACCTCCATAATCATTAACTTCAGAGAACAGTCTTCAATATTCAGAGATAACCTACCCCAATATTCTTTTAACCTAGACAAAAGGTAAATGTTGGGGTGTGGCAGAACCAGCTCCTGCCAAAATCTTCAATCCATAAAATACAACATGTTAATGGAAAAAGTTGTGCATGCTCTACCTTCACAACAATTGTGCAATCATCAATAAGTTATACAACATTACCTACATCTTTCAGCAAAAGCAGATGCTCACCCCTACCTTTCTGCTACCCAGAAAATGAGGTTTGTTCCCGTCGTGCAGTTTATTAATTTGGAAGCACTGCCATGGTAAGAATTACAGATGCAGAGCAGATCGCAGCACAAGCTGAACTGTATTCAGTGGCTTACTCCAAATTCCTGCTTCCCTGCAGAACGTGGCTGGCAGAGCTCACTGATAACCTCTCAAGAGAAGGATCAGGGAGAAGAGGTCAAATTGCTGGGCTCTGTCAAGTTGTGCCGATTCTCTGTAAGGTGAGCAGTTGTCAAAGGATTTTCTTGTAATGTCTCCTGAAATACCTAGTTGCTAAAAGCCTAAAGCTAACCAATGTGTTTCTGAACACACCAGAATCAGGAATTCAGCCTGATCAACTGCTAAGGGAAATTTCAGAACCAAGTTTGAAAGAAGCACCCGGAGAAGACAGTAGCAAAGGCAGATAAATCATTAAGGTAAATGTGCACCATGAGCACTCACAGAGTTCCTGTAAAGCTCCAGCTCCTCACTGAGACAAACCCCAGGGCCTGTCAGGAAGTGCCACACACCAGGAACACTGACCAGACCAAGGGGCCACCTACCAGGGTATCCTGCCTTGCACAGCAGCCAGAACCCCTGAGAAAAGGCCAAACCCTAGAAAAGCTGATATATACTCCTTCCAAAGATTCTCCCAACTAATTTCAGCTAAGGATACCTCCCAACTCTTGCTATTTGTTTAGAGAGTAACCTCCAAAAGGTCTCCATGTCCAGCAGCTTGTGCAGGGAACTCTCTGCACTCACAATGTGCTTCAGCAAGAAGCACCCTGGTCTGTACCCCCGAGGAGATCCATCTCCTCCTGTGGGGACCCCTGGCTCCTGCTGGCTGCATCTGCTGGCCCAGTCTTTCCACAGGATCAGGCAGTGAACACTCATTGCTCCATCACCTTCTCACAGCACTCAGGATTTTGAGAGTCAGAGAACGATCCCAGACTGGTTTGGGTTGGAAGAAGGGACCTTCAAGCCCATCCATTTCCACCCCCTGCCTTGGGCAGGGACACCTTCCACCAGAGCAGGCTCCAAGCCCTGTCCACCCTGGCCTTGGACACTCCCAGTCCATCATCTTCCAGATGTGATCCACCCATACAGAAAGGCTTCTGATAACTTAATAAAAGTCAAAAGCAACAAAATTCCAGGGATCATAAAGTACTAAAACAAATTAAACATCTTAGCTAACATTACCAGAGAGACAGGAAAGGTGGCATCCATTCTGAAAAGTCTTTCAGCAGAAACAGATAAGTACAAATTAGTAGAAAATACAGTAGATGAAAATAAAAATCACAGATAATTATGACCGGTAATATTCAATGCTGATAAAGGTACTTGTAGTAGGTATTTTAAAAAAAGTCCATAAAACCTATTTAACAACATGCACACATTTGGCAGCTACAGTTTTGAAATGGATCTTTAAGAGAAAAAAATTAAGTTGAACAATTCAATAGTGAAGAAAAAGATACATACATTTTAGGAATTGTTATGAAAGCAATATAAACCAAAAGAGGAACCCTATTCTGCATAAATCCATAATGTACTGCATATAAAATGGTGTGCATAATTGTCACCTTTTGATCTCTGAACAAATCTAAAAGTAGTAGAAAACACACAGAAAAGAACATGATGACATGATGACACATATGAGCAAACACTCAGGAAACTTTTCAGGATGAAGTGAGGAAGAAGAGATGATGGAGAGGCAAAGTCATGACTGGTATCAAGGAGATAAACAAGGAATTACTGTCCACTGTTTCTCATTAAAAAAGATGTAGTAAAGAATCTAATGAAAATGACAAAATAATATTTTAAAATATAAGTGTTTTCTCATGCAACACAATTAAGTGGCAGGAGTCACTACCACAGGGCATTAAAGAGCAAAAATTATGGAAGAGGCAACAAAGGCTGCACATTCCTGGAGGATTCCTGTCAGTGATCCCTGTGCAGATCTCGGGTTACTCGTTAGTGAATGTCAGGAGAATGTACCAGAAGGAACTGACCCACAGTTCTGCTTCTTGTCCTTTATCCCAACTATCTCTGGTCATTGGCAGCCACAGCACACACTGGATCTTCATCTGACAGCAGCAGGAGCTCTGAGCATGTTCAGCTTTGTCCATTTTTTTGCTGACCTTTGCAGATACTGCTGGTATCTCTCCTCTCTGGGTCTCTGTTGTTTCCTGTCCTGACTTCCAGCAGGACAGGCACAGCTCATTAGATGATCCTGGACACCAGACTCAGGTCACTTTGCTGACTTGGCAGGAATTTCACCTGAAAAGTGCTAGTGCTATTAAAAAGCCTGCTCCCTTACCATAGCCTTTAATACCCTCATGGGAAGAGGTTACATTTTATGTAGCAATATGAGTAAAAATGATCCTGCTCATACCAAATAGGTCATCCTCCCCTAGGGGAAAAATACTTAAGAACATTAAAAAAATTTTTTTCTCCAGAATTTGGGACCAAGACAAGCTTCTGTTGGAAGGGAACAGCAAGGCACCCATCTCCTCTCCTAAAAAAACTGTCCAAAAAATGTTTGTTTCATTTCAAATGGAGTGATAATTGCAGAGTCCACACAATTAGTCAGCAATTAACCAGCCTAATCCTTACTGCTACAACCTTCATCCAGTGACAGAGGCCAGGATAAATGCAAATACTCACAATTACTATCACCTTTTCAAATTAATTTCTGTATGCCTGGCAGTCTGGCTGATTTGTGTTTGCTCCATCAGCCTCTCCTGGCAGGGCCCTGCTCGTACGTGACCTGTTTGACATTCTCCCATCAGTTCCACATTTGGGTAAAATTCTAATTTGAAGTCGCATTGCTTTCACCTTCTACCAATATTCTGCACCTTCTGGTTTCAATCATAAGCTGAGAAAAACCCGATTTCCCCAAGCATTCCTCCTCCCCAGGGCTTCAAACACACACAGGCCACAGAACAGTTAACAGTTAAATATTTTCTTGCCAATATTTTAAGAGTGCAGAAGGTTCCAAATTGCTGGTAAAATAAACAATGCCAGACTGTGAAAACTCCTGCCTGCCATATACTCTGATGTTAACAAGAGTTTCTTTATTACTGTAACCTTTCAGAAGAGAACAAAAATTATTTCTCTACCCTAGTTCTGCCCTCAAGTAAAAGGCAAAGGAGGAAAGCAAACCATGAAAAGGCTGCAGGGTAAGATATTGTGAGTTTTCCATCTTACTTCTGCATTTCATTCAGATTCGATGCTGCTGTGAATAAATGAACTTCCAGAAGATCCTAAAAACATGGGCAAGGATTTTTCCTTACACAGTTTCCTGAATAACACGGATTAAACCTCTTCCCTCCTGCAAGGGCATAATAAAACAGGAAATACACAAGTGTAAATTTAGGGTGCTCTCAAGTAGACACATCATTATTAAGCTCTTGGTACCTGGCTTTGTCCTCTGGGGCTTTAGTCCTGTATGTCTACCAATTACAGGGGCTCTGACACTTTCCCACTTTTAAAGAATGAAGTCTTCAAACAGCACCTCCAAAGAGAACTGCTGGTACTCAGCATCAATGAGACAAGTGACTCCAGAGCTCAGGGGAACCCCCTAAAACCCCTGCTCACCCACAGGCCTGCCTTGTGCTCCCTGCCAGGCCCTTCTGCATGCCCAAGCCTTGTGAAAACCCACTCAGACCAGGGCTGCTCATTTCACATTACAGACCAAGACTGCAGTGACGCCATCTCCCATCCATGACAGCCCAGCCATAAAATTGTCCCTTTTGTGTGCATTTGCTCTCCTGGCCACAGGGCTTCCTGACTAACTTGAAAATCAACATGATGAACACTTTGCTACCAACTAAGAGAGATCTCCAAGATTAGATATGTTGGTATTTTAAGCTTTGGCATTATTTCCTGACCTTTGAAAAAAATAAAAACATTCAAGTTCTTATGGCAGTGTAATCAGAATTAACTAATTAACAGAGACAAAGCAAGTGCTGTGTAAGACCAGGAAGAGAAGAGAAAGACTGAGGACAGAAAAAGGAATAGAATCCATTAAGATTCCCAGACCAGAATGGAAAACAGCAAAGCACCTCAGTTTCCCTAGATTGTACAGAAGTATCCTGTGCTGTGGCTTTAGTAGGGCTGTAAAAGAAACCAGAGGAGTCAGCAAGTGTGGCAGCAGGCACTGGGATTACTGCAGGGATTGCACTTGCACTTCCTGATCATTATCTTTTCTTCTCCTGTGGGAGCAGTTAGCAAAGGCAGTCAAAAAAAGTTTCAAAGAGCTGCCACTTCTGTAAATGGATAAAACGGGCCAGAGGACTCAGAAAATGGAAGCAAAAAATAAACAAAGCTCCAGCAATAAAATACAAGACTCAATCCTGAAGTGGAAGAAGATATCAGTGACTTTCTATCTGCAGAGAAAAGCACAAGCAACAATGTGATTAAAATGTATGGGAACAACAGAGCAGCTCTCAATGGTTTGTTTGGCTCAATTTAGAACCAACTCTGGTCTTGGTATTATTTCTGTTTTTATGGAGGAGCTTGAAAGCACCTTCTGGGGGAAGAACCTTACCTATGGAATAATTATATTAATATGTTGTATTAACAGACATAGAGTAATATAACACTGAAAAATACATAATTCTGAAAAAAAAAGGTATCTCTAGAAAAGGTGCCACAAGGCAGCTTCCAGTGTAATTCCTGCAGGCACTCAAGCAAGGCAGAGAACATGCCAACAACACCACCTTACAGTAACAGGATCCAACACATCTGGGAAATTTAAATTGATTTTTTTGTGCCAGAATTGATTTTTTTTATGCCAGAAAACTGGGGCAGGCCGTCTGAAGAGAACCCAAGCATTTATTATTATACATTGATTTCAATACCAGGTATCCTCAGCATGGCCCAAACATTTCAGCCAGGTGTGCTGGTTCCACAGATGCTGTCTCTAGAACAACTGCATAACAAACAACTTGAGGGAGAGATCCATATTTCAAAGCTCCATGTGCTGGTAAAGCTACATTTGTATCATTTCAGTTTGTTCCAGACATCATCACAGCTGAGATAATTCAAGGTAACATTCCATGCACATGCACTATCCTGCATATTTAAGTTATTAAGATTTCCAGAATCAAATTTACTGAATTTCCTCTGGAAAAGTACCTACTATTATTCATGCATGAAATGACAAAGTACTGGAAACTTAGTGTGAACTTTCAAGCTCTTTGAGAAAAGATCAAGGGTTGATGAACTTTTTTAGGTGATGTTCTTGAAACAATAACTTCAGGTAAAACTAATCATACAATGTCTGGTATCCTATTTTAAAAATGCCACAAAAACTACACAGAACAATTTTCTATCTCACTACTCTGGCAAGGGTATAGTTTCTTTGTTGTTTTTAAAGGGAACTAGAAACTGGTGAAATTTTATATATTCCAACTGGTCATCAAAAATCATAACATTTTTCTCCTTAAAATGTCCTAGTAAAGCATTTCAAAATATACATAGATAATTTAAAACTCAAACTTCTCTTCTTTAGTTTTATAGGTATTTAAAAACCTTTTTCAACTCTACTGAACACTATCCTCTGTCTCATATCCCAGTCCATTTCCTCAAACAAAATCAATACTTTCTCTGCAATGTTTTTCTTCAGTACACTCCCTTCATCCCAACTCCCCATTCCAGCCCCAAAATACTGCACCCACTTTCCACCTGCCCCATTCTCTCTCAAAAATGTAGTTTCACTCCTGTGTATCCAAAACTGACTCCATGACTTCCCATCAAATTTTAGAGCAGGCCTGGAGAGGACCTCTGGACATCCCAGGACAGCAGCTTCCCACTTCAATTCATTATTTCAAAATTGTATCCATTTTACACCGTGTCCTCTCATCCTCTAAAGCCATTCTACAACTCGCCGGTCTCACCCTGACCATGCCTTCTCAGTCTTTATTCACAAGGCTCAAACTTTTTGTTCTCCACAGTAAGAATAACTTAAACAGAATGAAACTGAGTTTAGGAAATTCTGTAGCTCCTGTAAGGTAAATAAGCATTTTTAATCAACTGAAATTTTCTGATTATGAAAAAAGTATCAAGACAGAAAATAGTGCTCAAGTTCCCAGAGCCAATTTCAGCTCTCAGTTACATGTATTGATTCTGATGCTGTTACTTCAGATGTACATGAGTGTAATTGAGAGCAAATTATGGGTCACTGGGTATAAAAAGCTCCAGCTAAAAGTGTAACAAAGGCTGTATTGTGCTACACACAGCAGAGCCAATAAACGAATTCAAAAGACACCTAGATGTGTTCCTGGAAAAAAAAGGGGTAGGAGTCTAAGTGGTCTGGTGGGAAAACAGGAAAGTGAGATTATGACAAATTAAAACAGGTTTGGCACACTGGGCTGGACAGCCCCTCCTAGTCCTATCTCTTTTAGAACATTTATTTATTATAAAATGAATTTGCAGCTTTAAGAACATTTATTAATTATAAAAGGGATTGTCATTTTGTACTGAAAACAACTTTAATTCCTTTCAGCAGCAGAATGCCACCACCACAACCACGACCAAGGCAGGTAAAGTGAGACTGCAACCAGTTACAAGTATTGGAATAAAGCCTGGTGGATCTTCCTGAGACACCACAGGGTTTGTACCCAAAAGTATTAGTGTGGGGTGCTTGGAGGAGGGAGAAGGGGTGTGGAGGTTTTTTAGGGTTGGGATTTTTTGAGTGGTTTAAAGTCTGTTATTTATTTATTTATTTATTTAACCTTCTTATCTCCTGCCCTGTTATCAGCTGAAATCCTGTTCCAGAGAATACCCACATGTCCTTCCCATCAACTCTGCAGCTTCATCTAAGGGTATTAAAACACACTTAAACTTTTATCACAACTTTTAAATCCACACTTTTAGTAAAGCACAATACTGATATCAACCAGGTTAATTCTCAGGTGGCTCCAGAACTCCCTCAGGGAGAAAACAGCAGCAATGTCCAGTCCTGAGAGAATTCCCTCTGCAAACTGATGAGGCAGCTGCCAGCTTGCACAGTGCAAATCCATTCCCTGCAAGCCACGAGGTGGAGATCTCTGGCAAAGCAGGATCCAAAGGAAGTCTTTTACCCAGCCTAATGTTACTATTAACACTTGGAGCCATTGCATCAAGCCAATTTTTCTGTTTGTTTTTAAAGTTTGATAGAAATGTCACTAGTGGAAAAATTAAGTAAAGAGCACTGGTTAGCCACAGAACTGGACACACCTGGCTGCAAACCCACCAAAAGAGACTGACTTCATTAGTACTAGGGACAGCAGAGTAAAATTTATATCTGAAATATGCCTGCACCAGTAGAATTTGCTGAGGCTACAGACTCTCAGTGTGTTTTTACAGCTGTGTCAAGTTTGGGTTTCTGACTCTTGCCGACATTCAGGAGTGCTGAAGGAGCTCAGGCTAACAGGTCCCAAAACTTTGTAGCAGAGATTTAGATCTCAGCAGTTTTAACAACCAGGTTTTGAAATAATACAAACTCAATTTGGAGCTGGAGCTGATGTAAATTTGCAGTTAAAATGCTTTACATTCTACCCCTTTGGGCTCCAATGAACCAGTTAAGAGCAGATGGCACATTTCAATAAAGCATCAGCATCACCTCAGGAATACAGTGTCCATTTTCTGCATCAAGTGCCAGCATTGTTGCTAGATTGGAAGCAAGCTAAAGAACTGCAACTTTGTATGTCAGCAAGTTAAACTAATTGCATCCAGACAGCAATTCCACCCAGATGCTCTGTCACTTGTACCACAATACAGGAATCTGAGTTAAATCTTTACCTTTGATACACTACATGAGAGAAAAGGCAAGGAATGGACCCCTAGGATCTATGCAAATGAAAATTTCGTTCTCTGAATGTAGTTTCTTTTCACTTATCTTATTTCTGAGAAAGACACAGATTCTGAAATTTAAGAGCACCAACACAGGAACATTAATGTCTTCTTTTTATCTATTATTCTTAATGTATTTGACCACCTTCTTTTGGAGGCAGAATATTTACTGATTGCTGGACTACATTGAAAATAAATTGCTACTACTACTTGAAAATAAATTGCTGCTATACATACCCTTCCATCAGGTCACATACCCTCTGTCATTACCTCAGCTTCAGTTTAAAAAAATCATTAGGGATAAAGAGGTCAAGATGAATAAAAAGCATGTAGCACTTGGGAAACTGCCCTTTATTGGTCACTCAAAACTCCTTGCAATTGCCAAAGGTGAGAAGTGAGAAAGATTTCAGCCAGGGTACAGCTCTGTGAAGGGAAGGAAAGTGAGTGGAGAAGAGTGAACAAGCATGGAAAAAACAGAACTGCCTGTGCAGGGGCATGAGTGAAGTGGGATGTGAAGCCAGAATCACTGGCAAAGACAAAGGAAAATGAAGCAGTGACAAGGAGCAAGGGAACTGGTAACATCTTCAAACATCAGGGCAGAGATAATTTTCATCTAACATACAGTAAATGTTACCAGAAGAGACCAAAAAGTTTGTTCATCTCAACAAAATCCCAGAACTTTTGGGTCATCCCATTCCACCTCCTACCATGGCAGGGACACCTTCCACTATTCCAGGCTACTCCAAGCTCCATCCAACCTTCCAGGGATCCAGGGGCAGCCACAGCTTCTCTGGGCACCATTGCTGACAGGGAGGAATTCCTTCCACATGTCTAACCTAAATTCCCTCCCTTTCTTTGTGAAGCCATCCCCCTTTGTCCTGTCACTGCAGTTCCTGAGGAAGGGTCCCCCTCTGGCTTCCCTGCAGGTGCTGGCTGGGAGGTCTCCACAGAACCTTCCCTCCTCCAACCTCAACAGCCTCAACCCTCTCAGCCCATCTCCTTAGGGGACTGACTGTGAATAATGACTGAGAGATCAGGAATAAATAAAAGATTAAAAAACCAAACCAAACCAAACCACTACAGATAATGAAAGCCCTCCCTGAGACTACAGTGAAGAGAACAGTCCTCATTTCCAAATTTACACCCCAGGAGAGTCCACTCTGCTTTCTCACCCTCCCTCAGTGCCTGCTCAGGAGTTCACTGCTCACCCAAGGAGGCTCATTAAACCAAGGGGCCCCTGAGCAGCTCAGCTGCACTAAATACATCCAGGTGTAACTGCCTTGCAGATTAATCCCTGCAGCTTCTTCCTCTGAGCATCTGCTATGGCCACATAAAGGCTGTGCTAGCACCAGGCCACAGTCTGGTGTGTTACAGGAATCACAGCAGGGCCAGCCAAGCACACTGGAGATTCCACTGCAGGGTCATTCCTACAAGGACTGCACAATTTAAATTCAAGGGTGAACTGAGCAGATGCCTAACCTGACAAGGCAGGGAACAAATGGCATTCCAGCAACTTCAGAGCTCCTTGCAGTTGCATGACACAGCAGCCATGATACTGCAAAATGCAAGTATAAACACTTCAGGGTACTGACTGGATGAAAAGATAAAGACTCTGATGGGTTTTTTTATACTTCAAGGAATTTTGTGGAGAAATGGGATAGTTTAGTTTGCATAAATGGAAACCCTGTGCATCCCTTTAAAAATAACTGCCTGCAAACATTATCTTTTTCCCCCTAAGGTTTACTGTAAAGCTCTCAGTGCAGGCCTACCCTGCAGCATTCTTCACTTTGGAGCCTTGCATGGCTTAAAGGACAGCAAACAGCCAAATCTGCTCCTCTTTTCTGACTGCTGCTCCCAACCCTGCACAGAAAACTACAAGCCAGCACTTTGTTCATATGAGACAAAATTAGGGACAAAAGAAACAGACAAATGATCTTCTTTTCCCAAGGTCATTTTCTCCATGGAATCAGACAGATGCTTCAGGTGTTCTGGAAGGTGACATGTTTGGCTGGAGTTTGTTCTGGGTTTGGGAGGATTTTTTGCTTTTCAAGAAGAAGAACCTTAAATTTACACTCAGAGTAAAGATCTGAGCTGTGTATAGCTCCTAGAGAAAGCAGAATGAACCAGAGATATGATATGGAAGGCACTGGATAAGACAAAAATGCAGAAGCTCTTTCATTCCGTTTTTTTCTCCAGTACATCTGATTTGTTAGGCTCACACACACTGCCCTACCAGAAAGAGAAGATTCCCACACTGGAATTTATCTAAGCACATTAACATAGCAAAAAACCCTCAGATGTACAAATTTAAATTTAATTCAAAAGAAGATTAACAGGATGTCTTGTCTATAAGAGCAATGTGCAACAAAGTAAAGCTACAGAAGTCCCAACAACAGGGAACAAACCCTATTGCTAAAGGAATAACTGAAGTTATACCAGAACCAACACCTTCTAAAACCACATACATAATAAAGAATCAGAGAGAAACTTCTTGAATTTCTAATGTGATTGCATCCCAAATCCTGACTCACTGGTTAATTCCCTTGTCTGGCACCACCAGGAACATCCTGGCAGCTTCTCCAATAGAACTGACAGCAAAGGCTTAACAAATAAGGAATTAATTACTGCTATATGAAAATTGTCACTTCTTTAACACTGAATCACTGAACAGTTCTCTTCCTTTTTGACAACACAGATGTTGCCAGGCCTGTTCTCCCACAGAAGTGCTCTGAACACAGGCAGCCTCACCTGCATCAGGTCTGCTGTCACCTACTACCACTGCCTCTCCAATGCCTTCTCTTCAGGCAAACACCAACACAGGGCTGAAGAACCACATTTTCATACTTTAGGTACAGAAATTACCATTACAACCAATTACCATAACCTTCCTCAGAAGAGGCCAGAATGATCCAACCTTCCTCTTCCTTCAAAATTGCAAATGAAGTCTCCTTGGAACTACTCTCTCTTTAGAACTTTCTTCTTTTTTTTTTTTTTTTTTGGTGATAAAGATCAGATATAGTGAAAATCCAAAATTAAAAATACACAAAGGACTAGGTATAGTCCTTGGAACTTGACAAAGTAGGAACTTGACAAAAACCTCTTGTTGATTAACGTCCCTTTTACCACTTTAGATATGTGGGATCTCAGCACCTCAGGACTGATGTGCAGAGTGACCGAGACCACCCTTGGGGGGCTCGGAGGTCCTGGAATGTTGCCAGAAGTGTCTGGTGGCTGGACTTTGATCCTGCACGGGAGACGACACCTGTATGAGGATGGGAGGATTTCACTGGGGTAAATGGTGAAGGGATAAGTTAATTAGAGTGTGAAACACAGGGTTTAAGATTTCTGTACAGGGGGGTCTAGAGAAGTAAGATGGAGGAATTGGGGCGTGTCCTGTCCTTCTTCGCCTCCATCTTCTGTGGTGATGTTGGCACTTTGGGATTGGTTATTACTAAAGGTGTACTGGTCAATAAGGGTAAAAGGTATTGGGGGAAATAGGTAAATATTGTATACGTAATTTTGAGTATAAAGACAGGTGACTGCCCCGGGGGCTCTCAGTGTGCTCATGGCTGGCTTGCTGGGCAGACCTCTGTCGGGCCGAGAGAAAATCTTTTAGATAAACAACTAATAAATACTGAAGACCGAGAAAAAACCTGAAGACTCTTTTCGTCCTTTGGAGCGCGGGCTGCCCAAGGCCACCCCGGGCCTTTCCAGGTCATTAAAACAGCCGAGAAACTGACAAGACACAGAGAACACTCAGAGCTCTGCTGGAATTACTGAAGTTGTTGCTATTGATTTGGCACCAGTCACATTCCTCCCTACCACAGCTGCTTATTCCTATCCCCATTCTGTTTTAGCAGCATCCATTCCTGCAATCACACAGCAAATCATTTAGGAAATGAATCAATTTCAGACAAATCAATACCTTTATCCAGGTCATAATGCACTTTCAGAAAGAAGGACAGTGCTCAATACAGCAGCTGAGGGAATGAACGGTCAGGAGTGAGGGCTGCAGGTACCAGCTTAAGCTAGAAAAGGAATCAACCAGTTGGATTCTTGGGCATTTTTCTAAGATATTTAAATCCAAAAGAGCACTGAAAGATGGGAATCATGAGGATTAACACCAGCAGAGAGGACTTACCCCCATCACCTTCCCACGCTGCTCCACGTCCTCCCACATGCAGTGCACAATGTAGCGGCACATGTACTTCCCCGTGCGGCCCTCCTGCTTCAGCCGCACCAGGCACATCCTGCAAGAGCACACACCACTCAGCCCCCGGGCTTTTGTTAAAGGGAGAGAGTAAATTAAATACATTCCAGCTCATTTAAGAGTTTTCTTACAGTATATGTTTGTGATCAGGAGGAAAATACACATGGATTATTTTTTTTTTAATAAACCACTACAAACATTTCCATTCTGTACTCAGGAGCTGCATCTGCTGGATTTTGGCCAATCCAGCCATAGAAGAGTGACAGTGGACTCTATTCTTGCTGACAGTACTGTAATCTAGTTAAACACTACTGCAACCTGAATTCCTCAGCCTTAAGAACACCTCACCCTCTGGAGGAGGAACACATGGCTTGTCTAATCCAGGCTCCGAGCCAGCTGTAGCTCAGTTGGTCACTCAAGGGCTGTAAGAGCCCAACTAGCCAAGCTGGGAAAGCTTAAGCAAGTTACAGACTCCAAACAATCCAAATTAACAATGTCCTAAATTACTTCAACTACAGGGGTATTAGTATACATGTCCAGCCACCTGGCAAAACCTCCACGTGCAAGACCAGCTCAGAGACTTGTAAGTGCACTGAGATCTTAATGAGAACATCAGGTTGAGTTGTTTTACTTTGTTTTTAAGCATTAAAGCCACTTAAAACTTCATTGCTGCTGTTCTGTCTACAAAATAAAAGAATAATTTTATTTTGCCTCTCATAAAACATCTGTAAAGAGCACAAACTGAAGCCCAGGCTGATTCCTCAGTGGGCTGGGACCAGTCCTGTCACCTGTCCCATCTTCTCTACCTCATTCAGCAACTCCTGGTCTGAAAGACAGAAATGCCTGTCCAGGACTGACTGAGTGACTGCAGATGAGGTAATGCTCAAACACTGGGGCTCAAAGAATCCACTGCTTCTCACAGACATGCTAGGAAGGAAACTGCTCCCTGTAAAACCAACAGAGCAGAGCTGCTGGAGGCCACTGTGGAGCTGGTGCACACTAACAATGGTGAATGTGCCACAAGAGCTAAAAGGAAAATATGCTTATTTATTGATGAATCTAATGAATAGATTCATTTCTTTAGTGAATATAAGATCTGCAGGCATTAAAAGTATTTGGTGACCAATGAATGCCAGCTCAACAGGGAAAATCACAAACACCTGAAGTGTGCTGAGATGACCTGTAAAGGGACAGATGTCCATCTTTATCATGGGTTCTTTCTTGTGTATGGATTAGTAAAGGAAACATTTTTTAGCCTGTTAAAGAAGTAAAACTTACTGCCAGGGACAATCAGAGACAAAAGCTAAAGGCAGCAAAACCCACAGCAATCCTATATTCTTCTTCCTAGTCAGAATCACTGTCCCACCACACAAATGCAATTAAGATGGTACCAAAACCAAACCCTCATTTTCTCACAGAAGGATGGCAAAGCTTTCTGTTCAAACAGTGGTCAGAGAGCAGCTGTCATAGAACAGCTGTCCAGGTACCAGACCTTCTACAAAACAAATGCACAAAGAGCTTAAAACTTTCAGTGTACTTCTACCAGTTTCAAAACCTTTGTTCCTCTTGTGCATTTACATAACTGAATTGCACAAAGGAGTGAATTACTGAATTGAAAATTCTTACTCACTCTTAGCAAGACAAAAAGAAAAAGACTCAGATAAAAGACTAATTTTGTGTTAAGAAAAGCATTTTTATACTTCTCTTGCTGAACAGCTGAACTCAGGGGTGAAAAACTCAGGGGAAAGAAAAGCTCCCCCTGAGCAAAAATAGTGTTTCCCATCCTGTGTGCCTTGGGTGGTGGAGAAGCAGGAGAGAGCAGTGCAGAGACCAACAACTGGTCAGTGATGAGCAGGACTCGGCTGGTGTGCAGGGGAAAACCTGTTACTCATGGAGCCTAAAAGGGAGCTCTTGTGTTTGGATGCACAGTGCTGACACAGAGCTGTTCTGCAGCACCACCAGTGAGATCATGGAATTTTGCAGCTTATTTGGAAGTTTGGTAGTTTGTTACTACACCTGCTGTCTGAGGTGACACAGACTCTTTAAAGCTGTAAACCTCCTAACCAGATCACCATAGCCTGAAACATTTCATCATTTCACTGCACAATCTGTTCTGTAATTTAGTCAAATACTGACTCATCTCCATCAAACCCTGAAAGGAAAATTACTCCAAACTATCTTTAGAAAGCTGTACACCTCACATTAGTTGGGTTGGATAATTTTTGCTGTATTAAGTTATGCAGAGAGACTACCTTAGAAGAAAATCTTAGCATCTTAGAAGAAAGGATAGTGGAAAAGGATCAGGAGCCTCTGTATCTCAACCCTCATCAGCTGAGATGTTGTAGTTTCTCACAACAGTCTCAGCCAGCTTCTGTCAGTGCTCCCAGAGTGCCAGACTGGCCTGAACACCAGAAGTGGTGGTTGACACCTCCTGATCACTGCTGTGAGGTGCCCTGTGCCATGCACCAAGGTGTGATGAGCCATTAAGGGTAAAGTGAACCTTCCTGTACCTGGCCACTCATTCCTGCTCCCCCAGCTGCTCCAGAGCAACTATTTCTGCAGCTACACTATAGCTGCTCAAAGAAATTACTCTGGCTTTTAACACCACAAATATCAACAGCATTTTTGGAAGGCTTTATTCTGTTTAACCCACTCATGAACAGCTGCCAGCTTGGGGGATGGCAGGAAACTCCTGAACTGACTTTTCCATCAGCTCCCTTGTGACATGTCAGGGAATGATGATTATCAGCAGAATTCTGACCAGGTCCTAATTAGGTTTGCATGTTCTCCTGTGCTCCAGCCTGGCCAGCTCCCCAGTACTGCTGTATCCAGCACACAGAGCCCAGCCTGGCTCTGCAGCCTTCTCTCCCCTGGGGCCTTTCTCAGGCTGCTGTGGCCCAGTCCCTCATGTTAAGGTAGGAGCAACTAAATGCTGGAGACATTCCAAATAAACTTATTCTTAAAATCTCTCTCAAGCAAGACTATCCTGATGCAATTAAGACACAAAACATAGAGTTTATTCCCTTTCTTCTGAAGCACCACATTTCAAAATGGCACTGTGTCCTCAAGCATCTCTGTGCAAATCAGAGAAATCTTTTCTGGCAGGAGTGGTTTTCTACATATACTTGGTAGTTTTCACTCCCCTCTGGACTTCCTGAGGCTGATCAGAACTTTCCTAAGTGCAGATTTCGTTAAGAAAAACAATGCTCAGATGAGTTTTTGCAACAGGTCTCTGAGTCTTTCAGAACAGGAGGTGTATCCTAAATACTTCAGAGATGTCACCATGCTTGGTGTGGTGACAATGCAAAGGGAGCTCTAGGTAGCTACATGGCAAATACTGAACCAAGACATTCCTCAACAGTCACCCATGTAATTTCTTTGGCAGTTTGGTAACAGCTCTGGATTCAGCCAATACTCCATTTAGATGCATGGGAAAATGCAAACCCAGCAGAAGAAATAAAGAGCTTTTCTAAAGGTCTGGATTTCTAAATATAAACCAAGAGTCCCTCTGACATCAGAGGTGTAAAGTAACAGAAAGGGCCTATGAAAACATGACATTCAGGAAAGAATAACCATGGGTTGGTTTTCCAAGTAATATTGATGGGTTGACTTTTTAAAGCATGATTTTAGCACTGCATTGGAAGGCACTGCAGTGTTTCTAAAGGAACATTATCTTATAAACAAGCTTCCAACAGCAGAGGCTAAACATGAGAGCCTGAATTCCTCTCTTTTTGAGTGGGGTCAGGAGGAACATTCTATTCACAGACAAGAAGAAGTAGGGGCCAGAGATTCAGAGAACCCACCAGAATGAGTAACACAACAACGTGCCCTGACAAGCACTTATTTAAATCTGTAAAAGTTGTGATGCAAAAAGCATGGAAAAATTGACCAGAACATGCTGGGCAATGGCAACAGTAAGAGAAGGAGACAAAGTTTATCAAAATAGGGAAAATTATCAACTTCTCTGGCTCCAGAAGACAATCTAAATCAGTTGAAAATAGGCTGCTGAAATAAGAAGGAAGAAGTATCTGAGAAAGTTGTGCAGACTGCTCTGCCAGGGGCAGCAGGAGCAGATGGTGATCAGAATCTCCTGGCTGGCTGCTGGCCACCAGATCAGGAGGATTTCTACCCCCTGAGGCAAATGGTCCAGCAGGAAAGAGGAGAACTGGAGCCTTCACACAGGGGTAGGATGTCCTTGGCCTTGTCAAAGGTAGCAGAAGCACTTCTGCTCCCAATTTACCGAGGTCAAACTGCCTGAAGAAAGAGATCCCAGAGAAGAGCAATAAAAGCAAAGCATGGCATGGCAGGATGCTGGTCACTGATCTCACCACAGGCAAAGCCTACAGCATTTCCCAATAAGCCAGGCAGTGAGCAGCCCTGTCACAGGCTTCTCTGTGTCCTGGAATATCAAACCAGAGCTCTGATTTGTGGTCCAGAATGACAGTGCTGCCAGGAACACAGAGGAGCCAGGCTCATAAACCCTAGAAAAATTAACCTCTTGTGCTAACCTCCACACCTGAATTTTCCCTGCTGACACAATGAGGGCAGAGGGATTTGGTTCTTTCCTGCTTGCTCAGGATATTGCTGTCAAACTGTCCACCATATCTCACATATAAGAGTATTTCACTTCTCAGCAAATCTCCCCATAACATCAGCTCAAAGTGCAGCAACTCTTGGCTACCTTCAAAAGAAGACAATGTAGCTTTGATCTTAGAAACTTATGCCTATCCTATACCAGTTTCATCTCTGTCTTAGCTCTCTTGTTGACTTTTATAATTAATATTGAATTTGATGCTGTTTATTAATCACAGGAGGCACTGTCCCATCAATGAGAAATCAAGATGAAAATAGTGTGTTCTCTGCAGATTCATCTTAACTCTCTCTGGTTTTCCCAGATACTTACAAACAGTCTGGTCTTTAACACTTATTGCACTAGTTTTCAAAACACCTATATGAATTATTAGCTCATCGATTCATTTTTTCCCACAAGGAACAGTAGGAAATAAATAAACTGCAGATTTCAAGGGTCATCCTTACTTTGTTGCACTGATTTCATTAACTGATTATAATTTCAATGGTTCTGCTCATTTATTCACTCTTTAGTGTAACGAGCTGCCCCATCTTTCACTATATTGAGGAGTCAGGAAATTAAAAGGAGAGAAGGGAAAAAGGAGGAGGCAAGGAAACAAGGGGCCTTAAGTGCAGCTATTTCAGTACAAACTTCCTTTCAGCCTTTGGACAGCTGAACCCAAGTCTATGGACTTCAGTTCCCTGAAAGATCTGGCACTTAGAAAATTACTGTACTCCCCTGTGCATCCTCTGACCTTTTTAAGTATGTAATGCTAGATGAAAACCTGATTTTTTTGGCTACTATTTTCACAAACGAAAAAGGGAAAAAAACTTCACGTTTAAGGTGTTAAATATTTTTACATGCAGCCAAGCTGGCATTCACCACCCTGCACGTACCTTTCAGAACTGAAAGAATAAATGCCAGTGCTATAATTTGTTAAATGCTTCTCATCACCACAAATTCTCCCAATTTAAATGACTTTTACATAAATTTAAACCTTTCCTAAAACACCCAAGTAGGATTTTTCCACATAGCCTGAGTAAGGCTTTTAGAAAACTCATGGCAAAGATCATTCCACTAGTGAGGGATTTTGAGATGTAAGAGATGTCAGCTTCTCTATAGGACTTACTGTTCTTCAGCAGAAAACAGCTTAAATTCAGTCATCAGTAAAATGAATATAACCTCTATTATCAGCCATGGATAGAAGGCTGTACTTTTTCTCACATTAAGTTGTATATAACTCCATTTCCTGAAAATAACTGTATTACTATTATGTCTTTCACTTACCAGACATGAAGCTGGGCTACTAGAAACCATGAATTCAAAGTATCAGGCATTTGGCATCCTTGATCGAAGGGGGGGAAAAAAAAAACACAAAACCAAAACAAAACATTAAAATTAATTTAATCCCATTTTGTGCTTAACAGAAAATCACTGCACCAAAATCTAAAAGCACTTTAGTAATTTATTTTCAGCAATAACAGTACATACATACTGCAAACACCATTTACTGTCATGTTTGTGCTTAAATTCTAGAACATACAGCCACAGGACGCTGTGGATTCTGAAAGATTTCAGGTGTTTAGAATCCACTTGAGTAACTTTTACAGAGGGGGGAAATTCCACAATGGAGAATGAGTCAAACATGTGGCTTCTAGCCTGGAGAGTCTCAAAGCAGCAGTGACTAACACAGAGGAATCAATGGATGCTTTGCTCCATTCTTACACTCTTCCCTCCCATGTGCTGCTGTCTCCTGCCAGGCACAGAGTTCTGTGTTACCTGAGTCTGCTCCCACTCCCCTGGCTGGATTCACTCCACGGCTGCACAGCCCACAGCACTCTGAGTGCTCCAGCCAGGCTACATCAGGATTAAACCCATCAAACAACCACAGAAAATCTGCTTCCAGATTCAGCTCTACTCCCACAGCCACTGCTTTCCCAGAGATGGTTTGTCCATATGTGTGTTCACAGGATGGATTTTCATGTGCTGTTAGGATGCCAGGTTGGAGATTTAGGCAACGTGGCACAAAAACCATATTCCTCTTTCTCATGCTTGAAAAAAAAAATGAACCTGTGGGTTCTGTGTATGCCAAATCCTTTAGTTCCTGTCAATCTCAAACCTTCCTCTCAGGCACACTTCTGCATCTGTTTCCTGGAGAAGGTTTTAAGGCAAGTCCCTAATGAGAAGGATCTGAGGCAGCCACCTTGGCCTACCCAGCACTTGGTGTTCCCTTCTGAGCTGTTCAAACCTAGCTGGAAGAAGGCCAGAGAGCCTTCAGAAAGTGACTCTACAGTCAGATATGCCCTAGGGAAGTCAACCTCATCTTTTCTGTGCTAAATAGATTCCTTCCTGGCTCCTATGCTTCTTTGCTGTCAAGTATTACAAAGGAGATTCACCCAGATCATGAAGCAATGCTTTCACAGCCTTTTTCTTTTTACATGCCAGCTCTGGTCAGAAGAACCAAACAGATCACCACTATTCCTCCCTCCCCAGAGAGATGACTCCATCAGGCCTAGGAGGTGCCAAGGTTCAGCACCACTGCCCATACATCACCTCTAAGACAGTACAAAGACACAAACAGTCCATGTTTGGAGATTAAACACAGGTCTCCCTCACCCTTCTACCCTTCTGGCTCTCTCATTCCTATTAGAAATAATTCCTGTGCCTAGAAATGACTACTCTGACCTAAAGCCACGCCAAGGCATCTCTAACTAGGGCAGCAGCACACAATGCCTGCATTAACCAAACCATCTCAGTAAATGCAGGTTCCACAGGCAAGAGGCAAACACTCAGTTCAGACAGAGGTTTCTCCAGTAGGAGCTCCCATGGATCAGTCCCCACCACAGAAATCACTCTGCAGTGGAAAGCAAAGCTCACACCTCCACTCCTGGAAACACAGAAAGTTTTTAAAGACCTATTCAGTACCCAGGAGGCAAGAATTTTTTCTCTAATTTTCCAAGAGTTGCAATTCTATTTTTATAAATCATTTTTAACTTCTATATTTTGACTGTCTGCATGGTAAATTTAAAGGAAGGGTGGCTCCTTTAAGCAAAAGCAAGAACTTTTTCATGATGGATCATCTTTGCCACTACCACAACTTTAGAAGGACACAATGGGGTAACATCCACACATCCTGCACAAGAACAGGAGTGTTGTGCTCCCCTGAGTGTGGCAGGCAGCAGCAGGAGCCTGGAAGGCACCGAGTGGTGCCTATTAAGGGAGACATTAGAATTAAGAGTCCTGTAACCTCCAGCCTTTTTTGAGCTGCACTGAGCCCCACTAGGAGCCATACAAAAGCCTGATTTGGTGGGACAAGCTCTCTACTGCTGCAGCTGCCTGACTCTAGAGAATTAACAGCATTAATAGTTCAAGTTCAATTCAAGGTAACCCTACAGTCCACATTCATCAGCCAAACTCCAGTTCAGCTCTGAGTATTACCTGCCTGATGCTAAAAGTTCTTTTGACCTTTCAAGTCTGAGGTCAGGCATGAAACTCTCTCCTCACAGGCTGCCTCTTCTGTTGCATGGGAACTACTCAAGCTCTGTGCCAAACCTGGCACCAGCAACTTTGCTATTCCCTCTGCTGCTTCTCTCTTCTCCTTTAAACAAGAAACAGCTGACATCCTAAAATAGCTCCACTTTCCCCATAAGTAGCACAGTACAGACATTTGGGATATGGGCTCTAAAGCAGAGTTCCCAAAGTTTTGTCCATCAGTGATCCAATATTGAAAGACAAAGGGATGGCAAGCATAATAAAATTAGCTGCAGTTTTATACTCAAGAGTCTCAATTAAAACACCTTCTTTATATCCTACAGCAGCCTCATGACTTGCATAGCCACAGTCTGTATTTTGGGAACTGCTGTTCCAAGACATATTCAGACACAGGCAGTTCACAGGGCTCTCATACTGTGGCACAAAAAGTCTCAGAAATTCCACTGGGCACCAGCAGGAATGCAGTGAGATAGAAGAGAGCCCATAGACATGAAAATGGACACTGTCCTAGCCCTCCACTACACCATTCACTCTTTACACTGCCACCTCTGTAAGAGAGCGACCCTACAAACTCCCCACAGCATTCCAAGTTCCACTGTGACTTCAGAAGGTCCCAGTGCTGTTGTTCCTTATGCCACAACAGAACCACACCACAAAAGCACACCCAGAAAACACTGAGAAGGGCTCTGTGCAGAACTGTTCTGCTCACTCAGGTTAAGGAGCCCATGAGTGGTTTCACACATGAAGGGCTGCAGGTTTCCCAGGTCAGCTCTGCAGGTGAACAGGGCTCACACACGGCCAGGAAGGAGCTAATAAGCTCTCCAGAGAGCAAAGCTGACTCTGAGTAGTTCACCTGATATCAACACCCTTCTGCTGGAGCCAGAAGGGCAGCAGAGCACAAACACAGCCCAGGTGAGCACATGGCTCAGACAGCACCACCCTGCCCTGGGGCTCCCGTGGGCATTGGGAGGGGAGCAGCACCCATGGAGCACAGGCTGGGGCACTGCTCTGCTGCAGCAGCACACACAGGTCACAGGTACCTGCCTCTCCTCCCACCAGCCCTCCAGGCTGCTCCTTCAGCAGTGAGCAATGGGCTTAAGCAATGTCCATCTTTAAAACCAGCTCCCGACTGACACAGTTTGATGCAGACATAGTAAACTCAAGTGAAAGTTGGGTATCCTGCTCCATGCCATGTTCTCCTCTCAGTTATGCACTCCCTAGCACCTGCTTTGTGCCACAGCTGCTCTCCACCAGACCCTTCCATGTGCCACTTAGCTCACCAACACAGCAAACCAGGAGTTCAGTAAACTGAGCTGTTCTCCTTCTCACCAAGGACATACCTGTGCAGTCCAGAACAGGGAAAGATGTGAGACTTTCCCCTTTGGCTGCTACTTCAACTCAGCTGCCCATGGAACCACAGCCTAAAGCTTCTCCATGGCAAAATCCTGTTTAAAGCTTCCCACCCATCCCACATTGCTTGTTTTAGGGGAGCTACTTTTTAACATGGATCACAAGCCTGTTAAATTTTTGAGCTTATCTCCCAAAAGAGTTTAATTTCTATGTGACAGAAGTAAAAGAAACTTCTTTTACCTGTTGTGGTATGAAAACAATGATTTCTTTGGAACCACAAGCACTGACCCCCCACAGCACAGGTGATCCTATACTACCAACAGGTGCATCATGCACTCCGTCAATCTCAGAAAATTACCTTGTTCCTTAGGCAACAACTGTCTCAAGTCCATACAAACATATCCTACTCTTTAAATACATGCTTTCTTTTTAAAACAGTAAGACAACATCAAAAGCACAACTGAAGCTATTTTACTCTGTACTGAACCTGAAAATCTGTGCCAGAATTTTTTCCACAAACAAGTCTAGAAATTCCTTTAAATTTTAAGCTAGGGCAACATTTATAGATCTTTGTACAATTAAACAGGGATAGTGAAACACCAGTTAAAGACAGCAAAGCCCTTGTCTGAGAGGTAAATACCACAAACAGAGCAGACCCTATCTGAGCAAGCCTGGGAGGGCACTCAGCTGGGAGAGGGTGTGCACAGGCAAAATGAGGTTCCTAAGTTTTGATCACTAGTAATGAATCCTGCTCACAGAGTTCTCTCACTCCTGCAACCACTGAAACCACATCAGAGGTTTGGAAAATCTTCTGAAAAACACTTGAAAATTTTGCAGTAGCAACACCATGTAACAAACCACCCTCACTATGCTCTGCACTGCATGAAGGTGTTCCTTCAGCTGGTCTCTCATGAGGCAGCAGCCCCAACCTGTGCTGTAAGGAAGCATCTGGCAGCTCAGGAATCCAGGCAAGATCCAGCTAATGGGTTTACTACCAGCTAAATCACACTGACACAAGAAATAATTCACCTAAGCAAAAAATACTACTGCAGCTTACATAATTGCCAAAGAACATCTTCCCTCTTCACCAGCCAGGTTTGAACTATTCAAAGCTGCAACAGATTTTTTAGCTGATAGTTAGAAACCACTGTGTACAACATCAAAAAAATCATCCCAATCCAAACCACTAATATACCTATATACTTATAGAAGGGACTTGTTCTGCCTATGTTCTAGTTATATATATATATATATATGTATATGTATATACGTGTATATGTATATATGTATATATCTATATATAGAGAGTGTTCTAGTCATACTCTCTACCCAGTCAAGAGATGTGTCCTGATTTAATGCTGTCAGGGTCAGTAAAAAATGTAGAAAGTCTCTTAATTTATACCCAAACCTCCCCCAGCCATGACAGAGACAGGTGATCCCTGTGACCTAACTGACCTTGCATCATTAAAAAGTTGTGCATTAGTGCATGGGGGTGATTCCCTTACCTGCATCCCAGTTGTACTGGGGATGGCACAGGGTAGGACACAGAGACCATAAAAAGGGAAGGGATATTTGGATTCTTTGTTTATCCCACCCTGGTAATAAAAAATGGCAATATCCCTTGAAGTCCAGGCTATTCCAAGTTCTTCCCATCCCACTCCTGTTCCTGTTGCCCACTGCAGCAGGGAAAATGTAACAGTGCCAGACTCCAGGGTCTGCCCTGGTACCCCTGGCACTCCAGCGCTCAGGGGAACGCTGCAGTACAGTCCCCTTCCAGCTGACCATGCCCTGCTAAGGTCTGACAAGACTTTGTTGTAGCATTTATTATTACAAACAGACCCAGTGACATGATTCCAGTGTGTGTTCCCTTCCCAGGGCAGCAGGCACACAGCCTCAGGGCAGCACTTACTGTTGAAGAACTCGTCGAAGTCGGTTTTCTCCACGCAGCACGCATACATGCGCAGCGCCGCCACCTTCAGCTTCTGAACAAAAGGAACAGACAGCACTTGAAACGTTCATCACCGAGCTGGGGAACACTGCTGGCTTTGTCCCTGAACACTGGGAACACTGGTGAACACTGTCCCTTTGTCCCACACTGCCATTTTCTGAAAACACTTCTTTTGAGAATCACCATTGCTTGAGATTTTCAGGGGCACATTAAACTGTTAGATCTGCCAGTAATGGCATGAGTATAATTCATTTTGCCTTGAAGGAAACAAAATTATTAAATGTCTTCCTGAATATCCTTCCAAATCCAGTGTGTTAAAATACTTGATATAATTACAGAAAATATAAATTAAATGGTTTTCCTTACAGAGTCTCTGAAGATCCCAATTCACAACTCCTGGTTTCCTCCAACAAATTTAAGTGATGCATACCACTAAGAGTGTTCTGTGTAATTTAAGTTTAAAATATTAAAGTCACATACCAGTCATGTCCTAAAAATAGCTTTTTTTTTCCTAGAAAAGTGACATTTGACTGATTATGAGAGTGAGAAAGGAATCACAAATGAACAACATGAGGTATTCCTGCATGCTTTGGCATTTCTCATTTTGTTCCCAGCCTGCCACTGCACCCAAAACACCTCCAGTGCATCATCCAGAACACTGACACACGTGCTGAAGCTTCAAAGAGCGCAATAACTAATAGCAAAAATCTTAAAGAGAAATGGCATTGGGTTTGGATTGCTCTGGTTTGGTTTTCTGTTTTTTCTAGTGACATATACCAGTGATCATCTCAGTGCTCACCACACTGCAGGGATGAGCACCCTGCCTGCTAAATGGCAGTTCAAATCACCAAGTAATTATTTGTGTCTCTTTCAACCAAAAGGAAAATAAAGAAGTTGCAACTGATTGCTGAGGAAACACAGGAGCTCATTATTTTTCTTATTCAGTAATCTCAGGCTTCTGTCAAAAATCAAAGATATAGCTAAACTTCTTGAAGTAAAATGATTTGCATTGCTTACAGGAGTTCTGAAAGTTTCCCTTTTAAAAGAAACACTGCCTGGCCTGTGAGCAGAGATCTCCCTGGTGAGAGTCACTGCCCCAGAGCAGGCATTACTAGACATTAAAAACATATTGTAAAAAACAGTCCCCACAATCCAGTCCTTAAATAATGCAGGTAACAAAGGAGAAACTGATGAAATTTAATCATGGAAGTTTTAGGGTGTAGAAGAAGCGTGGGGGAAGGGAGAATAACACAGAAAAAAGCAAGAGAAATTTTAAGAAACTTCCCAATGATCTCCTAGAGAGCACAAGCAAGGCCAAAAATGAACTCAGGTCTCTTGGGCCCTAACCACAAAATAACTCTCTCCCAACCCAGGATCCCCAGCCAAAAGCAGGCAGTAAAGAGCAGCAATTAAGGAGAACTCTGAAATCAACACTTAGAGCTAACAAGAATCTTTATTACAACAATATGTACACAAGCACATGGGAGAGAAACTACACTCTCAAGAGGTTTAGCATCACCTGATTAAAGCAACTGATTTTAACCAAAATAACTAAGCCTGTTACAAGTCATTTATCTTTGCTTTACACTTTCTGAGGAGCAGCATGCAATCAGCAACAGTTTCAGGTCAGTCTCTGAAGAGGTGCACTCTGCCTTGCAGCTATTCAAAGCACCTTAAAACTTCCATTATTTTTAATCTTTTTATTCAAATAACTGTTTTTCATTTCAACACAATTGAGCTCAGTCCTTCTTTCAAGCTGCCTTCTCCTCTCATTCTTTTGCACTCTTCCTTAGTTCAGAGAAAAACAATTATGAATTTCATCTTTTTTCTTCCACATAAGGAACCAAAAGCATCTCTCACAGAGCTGCTCTCACTTAGTCAATGTTAGCAACTGTTTTATGAAAGGGCTATTTAAAAAGAAAAGGAGAAAGAGCAGGACCTGTTTGTGACTCTGCCCCAGTCAGCTACCACTGAACAGTGATTTGAGCAGCAACCACACCATATCTCAGCACTGCCTGCTCAGCAGACCCTCCTGGTAAGGCTCTTACTCTGTTCTTTGGTGCACAAATGAAGTGAAAATCAGATATCTGAAGACATTCAAGAAGGATTTAGACTCTACCCAATACAGCACTGTTGCATATGTCAATGATGGCAATACATAATGGAGGTTCAAGATCTGGATTATTAATTCCTTACACCAGAAAACAGAAATTTACATTAAAACTTATCTATTAAGTACTGCTCCTATCATAAGAAAATAATGTGGAGTGGTTTTGGTCTGCTTTTTAGAACTATGAAACAAACAAAAGAATTATTAAATTACTGCTTTACCCATCTGCTGTACTTGAGTGGTCCCGTGAACCCGAAGGCTTCCATTATCCTTGTAAAAGCACCCACTTTTTCTTCAGATGACAGGAAGGAATCTTTTGCAGAAAGATGCTGTAAAATTGAAATAGCACATACTTCAGTCTCAGCACCTAAATCTAACACATTTTAGATAGCAAAGTTACAAATTTACCACAGAATTTTAGGGCTTTATTGCCTGTTTTCTTTGTTCAACTGTTTTTTAAACAAAAAACACTGTTTAGGTCTCCTCTGAAAACATTCCACTGGTTTTCATATGTGCCATTCCTCTGTGTATGAATACAAAAATTGCATAACCATGGTGATAACAACATCCCATTGGAAGCTCAAATATTTAATATTTACAGAAACTTGCTTTCCAAAATATGCCTTCTATCCTAGACTCCCATATTCATTCTAGGTGTCTTTACATGGGCTTAAGTCTTTTGCAGATAAAATGAGCAAACAAATCACAGAAACAGAGTAAATAAATAAAGCTAACCTTTCACATTCCCTTTCTTCCTCTCACAGGCATTGTACAGTAATTATGCATTACACAAAGCAATCAGCTCTGTTTTAAAACCAATGAAGATACATGAACCCACCATTTTACCAAAGAGCTCCCCCAGACTCTTACTCTCCTAGTTGATCTACAGAGTACTTGCAGAAAATCCAGATCAGCAAAGTACTTAGTGAGCAATGATTTGCAGTGTCTGCAAACATGAAGATAAACGTTCTTTTCTAGACTCACTACACACCTTAAACACCCCTGGGCTGGTGCTGTGGCTTTAGCCCAGTGGACAGGTGGGGACAGGGGAGAGAATTGGGAGGGTAAAAGTGAGAAAATTGAGATAAGGGCAGTAAAACAAAAGCCAGAGACACAGCAAGGCCAAAGGAGGAATTCATCCCCCACTTCCCCAGGGCAGGCAGGTGCTAAGCCATCCCCAGGGCAGCTGGGCTCCATCAGAGTAACATCACACCAATGTCCCCCCCTTCCTCCTTCTGCCCAAACTTTAGATGTGAGAATGATGCTGGATGGTCTGGGCTGTCCCTGGGGTCAGCTGGGATCAGCTGTCCCCACTGTGTCCCCACTGTGTCCCTGCAATTCCTTGTGCACCCCCAGCTGCTCCACTGGTGGGGAGAGGAGCAGGAAAGGCCTCAGCCTTGCGTCAGCCCTGCTCAGTAACTCAAACATGCCTGGAAAATCAGGCCTGTGTCCAGCACAAATCCAAACCACAGCCACACCAGCTACCAGGAAGAAAATTTACTCTCCCCCAGCCCAAAGCAGCACAAATGGTAAGAAAACTTTATGGCATTCAGCCCCAGCAGCACCATCAGCCAGCTGTAATCACCACTGGTACTCCAGCAAATCATTTCCATGAATTAAGTATGCAGTACAGACTTTTTGCTATCAACAAATTACTTTTAACCTATCTATTGCACATGAACCTCCTAGGTATGATTTGAGGAAATACAGCTGAGAGCCATTATAACCTGTGAGAGTAATGAGAGCAGGATGCCAGCTCCAGCAAGGACCAGGAGCAGACTCTTGGGGATGCCACAAAAGCAGAGAAATACAGCACACACCTCCCCAGCCTTCTGGGATGTACCTGCCCAGCTTCTGACAGACATTCCTGCACAAGAAAATGTATCTATTCGTTTTTTTTTGTCAGCTCCAACTGGCTACACCTTCAGTATCCCAGTGGCATTTGAAATTACTTAACCTCAGTAACACAAAGTCGTGGTATGTTTGGTTTCACAGTTTAATCATGTTTAAAAAAAAAAAATCCCTTGTGCCTTTTTAAAATCCAACCTTGTAATTTGGACTAGATGACCTTTAAAAGTCCCTTCCAACCCAAAGTATTCTATGATCCTTGGATGTTCCCAATTTTCCCATAAGAACCTGCAAACAACCACTTCCTATCCCACTTTTCAGTAACTTTTATTACTTTTATAGGCCAGTATCATACATGCATTCCTTAGTTTAGAAGGGTCCTAAAACAGGCTGAAAGAGGCTGAAACAGGCTATTCTCATACTGAAAGCTTTTCCCCTTTCTGATAATTCTCTATAGACTTCTTAGCACTAATATGGTAGTGTTTGAAAAGGCATGAATGGTAAGTAAATACATACAGATTAAAATACAGATCCATACTCTGCACAAGGTGCTATCATTAATTAAAAACTAGCTGTAAAGGTGACAAACTTATAGCTCTCAGACAGAGTCCATCCCTGTGTATATCCACACACCAGCCTGAGTATTTGAGATAAAATACCCTGCACTCATGCACTGTCCAAGGATGGCTGCCAGTGCCTTGAATCCTGCCATGCCCAGCATTCAGGTAAATGTGAGAAACACAGCCAGCACCATTTTAACATCTGTCAACCTCCCAGCAGCGTAACACTGCCCAGATCTCCTATGATACTCAGCTCCTCTGAATGCTGGTCATTAACCCTGCTCACCAGGTCCCCAATGTCTGCAGAGGCTCATCCCACCTCTGCCACACGTGATGGACCCAGTGATTCCCTGACATGTACTGGTATTTAAACCAGTTTTTATTTAAACCTCCTCTTCAGGATTATGCAGTGCAATACTCCCTGCTACTCTACAAATGGCTCCTAACCTTCCATCCTAACTCCAAAATCCCCCTCCAGCCAGGCAATGGTAGGAACTGCTGAAGGCAGAGCTTGTGTCCAATAACCACTGCCACATTCACTAAATCATTCATCTCCTCCACAGGAATTCAAATCACACTGAACCTCTAATGAACCCAGGCAGAATTTCACTACATGCCTCTTATCTATAAATGCACATGAAGTCTCCCTCTGTACAGGTTTTTCGTTATGTAGAGAAAGTTAAAAACCAAAATTGTCTCAATTTGTCTGTTGTTAGCTCATCACTAAAACAAGGGCTAACCAACCAGCAGGTTTCTCTAGGAAATGCCATGTTTCTTGCTTCTTTCTTCTGCAAGGCAGCCTGGACTAGCTCAAGAGATGGTGAAGGGATTTAAGCAGAGAGTGCTTGGTTCAACCTATGGATAGAGGTCTGAAGCTCATCCTGTCAATGCCAGGACTGCAGCCAAATGCAATTAAACAATCCTATAAGTGTCTGCAAAATCAGATCTAGAAAACACTGGGGTGAGGGGGGGAAACTGTGTGGTGCTTAGTTGCCAGCTGGGCTAAAACCACAACAGAGAGAAAGAAAAAACTTTAAAAATGTATTTTATACCTCACTCAAAACAAGCTCATGAAGACACTGCAAGGGACATAAGCCTACCTCAGGCTGCCTTTTCTGCTCAATACCTGAAAGGCAGTGCTTAAAGCAAACAACCATTTTAATTTTGACACCAAACATAAACTGAAACATCTGGAGCTCACCATTAATTCCAAACCACTTTCCCACCAGGACTGCATAGTCAAGTTCACATTTCAAAGATGAGTAAGTACTTCTCTATTCAAAATAATGAAGTTGCAGTCCAAAAACCCACCTCAAACCTACAGTGTTGTAAACTGCTTCCTCTCTGGTCATAAATCCTGCCTGGCTTCTTACACCATGGCTATTTTAACTGGGAAGTTTCCCCATCCATCTTTCAGCCCTTGTACCCCTCCCCTTGCCCTTTCCAATACACCAAAACAAATCTTGAGTCCTGCCTTGAAGATTTTCATGGCACTCCTGGTTTGTTTGAGGTACTGTCCTGTCACCCACTGCTCTCCCAGGCCTGCTCTGTAAGTGCTGCCTGTGCAGGGCTCAGAGCAGTGCAGGCAGGATGGGGATTAGGGGCAAGCACCATCTTTGGGAGCCTGGATAACAACTTTAGCTCTGGTCATGATAAATTGCCCAATTCCTTTGTATATGCTTCAAACTCTGTCTGCAAAATGTTTGGTTTATCTTAATAGCTGAAAAATACTGAAAATTTGACTATAAGAAGGAAAAACCCCTAGCTGAGAACTAAATGCAAAGACCAGGCAGGGGCTCTTCCCTTGCACACTTCTGGTTTTACTTCATTTTTTCTATCCATGTCAAAATAACCAATTTAAAATCCTTCTTAGCATGTACCTCTAACTCCACACCAGCAAAATGCACTATTAGCTAGACAACAAACTGGGATTATTGTTTTCATGGAAGTTTTACACATCAGTCCCCAACTCTTTTTCCTTCTGTCATCTCACTTCTCATGCACGTGCTCCATTTTGCCATTTTCTTCACACTGGATTAACAAGATATCAGGATATTTATTAGTTGAGAGATGCTAACACCCTTAGTTTAAGTGGTGAACTGATATTACGGAGTTGATTCATGCCTCAGAAAACTTCTACTCCAGGACAAAAGACGATGCATGTACAAGACACACAGACCACAGATTAACAAAATACTACAAATGAACAAAATACTACAAATAAATTGTTACACAATAATTAGCTGTTACTAATAAACTGCATGACAATTTTCAGTGTTTAGAAGATAGAAAAACTCTCACCACACATTATTCCCAAACCAAAGAATAAGGAAACATTTTGTCACTTCAGGTATGTGTAGAAGGAACATCTGCCCCCAATATCTTGACTTAATTTCTTCCCTGACTGGAAGGAAGCCCTCAGCCTTGTCAATGAACCTTCACCCTGATCACCCAACTGTAACTGCACCTTCCTATGTCAGCCCCTCCTTTGCTGGAAAGGAACAGAATTCCTTCTCTAATCACCAGACCCACTGTTCATATTACACTAAAACATCTTAGAGAAAGGCTGAATCCTCTCCTATGTGTTCTTAGAAGTGTTTTGCCTCCTGTCTCTGTAGAATCCCCAGCCCATGTGTCCTCCAACAATAAAACTTCCCAACTCTTCTCACCTTACTCGTATTGTAAAAGGATCTGTTTTGCTGTGTGATGGCTCCATTGGCTTGAATCAATCCACCACAGAATTTAGAGAGTTGGAAGGTGCCAGCCTTGTGTCTCTAGTAGAAATGATAAAAGAAAAAAAAAAAAAATTAAGAGACCACTGATTTTGCATCAACCACCTGTAGTTTTCTTCCAAGTCAATTAATTCTGGCTAATCCTGAAAAACTCTGCATCACAAATAGCACAAATTTATTACAGCAACTGTTACAAATAAAATGGCTGTCCATCCTTAATGCTCCAGACCACATTTTCCAGTGTTCCATAAATGTACTGATGGAATGGACTGGTAGAACACTGCACTCAAAAGCCACAGCCTCTCTGCTTTGGCTCTCACACTACTTCTAATTATGGGGTTTGTCTCTTAATAAAGAATAATTGTTTTTTCTGACTTAGCAGACAAATAGCTATTTTTATCTACAACTTTATAGCCTGTTCAATTGTTTTTGTGGCCAAGACTTGAGAAAATTGCAGGGTAAATGCTACCACTACAGCCCCTATGACTTCAATCCCAGATCTAGTGCACAACAAAGAAAATGCTCAAGCAGGAGCAAGTGAGCTCCCCAGGAAAGAAGCTGCACACTGAACAGAATATTCTCAGTCTCCCAGCACACCCATCTTAGCAGCACCTTATTTATCAATTAATTCAGACAGAGTAAATATGCTGTTCAGAGCAGTTATCCCCAGATGTGTACTGAATGTAGAGTAAGCCCAACTTCATTAATAATTTCACAACTGCTCATTTCCACCTCTAGTCCCAACATCACGTGCTATTGGTGCAAACTGGTGCTTTAATAATAGGGTTAGCATTCTATGTCTATTCCCATTTTCTACATATTTTTCACTCCTTTATCATAAGCTGCTATTACTTGATGCTCTAGTTGATTTACTCAGGAAAGACACACTCTGGCACTATGCCGGTGTCCCACAACAGTGAGCCAAACTGCAAAGCTTCCACTGCAACAACACTAAATGTGCTGTGCAAGGTAAACATCCATCATACTGGGAAGTCCAAGGTCACTGTACAGTGGAGATGCCCTATAAAGTGTTCCCTAAAATAAAATGCTGGAAGCAGCATGCAAACGTGACTGGCTTGTAATAGCTTGTTTGGAAAAGTAACACCTCCATTTGGACTTCTGCATTTAATCTTCTCATGACAGATCATTTGGATCTATTAAAAGACACACCTGGACATGTAACAAGAGTGGGAGCTCACTCCTGCAGCAGTAGAGAGCTCTAGAGTTGCCTTGGAATTTCCACAATACACAGTGAAGACATCACTTTTGGAAGCGTCTTTATTGAAAAACTCTTACTTTTTCTTGGTAATTTCAGATCATTCAATTTTTCAGACACTTTAACATGCAGTGATGTCTTACCTGGAAAGCACTGCAGAGCACCCACCTCCAGGGGCCTGGGATTGCAGGGCTCTGCAGCAACCCACAGCACCCTGCTGTCCACTGGGTCACTCCAGCCTGGCAGCTCTGCAACAAGGAGAGCAATGAGGGAAAGAAAAGGACACAGATGTGCACAAATAGTGTAACTGCCCCTCTGCTCTCACAGGTTTTATTAATTCATATGACAAAAACAACATGGAGCTGTGTAAGGAGGGCAGGGTTTAGGTTGGGTATCAGGGAAAGGCTCTTCCCCAGAGGGTGCTGGCACTGCCCAGGCTCCCCAGGGAATGGGCACGGCCCCGAGGCTGCCAGAGCTCCAGGAGTGTTGGGACAGCTCTGCCAGGCACAGGGGGGATTGTTGGGGTGTCTGTGCAGGGCTGGGCATGGGACTCAATGATCCTTGTGGGTCCCTTCCAGCTCAGGATATTCCATGATTCTAACAATCCTCAGATTCAACTCCCAACTTGTGCTTGACAAGAGTATAAATTTTGATTATGAAAATATTTTGCCTTCCAGTACAAGTATCCAACCCAAGTCTGATGGCAGAAACAGATGAATGGAAGGAAATGGTGGGCTGTCTACATCATAAAACCACACCACAACTACTCTGTCTATACAATAAATTCAAATGCTTAAGAAGCATTCTTCAATTGACTGAGTAAGCTCTAAAAAGCCCTCATCCAACTGAGCTTTTATGCATCTTTCTCTTACTTTACTCAGGCACAGCTAAGAATTTTCGTATTCCAAAAGTATATTGTCCCCATAAATTTTAGAGAAGATCATTATTTTCTGTCCTGAAAATGTCAGCAATACAAAGAAGAGGTGGAGCTTCTTTTGCCTGCACCTTCTTTGCACCTTTCACCTTCTGCAACATTTAAGTTAGTACAATATTTGCCTCCTTCATACATACACTACATCAACACTGGAAATAATGTATGGAGATGCCATTTTCTAATAAAAATAGCTTCATCTTTGGTTGGTCACAAAGATGATTAAGAGACTGAAGCATGCAATGTATGAGCAGAGAAGACTTCAGGGAAATCTTATCAATCTGTATTAACATCTGGTGGGGTGGGCAGTCAGACTGTCCCTGGGGGTGCTCAGTGAAAGGACAGCCAGAAGAGCAGCAGATCTGCCCAGAGACCAGAGGAGCCAACACAAAGCACCCCGAGTTCCTGTCCCCCTCCTGTGACCTGTCACCACTGTCCCTCAACTGCAGAGCTGCACCTTGAATCCATCAAGGGAACTGATCTGGGGTTTTAAACACTGCCCAGAGAGAGATGCTGTCCCATGCCAAACATGGTGAGCGTTCACTGCTACTACACCTTCTGATCTACTCAGGCTTCTGATCTTTGCACCTAACATCACCATCAGCAAGTGAAGTTATGAAAATGACACATTTCTCTCCAAAAAAACATTTCAGCTGAGTCCCACAAAATACTTCTTGAGACAACCTAGTGTTCTGACCCAGTTTAATAAACACTTAATTGAAAAAGAAGTTTGTTGTTTTTTTTTTTTTTTTGCGAACAATTACTACAAGATCCAAGGATCTGACACAGTTTTTTTGAGGCTTTTTCTCACTAAATGCCCAGGTTATGGCTTAGAGCTTGAACATACTGAGGTTTGGAACTGCTGAAAAGCACAAATGCAACAAAACTGGACAGAGACATATGAAAACAAAAAAAAAAAAAAAAAGCATAAGCACACTTAAAAGTTGAGATGTGATAAACAATCCAGTAATAAAGAAAACAGACACCAGGAGATAGCAGGGAATATGAGGAGCTAAGGAATTTTCTCTAAGCCAGCATCACTCTGCAGAACACAGCCTTCCTTTCAAACTGCAAGTGCTTCTTTTGCTTCCCCCCTGGGCTGAAAGAAAATGTACCAAGCCTAAACTGAACAGGATTACTCAGGAATGGTCTGCAGACAGCTGCCTTGTCAAGACAGAGATGAAAGAATATCACTAGTCTTTTAAATCCTCTTGGCAAACTTTTGGAAATACTTAGGTAGCAGGCAAGCTATTTATCAAGGTATCTTGGGCAAAAGCCAGATTTATCATAATGCCAGTATTAAGGAGCAGAGCTGAAATGTCAGGGCTGTATCATACTGCAGAAACTCAAAGTCAGACAAAAACCGAATTTTCCTTATTTCCAGTAAAAGGAAGACAGAAAGTTTTAAGAGTCGTTTTCATACAATTAGGAAACGACTGAATTCTAATGCAGAAACATGTGCTGAGAAATGCCAGGGATGAGCAGTTCTTGAGCTGAAGCTGAGCATACTTCAGCTCACAAAAATGGCAGATAACTACATCATCTCCTCTCCAAAGAGAAACCTTTCTGGTCTGACTGAAAAATAAAATCAGCTTGCTTTGCCACATGAATGCCAGCAGCAGCTGGCTGAGGAGCTGCCCAGGGACAGGTAAGCCCCGGAGGCAAATTCTTCCCCTTCAGAAGCAGCTTCCATTGCAATCCCTGCCCTGAGGGTGAGGCTCCACAGACAGCTGAGCCCTCCTGGTGCCTCACTGCTCCCCTAGTGCCCTCCCTGCTCCCTTCCTGCCTGGCTCCCCCCTGGCTGACCATTGCTTCTTTAATGCTTTCAAACTGCACAACCTGTTGTCACTGTTCTGCTGCTCCAGTACTTGGATCATGGGGCCAAGAAAAAGGCAGGCAACAGAGCAAGGAGAAAGCACAGAGAAAGGGCAGGGGTGGGAGGAGAAAGCAGGAACTCAAGGTCGCTGCATTTGAACTGCTCTTGAGCAGGTTTGTGCGTGGCTGCTCTCACCCCGAGTTTGGAAAGGACAGGGCTCAGCATGACTGGGGAAACCACACCCTGAGCCATCGGCTCAGAGAACCTGGGGGACTGACTGCATGCGTGGATATTGCCCCTATACTAAAGGCCTTTCCCGTTCCTGGCACATCTGTCCCCACCTAGCAGTGCTGGCCAAGCTGTGTGGTGATGTGAGATCATATCCAGGTACAAAATTCCGTGTTCTAGACAATATGCTAAAGAGAGGAACTCTGCCACAGATGCTTCAAAGGCTAATAGAAAGAAAAAATACACACAAATGGGAAAGAAAGGAGTGGAGGCATCGGAAACCCACACTTTCACAGGAACCCAAATACTTCCAATCTGAATCACATAACCACTAGGGCTGGAAAAGCCCTCTAAGGAGATCAAGTCCAACCCTTACTAAACCATGTCACCAAGTGCTATATCCACATGGTGTCTGAATATTTCCAGGGATGGTATCTCCACCACTGCCCAGTGATGGTGCCAGTGCCTGAGCAGTACACAAGAATTGGAATCTTTACACTACCCTTGCTATCAAACAGCTCCAGAGTGAGAAGGGAAGGCCCCATAAGGGCAATGCCCACCCCTCAGGGCACACACTGAGCCCACTGGCAGGCACGTGTCTCCAGTTCCCACCAGGAGCCCAAATCCTTACACAACAGAAACACAGGATCAATTAACTTGGAAAAGACCTCTAAGATCACCGAGTTCAACCTATGACTGCAACACCATCATGTCAACTAGACCATGGCACAGAGTCCCTTAAACACCACCAGGGATGGTGACTCCACCACCTGCCTGGACCGCCCCTTCCAATGCCTGATCACCCTTTCAGTGAAGAAATTCCTCCTGACGTCCCAGCTGAACCTCCTCTGGCACAACTTGAAGCTGTTTCCTCTCATCCTTGTTCCCGAACTCCTCCTGTCTATTCCCTCCTGTCAGGGAGTTTGTGCAGGTGCCCAAACTCAGGCTCAGGTGCCCCCTGAGCCTCCTTTTCTGCAGGCAGAGCCCGCCCAGCTCCCTCAGCCACTCCTGGTGCTCCAGCCCCTTCCCCAGCTCCGTTCCCTTCCCTAAACATGCTCCAGCCCCTCACTAACCCTTCAGCAAACACAAACTCCATAGGAAAAGCTCGCCCGGCTGCTTCACCAGACATCGGGCGCGAGGCCATAGGGCGGGAAGCAGGAGCAGCCCCCGCTGACACCCCTCGGGCTGCAGGGGGAGGCCGCCACAGGGGCGGCACAGGCACAACCCCGGCTCCACACGCCGCTCGCCCCCTCAGCACCACAGCTCTGTCCCCTCCTTCCTCCCCTCCCTCCTCCCTTCGCTCACCAGGGCCCGCGCCAGCGCCGCCATGAGTCCCCGGCGCCGCTTCCGCCGGCGCGGCCCGGCCCCTTCCGCGGGAAGCGCCGGCGGGCGGCGGCGTGAGGCGGGCGGGCGGCCATCGGCAGCCTTCCCCGGCGTGAAACAAATCGATAATGGCACGCTCGAGAGAGTGATTATGTAGTTGTGTTTCCATGGGAAGGAGAGTACCTTTCCCTGTAGAAAGCGCAGGTTATAAACTACCTACGGGAGGTAAAGGTTAAGGAAGCTTCCCATTCTGAAACGCCCTGGCAGTCCCACTGTCAAAGGTCAGACACATTCCCTGCTATAACCGAAGCCCCTCCACAATAGGAGGCTCAAATGAGCCGAAGGGTGTCCCTGCATGCCCCACTCTCACACAGTCAGCCCAGGTTTTCCACAGCAGAGTCTCACGTGTCTTATTCCACAAAACAATTCATTTGTGGCGTAGGGGCACAGAAACAGCTCGAGCCGGTGCCTCCACGGAGGGACCTTGAAACCCATGACTTACACCTTAACAGTCTGAGCCCAGCAAAGTCTCAGCTCTTCCTCGTGGCTCTCTGGCTCCTGTCCCCCTGCCCATCCACGTCCCTGGTACCTGTCTCTGTGTCCTTTGTTAACCACAGGCTGGCAGCTCATGGCTCCCACCCAGAGCTCAATCCACATTTCAATCTGCAGAGTTACCTGGACCAGATTTATTTCTCAACAGTAAAGCCTAGCAAAAGCTTTCTGACCTCTCGCATCTTGTGCAGGAGCAATCCCTGGATCTGTTCAGTTTTGGAGCAAATTTTGCAACCAAATTGCAGAGATCCGGTCCAGAAAGTGAATCAAAGCACCTTTCCTGGAGAAGGGCAATCAATACCTGTTCATCCTGTTGGTGCTGCAGGTGATCATCTGCCTAGTGCCAGTAAAGGCTAGCAAGACTTTTCTGCCTTGACACCTTTTGTGTGTGAGCAATCTTTGGATGTATTCAGTACTGGAGGTGGTATCATAAATTTTGAGGATGGACCCCTGAATGGAAATGACTGTGCTTTTCCATGGGAATGAGAGCCAGTAGCCCCAGGGTTCCAGGTGCATACGATGGGCTGCCCAACAGGAGGAGAAGCCAGCAAGGCCTTTCTTTCTTGGAGCCTGTTGTGTTGTAGCAATCCCTGTGCATGTTCAGCCTTGGAGCTGAGTTCCTGATGCCAAACTGGGATCTGCATCTAAATGACGCCACCTTTCCTTGAGCAAGGGAGCACCTAGTCCTGTTCTTGGTGCTGCATATGATCATCTGCCCAATGGAAAGGAAGGTCAGCAAGATTATTTATTTCAGAGTTGTGCAAGCCTGGGAGCTTGGTGATATTCAACAAATCCAGCATGCCCTAGCAGAATTTGCACCACATTTTTTAGACACGGAAATTCAGAATTAGGAACTTCCCGTTAGGATCAGTTCATAGTTTCCATACAGTTATATAACCCAGGAGCCTTTTTGACCCATAGGCATGATGTAGGTATTACAATGAACATAGTTCATCTATGGGATACATGGACCTTGAGTATTTTGCCAGGTTAGCAATGTAGACATAGACATACATCAACATCTTGATTTACTGTGTCCTTAAAGCTTGTTAGTTACAGGATGTCCATGGGTAGGAGATGCTCCTGCTCCCTGTTCCACTGATGGGGTCTCCTTTCTTGATCATTAGGCTTGAAAGTATACAAAGACCTTACACCAAAGAACACCCTGACTTAAGACAATCTTGACATATTCCACATTTTTGCAACAGCATGGGAGGCTCCAGGTCTGTGCTGGCGTTTGGTTTGGAAGGGGCAGAGGTGGCAGATCTGTGCCTGCCCACTGCTGTCAGCATGTCCTGGGAGACAGTGGCTTTGCCCCGGGGTGGCAGGGACAGCAGCATGGAAGCAGCAGTAGCTCCCGTGGCTGAAGTTGGTGAGGCCATGCTGGCCAAGTTGGTGAGCCCCAAGAATTAGTGTGAGCCTGCACTCGTGTCACCAGGAAAACATAGCGGAGTCCGTCACCAGAGTCCCCCAGAGCAAACAGGAGCCATCCCTCCTGTCCCTGTCCCGTGTTCCCTGCCAGGAGCCATCCCTCCTGTCCCTGTCCCGTGTTCCCTGCTCCTGGCTGCTGCTTTCACGAGGCCACAGAGTGAGCCTGAGCAGTGACCCAACGGGCTGAGGTGAGCTGGCTTGTTTTGCCAGGTTAGGCTGAATCTGGATCACATCCACATCACCTCACAAACGCCAGTGCTGGTGCAGATGTGAGCAGCAGCCGCAGCAGCTGGGGCAGGCAGCGAGGCTGTGCGGCCGGCGGCAGCGCTGGCTCAGAGGGCTTAGGGAACTATAACATTCTCCTCCTCTCTTTCCCAGCACGTTAACTGGGATGTCAGCTTCTCAGGAGGGCAGTAGCAGCTGCTTTAAATGGCCCTGAAACTTCACAGTAGTCCTTAGAAATCTTTCATATGTTCTTAAATATCAGGCCTCAGGGGGCCAATGGAATCACCTGTCTGGAGTTCTTATCCAAGGCATCCCAGGTCCCTGTGCTTGCAGCTGGTCTTTCCCGAGATGTTCTGCCTCCCCACAGCTATCTGCTGAAAGGGGTTTAACTGTGTCTGACGAGCTGTTTAGTGAACAAGTTGTTCTGACACGAGGCAGGATGTTGAACAATGCAGGGGACTTTGGGATCTCTGTTGGCGAAATGCTACATTTCATTTTGTTCTTGTCCCTGCAGTGAATTCCAGGTAGGAAGGTTAAAGCTGGTTTTGTTGTTTCATGTTTGCTTAGCTGGCCTTCATGCATTACACTCAAACCAATATTAAATACCATTGTTAACAGCAAATTTTTTGTGGGAAGGTGATGGAGAGGAGTGATTACACTTTTCTGAACCCTCTTTGCCATTAATGAGTTACAGCCATTAAAAATGACAATGCTCAAGAGGCCCTAAAATGTGTAGTCATGCAGAGAAAAGTTTCTTGCCTCCAGCAGTGTCTCTCAGTGATGTGACATGGTCTGTCCACTACAGTGGACACTTTCCAACTCAGAGCTATGTCTGAAAAAAATTGACGCTTACCTGGGTTTGTGTTAGTCCTACCTAATGATGCACAGAAAGATTCTGACACACTTCAGTTGGAGAAAGTTACTGTCCCACCTAAGATTCCTCTGCCTGTCACTGCTCCATGTAGCACCAAGCCCTTTCCCTGTCAGTCTGTCTGAACACAGCTCCCTGAGGGAACAGAACAACCTCTGATGGAACATGAATCCAGAAGACTTTTTGTGGACCTGGTTTCAATTTTAGTTTCAGTTCTGAAGGTATTCCCTCAGTCAGAGCACTGGCAATTTATTCTCCTTTGCACACATTTTTGCTGTCCTCTCAAGCTCCTCCACTCAGCTCTGCTCAGTGGGCAGCTCCACAGCTGTGTGGGTCTTACATCTGAGATAATGAATCTTCCATGTGGAACATTCCCTCCTCCTGGGAAATTGTCACCTGAAGCTACTGAAGAGACTGAGAAAATTGTGGTTATGTGTTTTCTGCAAGATGTTGGAGAACATCAACAATTGCCTCAGGTGCTCATGTGGCTGAAGAGGAAAGAAGGATCAGAAAGGATATCATGATGTTTAATGTATATAATTAATTATAAAAGAATTTTCTTATTATTTATAATAATAATTCATTTATTAATACATTATATTTAATAGGCCTCCTGATTTGGTCTCAACCTTGTCTTCCCTTTAACCTCTCCTATGCTGGTTCAGTGGTCATTACTACAACTCTCTTTCCTTTTTGTCCAAATTAGCTAGGAATGATAAATAACTTTTAAACAAAGATATTTAAATATTTGATCTTCCTGTCCTCCTCATTCCCCCTCAGCACATAATTTTCTTTTGAATGTTAACATAGCACATGCTCTTCCTGTTTTCACACAGAAAAGCAGGCTGATCATTTTTATGCAGGCCTGTGCTTTTATATTTTAAAATGTTAAATATACAGGTTAATTGACCATCTTGAAATAAAGTCCTGTAACAGCATCTTGTATTTTTCTCTTCTTGGACACATGAAGAATAAAAGTCAAGTGGATAAGGTAATTGTTAGCCCAACATTTGCTGTGGGGAGCTCCCTCCTTCTGAAAAACAAACAGAGCTTTAGATCAGGGCAGAAGTACAAATCTTTCAACTTCAGTCTTTCCTCAGCTCATTCTGAAATTCCTGTCTAAGTAAAGATTTTAAATTGTATTAATTTTCCTTCTTTACCACCTGCTCCTTCTTCTGCAGAAGTAAAGTCAAAGGACTCTCATGGTCATGTGAGGAAAGAGGAACTGTCCATGTTGCCTGGGTCAAGCAGGGCTGGGACATTCTTGCTAACAAGAAAGAAAATAATCCATATGGGTATTCCAGGACACTCTGGAGATCATGATAAAGAGAAACCCAATAGAAAACATTCTGTTCAAGTCCAGCAGATCTTATTAATTCTGGTTCTGTGCCAATAGTGCAGGAGTGCCAGCTGGCCCCACAGCTACGTGAGCGGCGTTTCTGGTGCTCCAGGTTCTGAAGGGGTTGTTCTGTACGTCCCACCTGGCACTGCCTCCTGTCTCATGCACTGCTTCAGGACTGGAAGTGCAGATCAGTGATAACGTACACCTTGGAGCACTGGTAAATGTGGATTGACTTCTTCCAGAGCCTTCCTGGATGTGCCTGCTCTGCTCTTAGCAGAACTCTGAGTTCCAGCGGAGTGGTGAGGGGCCATCTGACTGCAGGGGAAACCCAGATTCACTGGATTCCTGTCTCTGGCTGTTGCTGAAGGAAAAGGGCTTTTCTAAGCTTGAACTGGTAGTTCATAAACAAATTTGTCATACTTTGCTCTTGCAAAATTTTTCTCGTTTTCATATGGAGTAAATCTGAACACTTTGAGGCCATGTCCACCCTTAGGAATATGTTACAAGCTGAAAAAGGACTTTTAATGGGAGAAAATTATATTTTAGCAACATAAAGGTGATTAGTTCTCCCCATAAAATTAAATTTGGGGTGTCAGTGTGCATACATTTTTCTATTGCCATTTCTCAGGAAAAATGCTATATAAAAGTAAGAAATTAAGATGTATTTTTCAATAAAAATACAATGCTTACAATTCATTCTGGACTTTAAAAGGTTTGGCAAGTATGGAGATCAGTTCCCTGATCTGGAATTCCTTGGCTAGAGGTGCACAGCAGTCCTTGCTCTGGTCTCCAGAAGGGAGTTACCCTTCTTCTGCACCAGTGCTGCAGGAGGAAAAGCAGACATGAAGCAGAGCAGGCTGCTCAGTGCTGCACCTCGCTGAGTTTGGTGAAGCCTGGCAAGCACAACCTGAACTCCATGGCTGAACTGTTCAGGAGGAATAGAAATAGGACCTGGTTACTTTTTCCAGGCTTTTATATCCTAATGGCTGCTGCTACTGTTAAATATGATAAACTCCTATTTGTTCACGTTAGCCAGCCATCAATAGTCCCTGTTTGCTGGGCAAGCCCAGGACATTCCCCTCCCCACCTGTCAAATCTGGAGTGTGCTTTGGCACCCTGCCACTGCAGAGCCTCAACGACTTGAGCAGAAATGAGGCATCCCAGTACTTAAGCTGCCTCTGTTTCATGAGCTTTTCTTCCCATCTGTCTGCTTTCAGAAGAAGAAAGTGTTTGCTGGTCAGACAGGTTTTCCACTTGCGCCTCCTTCGGCTTTCCATTACCTCTCCGAGGTTATATGGGGTGCAGGGCTATACACTGTACTGTACTATATGCAGAGGTGTTCAGACTTAATTTATTCCCTTCTCCTGGATAAAGATTATTGCAGCTGTGTGTTTTGGAAAACTATCAATGAAGGGAGTTCAGCTCATACAACACACTTTCAATAGGGTACTGTACTCTATATTTCCAGGTTCTGTTTTAATTACACTTGCATATTACCTTGGAGGAAGCTGAAATCTGGAAAATGTTTTCTCATATACCATGTCTTAAACCTTCCTGACCTTCTGTTTTATACCAAGTACTTTTATGTTTGTGATGAAAACCATATAATACGGGGCAAGGTCTGGCTATCCGGGATAATCTACCAGAGACTGTCAGTCCTTCCTAGCAAAGACTGAGCAATTCTAACTGAGAAATGTCCCCACCATCCCTCACCCCACCGCCTTCCAGCAGTCATTCCTTCTTCCCTCCCTTCACATGGCTCCCAACAAGAGCCCCATGCTGTGAATAGGGCACACAGTGGCAGGGAGAGGCTCCTGCTGCTCCAAAGAATCTTGAGGGACTGAGTTACAGGATGGCTCGTGCAGTGCCAGCATGCTGCCTGTATCCCAGAAAAACAAGGAAAAGGCCCAGACTCATTAGAGGGGCTGTGTCCAGCAGTGCAATCCTACAGCTTCTTGGAGGCTGGTGAGCCGGTGAGCCAGAGCAGCCCAGGAGCCCTTGGGGTGCCTGAACAGCTCCTCCTGGGCCAGGGGAGCAAATGCTGCTCTGGGGTGTCTGTACTGGCTGCACTGGGCACCACTGGAAAAACAAAAACAAACCTACCACCCAGTGTCCAGAATTTAAACCTCCTCAAGACAGCTGGCACAGGGCTGGGGGAGCATGGCATTGTGAGAACTCTGGCATGGCACGTGCCCTCTGCCAGGAGAAGTGGCTACAAGCAGGTTACAAGCAGGTTACAAGCAGGTTACAGGGGTGCCCTATGGACTCACAGCAAGAGGTGCAAACCTCCCCCAGTGATCTGAGACCGTGTGATTCCCAGGGCTGACAGCAGAACAAAATGTGTAGGAACCAGGCAGCTCCAGAGCAGCTTTCAAGCCAACTTCAAATCCATGCCAAAGAGAGCACATCTTGATTTTCACATCCTTGGGTTGTCTGGAGAATGTCCTGGGACAAAGGGTTTTAGTGAATATGTGTGAGCAGCAGAGGGTTGGTCAGTCCCCAGCTCTTGGAGCCCAGCACCCCACAATTCCAGAAGCACAGATTGCTGCCTGCATCCTTCTTCTATGACTTCTTGAGGAGCTTTCTCCTCCAGGAGGCATGGGATGGTGGCAAACCACCAGTCTGGGACCTTGAGGTCTGCTCTGGAGCCTGGTACTGCCAGGGCTCATGAGGTCCCACCTTCACTCGTCCCAACACCTCACCCTAAAAAGCAAAGTAACTTTTACTTAATAATGAATAACAGGAATTACATAAATCATGTCAAGCAGAGACTTTTTAGTGGGACTGAACTGGTTTTTAACTCAGCTGTAAACAAGGATTTTCAACTCTGAGGCAAGAACTTATAAAATGGAAAGCTTTTCATTAGAAAGCAGTGATTATGGAAAAGCAGGGTTGGTCATAATAGAAAGCTGATTCTGAACTCCTAACGTGATGCTGGAACTGAGAGGGAAAGCTGATCCCCAGACTGTAAAGGTCAAAATCCAGTAAAAGTAGAAAGTTAGTAGTGCCTCTGTGGCGTTGATGAGACTGTTACTGCAACATTAAATGAGTTCTGGTGTTTACATATTAAAAATATTTGGAGAAGTGAGAGCCTAAAGGAAAAAATCCAAGGAGAGAAAAAATCTGGTAATGAAGGTGCATAGCAGAAGCAGAGCAAAGTCGATCGACCTCTTCCACAGAAAATAAGAGAAAAACATTCATCACAGTCTGCACAGGTAGAACAATGCCCATGGGAGTAAGTTTTTTCATACAGCAGACAAAGAAGCCAATTCAGTAATTCAAAGTGGAAACTGGACAGTAAGTAGAAATAGCTGCTTATTAAAAAATGAAGTGCTAATATTCCCAGAATTAGCTTAGAGCTGAATGTGGTGAGCTTTTTAAAACTTTCGGTCTTTAAATCAATCCTGGGTCTCTCTTTCCAAATATGTAATCCCCAGCTATTACATAGCGTCATTTAATTCCACGGAACTCTAAATATAGAGTCTTTAAAAAAATAGATGGGAAAAGAAGCACCAATGAGACAGCCATGCTCCTCTAAAGGACAGTGGCCAGCCCCTGTAAGTCCCACTGGTTTGAGCCACCATGTCCCAGTTTTCCAGTTTATTCCGAGTTTTGGGCTTCACGCGGAGGAATGGTTTTGCCGAGTTAGACCATGGATCCATGGAGCTTATCTTCTATAGGGAACAGCAGATCCCTACAAAGAAAATAAAGACAGGACAAATGTGCAGCAAGGTTTTCTTGGCAGAGCTTTTGAACTTCCAGCTGCCAAGGGCTCAGAAAGTCCCATGGACTGATGGTCAACAGCTTTTCATGGATTTTTTTTCCTTTTTTTTTTTTTTCAAACATATACAAAATTTAGCATCCCAACAAGAGTATGCTCAGGACTTCTGTAGCTGGGCAACCCTGAGGGAATCAGTGTCTTTCTGCTTGCTTCAAGCCTGTCCTGAGCCACTGTCATTTGGTACTGTGGTTCTTGTTTTCTTGTTTGGGAGAAAACTTGCTCCCAGTTCACATTCTTAGTCCTCACCACTTTTCCTTCTTGCCCCAGACACCTTTCACTGAAGGGCTCCAGTCTCATTATTTCTCTCACAGAAGCTGTTCCATCCTTCCTGTCCTTTTTACTGCTCTTCTCCCACTCTTTTGTATCCCAAAGTATTTCAGAGTTGTGTGCAGTGCCTGCATATTGTCTTCTCCTTTATTCTCTATTTCCTTTTCAGTCATTCCTAAAGTTGTATTTGCTTTCCTGATTGCTGTAAAAACTGAGCTGACACTTCAGGGACTCAGAAATATTTTTTTTTTACCTGGAGTAGGTAGAGTTCATCAGGCCAAATGGTCCTCATTGTTCTTCATTCCCTTATCACCTGCAAATTAAATTGCTATTCTTCAACAACATTTTTAGATTCAGTCAGTATCAACAGCCCCATAATATGATTATGATTGCCAGTTCAGAACAGTCACCCTTTAAAGTACTGAATTAAGTTTCTTTTCTCTTGAGACTCCCAAACCTCTGGAATTTCCCCAAAATCCCAAGATTTATTAAAAATCAGTAGGCTTACTGGTGCAGGTGAAATGTTTTAAAACTCTGACAATGCCAGCACATGCTCCTCATCACTTTCTTATCTTACTGGCATGGGGAATATTTCATTACTGTTGCAAGAAGTGAATTATTCCTTATGGCTTTTTCTCTTACCAAAAATATAATGTTTTGAGAGACAGATATCCCCACTGTGTTTTGAGATAAAGAGCAGGTTGTTTTTCTAGAATTCCAAAGGATCAATTTGTGTTTAAAGTTTCTGTGCCACTGGAAGATTCCATTTTATATTTTCTGGAGCTTACTGATCAAATATTATTATGCTTCTGCCAGTTGCTCAAGTCTTTTCTTTCTCTCCTCTCTCCTTCCTCACGCTCAGTGTTTGTTGCCCATCTCTGATTAATCCAGCAGCTATTCTCACAATGCTCCTAAACCACCAGGCTGCTGAACCAGCTGTTTACTAACAACACAGGAAGTAAAATAATCAGTCAGATGTGGAAGCATGTACTTTAAGTCCTTTCTTGAGGTCACATCAGCTAAAACCCAGGGGTGTACAGGGGTAGGTGTCTGTCTCAGCCCTGCTCTGCAGTCTGTCCAGCTTCATGCTTGTGGGGCACAGGCAGGAATGTGATTTTCCCAGTAAGTTCCCCCTCCTGGTGCCTCCAGGCAGGCAGAAATGCAGCAGAGAAAAGGAACTGGGCCCAAGCTCTCATCACCTTGGCAAGTAAAAAACCTCCCAGCAAACCCAGGGACTCTTGTGTTTAACAGGAGCCTCTCCACTCCTTTTTCTCCTGCGCAGTGTGATCCTGTCATGCCTGCAGCTGCATCCTAGCAGGAGAGAGGGACCCAAACCCCAGCCCCTGTCCCCAGCCAGGAGGCTCATTTGGGACACTGTGCCTGGTGTCCCTCACCAGCTCCTGCCTGGCACAGAGGCTTCAGCTCGCTCTCCCAGGGCCTGCTCTGCCCTCATGCTGCTGGGAATGCTGCTCACTTTAGTGCTCTGAATCAGCTGCTGGAGCCAAGGGCTGCTGAGAAAAGCACAAAAATGCCAAATTAAGCACTTTGTAAAGTCCAGAGCTACCTTTAACCCCAGTCCTAGGAGAAGAGAGACTGCTTGTGCCTGGGGCCCAGCTATGACATCTGTGATCTACCTGAGGTCTCATAAATGAAAGTCCCTCGTTCTCCAGACTCAGGTTTCTAACCCCTGTGAGTTTGAACTCCCACCAGAGCACACATGGCCGCAGTCAGTGTTGTGGGAAAGTTACTGCTGGTTCTGTATGTTCAATGACACTGTCAGAAGTTATTTGCCTCTGCTGAGCTTCTGAAGTATTGAACCAGAAAAGGTGCAGCCAGCAGGACCAGGGCAGGGATCATCCTCCAGTGCTGGGCACTGGTGAGGCTTCACCCCAAATCCTGGGAATAGTTCTGGATCCCTCATGGCAAAAAAGACACTGAGGGACTGGAGCATGTCCAGAGAAGGGCAGTGGAGCTGGGGAAGGGTCTGGAGCACAGGGGTGATGACAAGAAGCTGAGAGAGCTGGGTGGGTTCAGCCTGGAGAAAAGGAGACTCAGGAGGGAAGGAAGTTGTAGCCAGGTGGGGGTTGGTCTCTTCACCCATGTAACAAGTGACAGGACAAGAGAAAACATCCTCAAGTTATGCCAGGGGAAGTTTGGGTTGGATCCTGAGGTCAATTTTTCATAGAAGGGATGGTCAGTCATTGAACAGGCTGCCCATGGCAGTGGTGGGGTCACCATCCCTGGAGGTGCTCAGAAATGTGTGGATGTGGCACCTGGGGACATGGGTTAGTGGTAAACCTGGCAATGTTGGGTTAAGGGTTGGACTCCATGATCTTGGAGGTCTTTCCCCAACCTTAATGATTGTGTGATTCCATGATCCAGCCCCCTCTTGCTGTAAGCCTGCAGCAGCTTCGGGCCTGGAGCTCTCAGGAAAGCCCTGGAAGCCACTAGCAGGGAGACAGGAAAGTGCTAAGAATTACTTTCACCAAGCCCTCAGAATAAGGGTTTTTTTACCTGGTAGGCACATAGAGAGAATCATAGAATCATTTAGGTTGGAAAAGACCTCTGAGATCATTGAGTCCAATTTTCGACCGATCCCTACCTTGTCAACTAAACCATAGCACTGAGTGTCACCTCCAGATGTTTCTTCAACAGCTCCAGGGATGGTGACTCCACCACTTCCCTGGGCAGCCCCTGTCAATGCTTGACAACTCTTTCTATGAAGAAATTCTTCCTGGTGGCCAACCTGAGCCCCCCTGAGTCTGCATCCTCTTGTCCCTGTGTTTGTCACCTGGATGTGTCAGTTCCCCCAGCAGCCCTGCCACCCACCCAACTCCTGTACACGTGGAGGAGCATCCACTCTGCAGTTCCTCCTGTGTTTGCCCCACCTTAATATTCCATCTTTCATCCAGACTCAGCCCCTGCTGTGGGGGCTGCCTGTCTGTGTCCCCCCAAGAGCCACTTGTCCCCAGGTCCTCTCCCCCAGTCACATTCCAATCTTAGAGCACCTCCTCCTGCTTCTCCCCTCACTGCCTTTAGCCCTTAAATCCTCCCTAGCTGGGTTCCTGTAACCTGATCACCAACCCCAGAGTTAATGACTTCTTTGCCATCTGAAGTTTATGAGCCTTGTTTCACCTTTGCAGAAAAGAGAGCTGTGGGGAAGTTATCCGTCCCCTTCTCTCAGCATGGGGAGGACCCAAGTTGTGCTTCTCTTCTAAAATTTCTGGAGAAAGATTAATGTTTTGAAGGCATTTGCATGAGCAACCTGAAATGTCTCTTGTTTTATCAGTTAAAGCCTTATTTCTGACTTTATGCCACAATCAATGGCATTGTGTAAAAACAGGCAGATGGAAACTGGATGTGCAGAAGCAATTCCTTCATTTTAGTTCCATTTAATTAGTTTAATAACATTTCTCTGGCAGTATGATGGGCAGAGGCTGCTCAGCCTGGATTCCTGGATGGCAAATTATGGCTTAAGATATTATATCAAATAGATTCTAAGAGAAAAAAAACAGTGAAAAGAACATTTTCTATCCCCTAGCAGAGGGTCAGCCAATTAATCACTGTTATTGTTGACTAAGTAATTTTTTCTTGACAGCTGTGCCCTTCAAAATGACATCAGGGGAAACTGAATCCATTTGCATTACTTCAGCTGGCCAAATCACTGCAGAAAGTTGAAACTAGTTCTGAAAAAAAACAACCAGGCAAACAGGGACACCAGTGAACTCCGAATGACAGAATAAATGGGCTATTCTGAGTACTCAGCAAAGTGCATTTACTGCTCTGTATTTACTGTTTTTCAAAAAATCTTAAGATTATTGTTTATTGGATTTGTTGAGAAGGAATGAAGTCTCCTGCAATTTTATTTTTAAATATCATTTTACTACCCAACAGCAATAGTAAATCCATAAAATAACACAATTGACCAGGACTATGGAGTAAAAAAAAATATTGTTTGCTTTGTACATTCTTATTAGTCTTGGCTAAGATGTTATAAAAGCAGTATCTTTTAACACCTTTTATTATACAAGGGTCAAGGGGTTTTTATGTTTCTTAAAGAAAGCTTCAAATAGCCCACATAGCGGGTTCCTGCATCTTTCATATGGCTGCTGTATAAACAAGCCCATTTTACACAGGAAATGACATAACCATGTAAAAGTGTACACGGAGTTTAGGCACATATTCAAACACTAATGGGAATGCATTGTTTTCAATGGCATACTTTTATGTTTACCTATTGAGCTTAGTACCCATATTTTAGCCAAATACAACAAAAATTATCCACACATACCTGTCTTATAGTGTACTGTTTATTTGAAATTTGGACCTTCACAAAGACTCTCGTGGGACAGATAATGACCCTAAAAAGTAAATACAAATGAGGCATTCTCAGTGAGAGAGTGAAACCTGCCATCATAAAGGTGGAAAGCTAAACTTTTAACCTGTATTGCTTTACAGCTCAGGTTTCTGCCATCCAGTTGCTTACACCAGCTCACCCATGGGAAGAAAGCCGTAACAATAATTTAGGGTGTCTATCTTTGCACATTATATAATGACCTGGCTGAAGAAAGTAGTGCCAAACTCCTGGAGTAATAGAATCACAGAGTCACTCAGGTTGGAAAAGACTTCCACTGAAGCACATCAGGAAATGTCACATCTGCTTGTTTGCTGAACTTCCAGGGATGGGTGACTCCACCACTTCCTTGGCCAATGTCGGGTTCCCTGTTTCTCTCCAGTTTCTGTGCCAAGTGTCAACTCCAGGGTGTGCCTTATTCCTAAACCCCAGGGTTTGGAGGGGAATGAAGATTGAATGAATCCTGCCTGGGTCTTTCTTTTGTGCTCATCCATACCATTCATGTACCTGGAGAAGTTTCAAAGCCTTTTTCTGTCCACATGCCAGGTAACTGGAACTGAGACTGCCAGGCACGGCCTTGACAAGATTTGCAACAATTTGTGAGAAGACAGAAGTCTGTGCCAGGGGATTCCAATGCCTCCAGCAATGTACCAATAAAGCACCTCTAGGCTAGTACACATTTACACCATGGGCAAAGTCAGTAGAGCTTTCCAGAACAAAATAGTGTAGAACTGCAATTTCCAGACTTATCAGCCAATTTCACAATGTAAATGCAAAAGGACACTCTGGACATGACAATATTGGTTTATAGCTAATGGTATCAACCAAGAATGCTCCAATTTAGACCTGAAAGTAAAAAAAACCCTACCTTATTCCTATGCCCATGATTATAAACTCCTCACTTTGAGCTGAACCAAACTTGAGCAGCACCAGGGCTGTCCCTTCTGGATGTCACCACATTTGAGAGACGAGCCAAACAAACTGAATGTCATGTTACCTCCTGATCCAGAAACTTGGGCTTAAACTGCTTCTGTTTTGTCAAAAGCCATTTTTGAAGCAGTAATAATCCATAATGACTCCAGCATTTTACTGTCTGTACCTTCAAATTTGTTTAAATGGACATTACAGACCTACTGATGGTTTGTTTTTTTTATTTTCCTTTCTAGGTATAATTCCTACCAAGCAGAATGTAGGCTTTTGAATGATTACCAAAAGGGTGTTTGTTAAGACTTTAGTTTGACAGTATTTCTTTTCATTTTTCCTCAGATCATACTGTTTGCTTTGGGATAATTGCAAAACCATGGCATATTTTTCCATTTAGATGCTGATACACACTCAATTTAAATACCATTTACCTTAGCTTTTATTTTGCTTTATTCATGCATTGAAAAACTGATACAGGGACAGCAAGAAAGAACCTCAGAGAGGTTTATACCTATTAGGTTTTAGAAACTTTCTACTGTGACCAGCCTAATCGGGACTCTCAGGCTGGTCACCAGCTCTGCAGTGTTAACTGAACAGGAATTTTCCTCCTCAGATTTCCAAACTATCATGCCTCATGTGTAACACCAGTGCTCCCATCCAGCACAGTTGTTACAGCACTTGATGAATCCAGGTGTACTGAAGCAAACTGCCCTGTGCAGGCAGTCCTAATCCCAGGAGTTAACTTGTCTTAGCTTAGATTTGCTTCAAGTGTATTTAAATAGGCAGTATTTGCTATTTTAAACTGATCACCCTTAGCCATTGAGGAACGTGCCTGTGTGGTTAGTAACTGGCATGGCACAGCTGTGTCTCAAAGGTCAGAGCAGAGATTTCCTTGGGAATGTGCAAACAGCATTCCCAGAGTGGGAGCAGCACATGCCTAAGGAAGAAAGGAGACAACCCTTTGTCATGGCCATTGAGCAAACCTCTCCAGGAGATAGCTGGAGCCAGTGCTAGAGAAAGCTGCAAACACACCTGAGAGCAGCCAGGAGCTGGAAAAGAACTGCTTGAACAGATCAGGAAAAAAAAAAAAAAAGCCTGAGCTGCCCCTCCTGGCTTTGGACTTGGCAGGGGAATGTTTTCCCTCCTACTGTAGCAACAGTAAAAATCAGCAGTATTTAAATCAGGTTTTAGCAAAGCTTTGACTTGTAGTTTTGAAAGACTGGCTGGTGAAAGGCAGATAGTGCTGGGGCCAGTAATGCTGTGCCTGGCCTAAGGCTCCATGAGGATGAGGAAGAGCAGGACCTGGGACGGGACACTGAGAGTCTGGAAGGGAGATGGGGAATCCCTGCAGACAGCCCTGGCCCACCAAAAAGACCCATAAAACACCGAATTTCTCACACACTTGGTACAAAGGAGCTTCAAGTGCTCCTCATTCATGTGCCTGCTGCCCTGCTGGGCATTCACCATCTGGGCAGGGGCAGCTTTCTGGTCCCCGGGTTTGCAGCAGGTGGGCAGTGCCTGCAGGCAGGAAAAGCAGGCAGGGTCAGCCCCTCCAAGCCAGGCAGTGTCAGTCTCTGCAGGCAGGGAAAGCAGGCAGTGTCAGTCTCTGCAGGCAGGAATGATGGCACTGAGCAAATCCCACAGACCAAATCTCCCTGCAGGGCTGTTCTGCATCCCTGAACTGCAGGTGAGGACACAGGGCAGGTCCCCTGCACAGGGGTTCCCCAGGTGTCTGGCAGCAAGGCTGCTTATCCAGGTAGATTAAGCTGGTTAAAGGTTGAGCTGCCCAGAGAGTGCAGGAGGAAGGGCAGAGCTTTATGTCTCTGTTTATGGCCATTGATCAGGAATTTAGGATGCTTTGCTGCTGGTGTGAGCTGGAGCATGTCCAGACTGGGGTACTGAGCAGAAGGACCTTGGGGACTGTACTCAGCTCCCTGCCTCTACCACACCAGTGATGCTGTGCAGAGCCAGGAAATCTTATGACTCGATGATCTAAGCAATATCAAAATTTAGCATTTATATTTTGTACTATGGATAAACTCCTTCAGTAATTTCTGTTGGTTCACATCACCTTTCTGATCCATCTGTAGTTGAACATTTGGTACCTCCTTTTGTGGGTGGAAACATACAGGGGCAATCCCATTTATAATCCATGTCTGTAATAGATAAAGGAGATATACGAGCACATAGCCCTTGGAGGCTGAAATAAATGGATACCAAAGCTCTTTTGCAACCATCTGCATAACTCATTTTTGCCCCAAACACATCAAGTCACAGTGTCATTCCCCACCAGATCAAACCAGGCCTTCCTTTCAGATCTTTCCTTCAATGTTTCCACAGTTTCTCTCTGTGGCAGCAAAATATACAGACATGTTTTGCATACCCCTGGTATTCTGCTGCATGGAAAAGTCCCTTTCACTTGTATTTATTGTACAAAAACATAAAACAAATTTTTAATTGTGTTATAATTATGCAGAGTTGGACAGCTAGGCACAATGCAGCACTGTGTCAATAATTTATTACATCTTATGCCATAATTGAACACTTTTACTAGGAGCACTTGAGAACAACTTGGACCTTATACAGAATAATATATTTTGCTACATAATAATGGAAAGGTGGATACTTAAGAAAGATGTGTAGCTTGGAGGAAAACATACATGGAAGCAAATACCTCCTGCATCACCTATCTTTATGTAAAACTTAAAACTAAGCCAACATATTATATTTAATGATCCCTTTTTATATATGCATAGTTTCAAGAGCTAATCAGAAGGAAATCATATCACAGTGCAACTATTTACACCAGAACGCAACAACTCTTGTCAACATTGGGACTCTTTTCTCACATTTATGAATGGACAAAGCACATGGGAATCAGACAGAAATTCATTCTCAAGAACAATGTTCAAGGAACAAACAGGTCATATCCACAGCTCACTGATATCATCTCCATCCACTGCCTCGAGGCTAAAAGCTCGAGATCTCAAGGTGTCCAGGTATCATCTTCTCTGTCATGGACTTCACTTAGAGTCAGTCCTGTGTTGCCAGTAGCACAGGGCCTTAAATCCAGCTATGTGACAGCATCCAAATGCATCTGCAATATGTCCATGGAGACACACAGAAACACTGGATTTATTGCTACATCCTTGTAAACACACTTACCCTAGGGGTAAGAAATCTAGTTAACCTTGTTTGAGAGGTTATGTCCAATGTGTCAAACTACCTTTCATAACATATTCACGTGAGCAGCTGTTCTGCTACCTGCAGCCACAGGACTCCACCACCATGTCCTCGTACTGCTTGTAGACCACATTGTTTGCAGAGTCAATGAAAAGGATGCTGATGGGGCTCAGCCGGGTTGGGACGCAGCAAGTCGGGGGCGTGGACTCAGGGTCCATGGAGTTCATTAAAGTCTGGATAACCGCGTGGTTGGTGGGCTCCAGGTGGGAGCGGAGCGGGAATTCACAGAGCCCTTCGCAATGATACGCCTCATACTCCAGGGGGGCAATTATCCAGTCATCCCAGCCCATATCCTTAAAATTCACGTGGAGGGCTTTTCTGCTACACCTCGCCTTCAGATTCTTGGTGGGCCTCTTGCCTTGCCGTGTTGCTAGAGGAGCTCTTCTCTTCCGCCTCTGGTTGAATAAGTACTCATAAACAGTTTTGTCATCTTGGCCGGATCTAGCTTTGATTTCATTGAAGAATAAATCTCTTTTTTTCGTCCTCCCAAACACCAAGAACAGAGCCTTTTCATTGACCTGTCTTCCTGTTCTATTAAATCCCACACTCCTGAGATCAACAGCTCTCCCCCTGTCAAAAGTTTCCAGTTCAAAACACAAGTTAACCAAGTTTTTAAAGTTTCTGAAAAGTTTCCAGATATCAAACACTTCCCACTTGGGTGTATCGGTGATGCTGACAGTCCGAGAGTCCAAGAGTGTTGAGGCTTGTCTGTTTGTAGAGCAACTAAATAATTTTACTTGGGAAGTTTTTCCAGAAGAATGAGACCTCCAGGTATCAGAAGGTTTTTTTCTCAATATTCGAAGCTCTGCTCCCAGCAAACCATCTTTTTCTAATGCACTGATGTCAAAAATATATTTTTGTTTTCTTATAGTTGGTGCTCGCTCATCTAAAAAAAGCACACAGATTTTAAAATGTATATCAAGCACAGAGCAATATCACTTATTCAGTTCTTAATGGTTTTCCTCAGATTTTCTGATAAGCCTCGAAGTTAGCCCACTGAACAGAAAGAGCAATTTTTGTCTAAGGGATCAGCCCCATGCAGGGACTCAGAAGAACCCAGGGACTCACCAGAGAAATGAGTTTCTGAGTCTGCCTTCTAGAAATCTTCTTTCTTTCACCAGTGGGCATTTTCTAACTTCAAAGTTGTGGTTAGCCAGTTGAAAAATAATACTTTTTCAAGGCTGAGCATTCACAGGACCTATTTACCATTTATATTCTACTTAAATTACTGAAAGAGAGCTTCAGGCCTTATGCTGGCTCCAAACATGAGCAAATTTACCCTTAGATGATGCAATAGTAAATTAGTCCTTTAAAACCAGCCTCCCTAGGAACTGCCAGACATAAGGATAATTGCCTAATTAACTAACCCCACATAATTCACAATTTTTCAAATTGGACAGAAAAAAATTCCTCTCTTTATCCTGACTTTACATTCACTTGCTTCAGGTGGTGAAGAATATGGCTGAGCCATATTCATTCCAGTGAGGTGACATTAACAGAGCCTTCCAGGGGCAAGCTGGGAACCTGAAGGCAGCCCTTGTGAGCAGTGCATCCTCCCTTCCCAGCAGCCAAGCTATTAATGAAGGGATGGCAAACAAATCCAGTCCTGGTGAGTCTTTCATCACAATTCCTTCACCAGCTGTGTTGCTTCCTTGAGAACGTGACAAAACTCTTACAAATGTCACTGGAAGCAAGAGGGGGCTCCCAAAGCAGGGTGGGGAGGTGAACATCATTCATTGGGAGGCTGGTTATTTCTCCTGTGAAAGCAGACACTAGCCCAAATTTCCAGAAATGTTTGGAAGGAACAGGAATGTTGAGCTGCAGGTTCTGGAGTCCTGGATGTTGCTACCCTTGGTAGCCTGTGCTGAGCTGTGGGCTCCTTGGTGCTACCTGAATGTTTTAAGGTAGTACAGATACACCCCCCCACAGGATAATGACCCCTGGGTCTGCAGTGTAGTTCCTCACAATTCTACCTTGAACAAACCAGACTGGGTTGTTTTGGGGTTTTTTTCACAGAATAGCTCTGTTCTTAGCATATTGTATGTTTTTAGGCACACTACAATCTAACATTAGCTGTTTCCATGAGCTAGTTTCCAGCTAGCTAGAAAGAAAAAATAAGACAAAAATCCAAAAGGTTTTTAAACACCTAAGCACGCAAAGACTGATTGATTTTCAACAATATGCATCTAAAATACTTCCTAAATGTTTTCTTTGGCTGCCACACAACCATCTAGTTCTGCCTGTAAATGAGTTTTCCAAGATAAGTCAGGAGGACAAAATCTGCAGCAAAGTTGTGTGATTTCATTTACATTAAAAAGAGCTCTTTGACTTTTCCAAAGCATGATTATTTTCCAATACTCTCTGCATTTATAAGCACACTCAGACATCTCTCTCTGTCCACACTCACTCACACACAAGCTCCTTTCTTACCTTGTCCTTTGTCTATAAAGCTGGTTATTGTATTGGCAAGTCCAGCCTCCAGTTTTACACTTCCATTAACACCCTTTCTTTCTGCATCTGAGAGAGTCCTGTACAAAGAGAGCATGTATTCATGTGGCGTTATCGGGGGATGTCGGAAACTTTCCTTAGCTTCCCTCTGGGTTACAGGCTCTTTAGTCTTTTTGGTTTTGAGAGAATCACTGTCAGTACTGCTTGTCCCAGTTTTTTTCAAAGCCACCTTGCTGCTAAGATTTTGAACCTTTGGAGTGACTGTCCTTACTCCAGAAGCTCTGCTGGGGAGATGTCCTACCTTGCCCTCCGTGGCTGCTGTTCTCGAGGGAACCTTCTTTGAGTCATCGTTCTTGGCCAGCAGAGCTCCAGCCTGAACAGCACTGCTTTTAGTCCTGGCCTTTGAGGTCCCAGCACTGTATCCATGGCTTGCAGTCCTCAATGTACCTGCCCGTGCAGAGGGATTCCTCTCCTTTCCTTCTGCTTTCAAAAAACCTAGTTTAGATCCTGGATTACCCTGGCCTGCTTCAGAATTACTCAGCGCTCCAGGAACTAGATCCAGAGACAGCCAAGTCAAATGCCAAAGCAGTAAAGTGAGAAAATGCAGGATTTTCATCCTCTGGTCTTCCTCTGAATGCCACTAAAGAAAAACTCAGAAAAGGTTCCTCCAGTTTGGCAGAAGAAAACATGAAAGAAATTAAAAACCAAAGTTAGCAAAAATGGTTTTTGTTTGAGATTAAAACATTTCAGATATCGTTGTTCAATACTTGTATCCAGTCCCATAGTGGAAATGCTCATGTACTCAGATATGATCTCCCCTGACTTCAGTCAGCAGCTATAAAGAAGTTGTTCTTGAAAAGAGAAAGTTTACCACCTCGTTTTCTTCTGTAAAACTGACTGAAAACTTGAAGGAGTCTTGTTTAAATCCAAGGGTTTTTTTTTTTTTTTCCAAGAAGGAAGAATGGCGTAATGCTGCCTCTGTGTTAAAAGGTTTTTTTAAAGTTTTGAGTTTTGAATCCTTTCCAGTGAAAATATTTCACACACAGAGGCCTGCAGGTGCTCAGAAATCTTTTACAAACCTGAACTCTGGAATTGGAAACGGAATTCCAACAAACCTATTTAATTACTCTCTGATGTCATGCTGTCTAAACTAATTTAACTGCGATATATTTCTTAAAAAAAAATCTTCTTTACCCTTTTCATTAGCATGAGTCATACTCTGCCTCATGTGAAACAGCTCCACAGGCTCAAAACTCCAGAGGATGCCTTTTCAAGTGGCAGTATGACCTCTGCCTCAGCCCTCGATGAACTTCACGTTTAGACAGGACAAACTGCAAGATCAACAACTGAGAGCTGTCACACAGTCCGCTGGACACATACATAAACTAATTTAGAAATAACTCATGTGGCTCTTTTTCCAGAGAACTTCTAACAGTACCTTCACTCCGTCCCCCTGTGACTGCAGGGCTGTGCTGCAACGCCGGCGCTTAACGAGGGTAACATTTAATTTTACACAAACTCAACAGGGCCGTGCCCGCAGTCAGAGTATTTTGTCTTATTTATTGCTGTGCTTTAAAAACCCCGTGTCAGCGCAGCTGGAGCAGCAGCTCCTGCCGCAGGGGATGCCCCGCGGGGCGCGGTGCGGCGGGGCAGCAGTGCACCCTGCAGGCAGCCATCCTCCTCCTCCTCCTCCTCCTCCTCCTCCTCCTCCTCCTCCTCCTCCTCCTCCTCCTCCTTCTGCAGGGCCACGCGGGAGCTGGAGACAGGCGAACCCCGTCATTCCTCCCGAGACTGCTGAACACCAGCCTTTGTTTAATTTTAGATGCAAAATGCCCAAGAGCTGCTGACCTCGGGGCCCCAAGAAGGCTGCGGGTCAAAACCAGCGCTCCTCGCTGTCCGGGCTGTCCTGCAGCTTTCAGCCGAGTGTGTCTTTGATAACCTGCACAAAATGAACTGTTGTTCTAAAGGAGCCTTCGGGAAAGGAGGCACTGGGCTGGACTGAGCAGGGATTACTGGGACCCATCTCTCATCTTGCACTGATGCTAAACCCAGTCCTTCTGCAATTGCTTTTCTTTCTGAGTTAAGATGAAAGGGGAAAGGTACAGCACCTTTTAGCTTGTTCTGTGTGTGCTGTAGCATTGCCCACCCACCCTGACAGGGGTCTGACCCTGACAGTATCAGCAGCAGTGAACTGCTTTCATAAATAACAACCTGCATGGCATGAGGAGTTCTGAATGCTTCACTTGTTTTGATGGAGGAACTGAAGGATAGAAGAGTTCAGTGATTTTACAGATGTCACAAATAAGATAGATTCAAATCATGATCCTCCTGATTTTGATCTAATGGCCCTTCCTCTGCTGTCAGTTGTACTTTTTGTATTTCCCTACAAAATAAAGCAGCTTCTCCTGGGAGTTACCTCTGGTGAAACCATTCCCCAGCAGTCACTCCACACCATCCCAAGGCCCTCCCAGCCACTTTATCCCTCCCATATTGCCCACCTTTCTGCTGGGTGGTGTGCTGTGTCTGGTTCTGCACCGTGGAGGTATTGATCAGCTTGCTAGTAAGCCAGAAAAGTAGCTAAATGTTGAATTTCCACTTTTAATCTATCCAGCTTCCAGTTTTCACATTGCTTGCAAGAATTTAATATCTTTAAAAGGTCATTTGCGCTATCAAACTTGGCTGAGATTTGGAAACAGATTTACAAATGATTTAAGAGATGGGATGTGAAAGAGCAGGAGGTTGGACAGTGTGATTACATGGGCCTTGTCTTAGTAAATCAAATTAAAGCATGATCATTGATATGTTCAAAGAATATTTATGTGTCTGAGATGAAAAAATCTTAGTGGGCTGGACAGAGCTAGACAGAAAGAAAAAGGAATAGCAAGCAAAACAAGGTGTGCAAACTAATCTCTCTCTTTAAAAGAGGCTCTCTTGAAGCAAACACCATCCCAGTGCTTGGAACCACGGGAGCACCGATGCTGTGGAGTGCACTGAGCCCCACAGACTCCAGAGTGGAATGCTGACCCTGAACAAGACCCACAGACTGAGAGGTTCCTATGATCCCTACACCATAGTGGAGTCATTCCAGCTGGCTAAACTCAAACTGCACTGCAGGAGTTCCGTGTGTAGCTGGAAACCCTCCTGCTGGTGAGGCTCTGGATACACAGGGCACAGTGGCAGTGGTGCTCCAAGCCTCCCACTGCTCACCACCAGCCACATTTCTGTGCCCCTTCCCTCGAGTGGTCAGGTTCATGTAACCCACCTGTCCTCCTGAGCCTGTTCTGTGACAGCAGCTCCTCCCTCACACGGTCTGGGTGGGATTTGAAAAGGGAGGAGCACCTGTGTCCCTGCTCCCTGAAGTGCCCTGCCTCCTGTTCTCCAGATCCTGACATTATATAATGCCTACATGAGCTGTGATGCCTTCTCCATCTCAGCCCTTCTGGATGTCCAGCATGGTCTAGAGCAAGGGATCATTCTGGGGAGCCAGAGGAAGATTTCACAGTGTTGAAAACACTGCCCTTCCCTGGGGATGAACAGCTCCATTGGATATGTGATGCCAGGAGTTAGAATTTGCTCTCTGGTGCAAAGTTGCAGTTGAAGCTGCACATGGAAGTCTTTAGAGTGATCTATCAGGAAATTCATTGTCCTTTCCCAGGTGCACTAATTTCCAGAAAGGACTTACAAGATTGAGTTAACTCTATGTATTAGGCCACTTGCTGTCGCATTGTTTTGCTTATTGAAACTAATTATCATTCTATTTCTGTGAGGATTTAGACCTCTGCACCATAGCTCTTGGGCAACTGCTTTTTAAAAGTGTGAACTTATAATTTAGGAAGGAACTTAACATCTTTGTACTTTTCAGAAGGAAAGAATTGCACAAAACCTACATATGTTATAATTAAAACTTGCTTGTCTTGGAGCAGAGCAAAACAAATGTAATGATATTTCCACTTCCATGTGAAGGTGGCATAATTTAAAACAATGTTGTGCTGTTAAATAAAAAGTTGGAAGTCCAAAGAAATAATTCTGTCATTGGTTATCAATAAACTTGGCTACATCTGCAAACAGTAGTGAACTACAAAGCACAGAATCATAGAAACACGGAATATCCTGAATGGGAGTGTTATTTTTGTTTCTTGGTTCCTCAGATGTACCTAATTTTCCCAACTCTGAATTAAGTGGATTTTTTTTTCTTATTTTTGGTACCTCTGCCTGTTACCAGTTAGAGAAATTCAGGGTTTGTTTCAAGCTTCTTCAAGCCTATTCACTAACAGAGTCCCTCCATTTGGTATACAATGTTAATTAGTTGTCTTTTATAGGTATTGTTCATCTTTGCAATAGAAGCATATTTAAATGATTCAAGACTTGAGAGAGAGATCCTGAGATCCCGAATTACTTTGCTGACCAAAGACAATTTTGGTGGCAATTCATTTATTCCTCATCTTAAAAAAAAAAACAAACAGAATGTCAGTGATGAAGCATTCACTGTCACGGGAAAAAGCAGGGACTGAAAACAAGCCAGCGTCATTCAGCAGCCAAATACAAAATGAAACATATTTTTAGCAATGGGGTTAACTTAATGTGAAAAATGCATGTATTTTATGATTGGCTTTTTGCAAATATTAAAATTATTATTATATGTGTTGTGTTAGAAAGTAATGCTGTGTTAATTCTCTTAAGTAGTGTGTTAAATATAGTTTTAGGTTATAAAAAATGTTAAAACAGAAACTATGCTATGTAGGATACTTTTTTTAAATAAAGGACTCACAGCAAAATAGCAGCCACAGGACACCTAAATCTTTCAGAGAGAAAGAATTTATTGCTCTCTTATCAGAAGAAATGAACTTCTTCCCGCCTCGAGGGCGCTGTTAGGATTCAGAGGAAGAAGTTGACACTGACCAGACAGAATCCTGTGTTTGAATGGAATTTATGCATCATGTATGAGGTGTATGAATATGCAACAGGCTGTTGTTTTTAAGGGTTAATCCTCTCTTAACGGGGGTCCTTTTTCGGGCTCGTTCTGCCCAGAAAAGGTACCTGGACGTCCGTAACTCTTTGTCTCTATTGTCTCATATTGTCCTAATTCAAATTGTCCAAATTATTATTACTCTAATTGTATTACTATTTTTATAATAATTTTATTACTATTAAACTTTTAAAATTTTAAAACCAAGTGATTGGCGTTTTCCACACTTAACTAACTCCCAGAACAATTCCCGATGGAACGCAGAGGGTTCACTGTCACTGTATTTTCTGATTACATTCCCTGCCGCAGCGGAAGCGCCCACAACGGCCCGCGCTGGGCCCGCCACGGGCAGGCCGCGCCGCCCCTCACGGAGCCTGCGCTGCCTCCGGCCGGCCCCGGGGAGCCGCTCCTCCCGCGGCCGGCGGGGCGGGACCCTCGGGGCGGGCTGGGCTGGGCCCGGGCGGGGCTGGGCCGGCCATGGCGGGCAGCGCGGGCTATGGGGAGCTCAGCCCGGGCTCGCTGCGGCGGCGGCTGCGGAGCGCGGAGGAGGCGCAGCAGCGCCAGGCGGGGCTGTTGCGGCAGCTGCAGGACGAGGTGAGCAGCGGGCGGTGCCCGGCGGCGGGGAGGGGGAGCGGGGCCGCCCGCGCTGCCCTGGGGGACTCGGCGGAAACTCGCGGGGCCTCCCCGGGCGGGCGGCGCCGAGCTCGGGGCGGGGAAGCCCCGGGAGCGCCCGTCCCGCCGCGGTCTCGCTGCCGAGCCCCTCCTGATCTCGGTGCCTGCAGCATCGCCGCTGTTCGGCCCCGTTAGCGGGGTTGTCCCGGGCAGGGGTCGGGCTGGTTGGCTTGCAGAGCAAGTTTGAAAACTCGTTTCGGTCGCTTCAAGGACCCCCTTGAACAGCCAGATGTTGGCTCGGGGTACGCGGAGCCCGTAGGTCAGGTAGAGCTGCCCGCAGCTGCCCCATCGTTCTGCTTGCTGCCGCTGTCTCAGGTGGGCAGACAGTGCCTGAGAGAAACCCCGCCCCAATTCTGTCCTATTACAGTGAAACTTCCCTATATTGCAGTGACTTCTTGTGGAGTGTATCAGAATCACTCTTGGACAGAGTCAGAGAAAAGTTAATGTGGGGTGAGTGGAGTCTATAACAAGCTGCTTCTCTCATCTTCATTCTCTGTATCCATTCAGGTACTGCAGTACCAGACCTGGTGTCGAGAGTTGGAGCAGCAAGTGAAAGCTGGAAGGGTGAGTGTGCTGCAGGTTGTGAACTAAAAAGGGTGTATCTAATGTTCCCAAATCTAGACCAATAAAAACTCTCTACAATCCAATTACAAGAAAGAAGATTGTTACTGTCTGAGGGTTTAGAGAAACACTGTGAATCTTCCCATCAGTGTTTTGTCCATTTGCAGTCAGTAGTCCCAGAAAAACAAGTCCAGAAAACCCAGTTGAGGATTTTAATTTTGTGAAAGAGTGCTTCATTGGAGTTACATTTGTCCTGGGTTTCAGGAGAGGACTGTGCTGTGTGTTACATGGTACAGCTGTCCTGGAGAAAGAACCAGTTGAAACAGCTTTTTGGAAGTCTGGTGGTCAACATACAGAACTGGCCCTATGCATTTCTTTCTGCTTCATAGCTAAAGTAAACCTAGAAGCCAAGGGGTGGAAGAATAGGAGAGCATTCCCAGGCTTCAAGTCCAAATCAGCACTTGAAGTCATGAAGCGAGGACACGTAGCAGTGGGAGAGTGAGGAGAGCTACTCACACTAACACCCTTCCCTTCCTCCCTGTAGTCACAACACTATTACACCTGGAAGAAGCCATGACCTTCTGAGATACCAAACAAATGGATGGGAAAATGGTGGATGCTGACAGTGGTAAAGGAAACACTATCATTTGACTAAACATTTCCTTTCTTCTTAAAGGGATCCCTTCCAGGCAGGTGGGAAGCCACAGCAGACCACAGCCTGGAGAAAGCACTGCTTCAGGTGGAAGAGGAGCAGCACAGGTACAAGGAAGAAGCATTTCTTCATACTTGGTATCCTGGATGCTCATGGAAGTGAGGGAAAACCTGTCGGTGCTACCTGGTCTCCCCAAGGGAAGCGGTTGGGCAAGCTGCTCTGACAGGAGAAAGGTCCACAATCTGCTTTCTGTGGTGCAGTAATAGTGCTGTGTGCTGAGTGGCTCTGCTTTGAGTAGGGAAGTGGGGTGTGTATTCTGGTGAAAGGTCCCTTTCCAGCCCAAATTATTCTGTGGTTCAGTAGGGGAACAACTCTGGACAGTGCTATAGAAAAGTGATACATCCAGTGACCATCAGCGTGAAGAGGGGGCAAATTGTTACTTGTGACCATCATCAAGGTTGAAGGGGAAACCAAAATCATGGATGGAAATTGAAGGCTCAAAGCACAGAGAAGCAAATGAGGTTTTCATCACAGAGAGATCTTAGTTAAGCCTGTAAAGTGCTTTTACTGCCTCTTAGACAACAAAGTCACTGTTAAGGGAGCTGGAAAATCACATGGATGCTGGAGAGCTGTTGCTCAGTGACCTCATTGTTGTTTCTCTCTCTCTCCAAGGTGTGAGAATCTGGCAGAAGTGAACACTCTCCTGCGGGAGCACCTCGATAAAGCCAGCGAGGTGAATTCTGCCCTCAAGGAAGACGTTGGGAAGCTGACGGTGGATTGGATGAGGGCCCGGGAGGAGCTGGAGCTGAAGGAGAGCGAATGGCACAGTGAACGGGAGGTGAGGATGGGCCACGGGAGTGCCAGAGGGGAATGGGAGTGGGAATGCCATTTGTTCCTTGTTGGGTACCTGCTGCTGATTCCCCAACTTCTGGGACTCTGGCTGTGCCCTCCCAGGGGGCTCCTCTGTTGGGGTAGACCCTCCTGGAGCAGTCTTGTGTCAGGAAAAAAGAGACACACTCAATCTTTTCGGTCTTCAGGTTCTTGTTTATTGTTATCTTATCTAGAGTTTTGCATGCTGTCCACACCAGGTCAGTGCATTGGAAAAGCACTGCAAAAATGGCTAACAATATTTTGTTACAAGGTCTTTTAAAGCTAAACTATCCAATTAAGAACTGACAACTAGATTATTTTCCCTTTTAACCCAATAACTGGTCCCAAAGAGCCCACAATGCGGACTTTTCCACCCAATTACAAAGTGCCACCCAAACCCATTAAGAAGAAGAAGAAGGAAGAAGAAGCATGAAGAAGAAACCCAGGATGACACCCTGTGCCCTCCATCTTCCTTCTATCCATTACATACTAAAAATCCTAAAACCTAAATTTCCCACCCAGGTGATACACCTACACTACTCTCTACAATCTACTTCACACCCTAGTAGATTCTAGTCTGTTCTGTCTGTTTAGAAAACTTTCTCCATGAATGAGGGTCAAAGTCAGTGTTCCCCTGGGGGTCAGGGCACCCCAGAGCAGACAGGGAAATATTCCTGGTGCCCTGGGTTTCCACAGTTCCTGGCATGGGGAACTTGCTGTGTGGAGCCTGTGGCTCTGCTGAGGATGCACTGGTGCTGGACAGGGGTGTGGGAGGGAGGAGTGTCAGCAGAGGGTGCTGGGGGAGATGCCCACCTTCTGTGACTGCACTGCTTGGTCAAGAAGATAGAGCTGGGCACTGTATGGCAGTCACAGGAACACTTGTCTCTTTAATAGTTCCTTAATCCTTGTTTTGAGCAACTGAGACCAGAGAGGTCTGTGTGTGTCCAGATTCAAAGTGGCCAACACAGGAACAAGACAGACCTCTTGTACTGACTGCCTGTTGTAAGCCAACCTGGCACTAACCTTGAAGGAGTTTCTCTGTGTTCCTCTGCTGTGACTTTGAGGTGGTGAATCACCATCAGCTTGCTGCTGCCACCCACTGCCACGGGAGAAGTGTGGGTGCTCTCCTCTGCGCAGGTGTTCCCTTCTGTGGGCCTGTGTGGTGCCTCTTCAGTCCCTGATGGCCCTGGTGCAGTAGTTACTAAAAGGCGCTGGGTGAGGGTGATTCACGCTCTCCTGTCTGAGAGATGCTGCAGTGACAGGGAAGGCTGAATTGGCATTTCTCTTTGTCCTTGCATGTTTAGCTTTATGACAGCTACATGAGGGGGGAGCACGGCCGGCTGCTGGGGCTGTGGCAGCAGGTGGTGACCTTGCGCCGCCTCTTCCTGGAGATGAAAACCGCCACGGACCGGTGAGTCAGGGCTGGGGTGACATCCCCTGCAGCAAAGTGTGCCTTGCTTGCTTTGGGTCCTGCCTTTTGAACCTTCATGTTGTTGCATTAGGTACAGCAGAGGTGGGATTGCTCCTTTGGCAGTCAGAAGCAATGCCATTCAGCTTTGGGCTGGTCTCAGAGCAGTTGTTGGCTGCTGGTCTTCTGTCAGACATATTTTATGAAAAATCCTTTTATTAGGATCTTTGAAAAGCTGAGAGGTCTCAGAAACAAAATGTAAGCAATAATTATCTGCTGCTGTGGAATGCAACAGGTGCATCTTTGATTGGTCTCATGTGGTAGTTTTTAATTAATGGCCCATCACAGTCCAGCTGTCTCAGACTCTCTGGTCAGTCACAAGATTTTATTATCATTCCTTCCTTTCTATTCCTTGCTAGCCTCCTGATGAAACCCTTTCTTTTATTCTTTTAGTATAGTTTTAATATATAGTTTTCTTATAATATATACCATAAAATAATAAATGAGCCTTCTGTTACATGGAGTCAAGATTCTCGTCTCTTCTCTTGTTCTGGGACCCCTGTATAAGCCACCACATTCTTCAGATAAAGGTGAAGGGCTTGGGCCATGAGGACAGCAGAGGCTGTGAGCAGGCAATGACTGTGGTGATGTGTGGGCATGTGAACACAGGCACAGAAATGCATGGACATCTAGGAAGAGACTCACTAAAGCTGTGCATGCAGCATATAGAGTGGTCCCTTTTATGAAATTGTAAAAACCTGCCTTTAAAAAATCTTACCAAATTTCTTTTCCCACTGCTCCTAAGAGAAAGATGATTAATGTATATTTTTTCCTTTTTCATTTCCAGGATACATTTATTCTGGTCAGTTTGTATCCCCTTACTCCTCTTCCAGCATTACTGAGAGAAAGAATAGTTTCTCTCCCCTCTTACTGCATTTGTTTTATTTGTCTTGTTTAGTTTGATACCTCTTTTTATGATTGTTTTCTTGTTCTTGGGCTCTCTGAAGTGCTTTTCTCCCAAGAAAAATAGTGTAACCATAATAGTACCTTCTGGTGTCAACATGCACTTTCAAACTCTGGGTTACTGTAAGCCATTTGTCTTGATTATAAGTCTTTCCTATTGTGTAGAGTCTGCCTGACCTGCTATTTAGTCCTTGTATTGTTTGTGCTTTTGTGTTACAGCATTTCAGGCTGATTCTTACACCACCTTTCTGAAATGTTTTATTATATAGGTACAGTCTAGAGCTTCTTAGCAGTCCAAGCGGGGATAACAGAGCACTCAAGAGCAGAGTATATAAAAGCTGGGGATCTTGGTAAAATTCCTAATATCTAGTAATGATAATTACAGTATGTTAATAAGAGTAATTAGAGGTGCTTCAGGCCTTCTGGCCTGTGCCATATCTTACTTCTTATATCAGAAGAAAACAGACTCCACACTTGGCTACCTGGTAAAGTCATTGTTCAGGTGTCAAGATGTGTCCTGGTCCCCAAGTGTCAGATGAATGACTTGTCCCCAGCAAAGACATCACCTTGCCTGCCAGCTCTTCCTCATGCATGATTGCATGCTTCAGAAGTGAATCAGCTGATAAAGATGGTGGAGTGAACATTGGCTCTTTCTTGGTTCCTCTTCAGAGATTTGTCAGAGCTGAAGGCAGAACAGATGAGGCTTTCTGGATCTATTCTTGTGACCTGCTCTCGCCTGAACTCCTGTGTGCAGCTCAGGGAGTCCATCCCTCTGGGTAAACCTGTCCTGAAGGATCAGGCAGAGCAGCAAGTGGAACCAAAAATAAACCACACAGCTCAGGAAGTGATAGCCTTACAAGTCAGGTGTGACATGGAGAAGAAAGAGCTTCAGGACAGGTAAAGGTGTTTTAACTTTGGTATTACCAGCATTATCTTTTGTGGCAGCTTCTTGGGTTCACAAATGGGCTGTGCTCACATTTAGAACAGCCCTGCACAGCCCTGTGTCTGTCCTCAGTCAAACTCTTCCCTTCAACAGAAAGGATGGAAAAAAGTATTTGCCTGACAGAAATTCTTCCAAGTAAGACAAGACTGAAAAACAGAGATAGCCTCTGATAGTGCTTTTTGGTGTTAAGTGATTCTTAGTGAAAAACTGAATTCAGCATAAAGAGAGTTGTGTTTCTTGTACAGCCCTTTTACATCTCAGGGAAGGAATTGAGAGGAATTTGCCCAGGGCTACCATAAGCACTGCAGCACCTCTGTGCTCACAGTTCCTTGCAAGACTGAGTGCAGAGGCCTTTGGGGCAAGAGGTGCCATTGTGCAACACCAAGCCTATTAACCTGTAGAGATGAATGCTGCCTTTGCTGTGTTTCCTGGGTTGAACTTTGCTATGCTATGCTTTGGGGAGCTGCTTGGCGCTCTAACAGGTGCTGGTGTGCAAATCTTTTGGAATGGCACGTAGACCTTCTCTTCTCAGGGTGATGGAGCTCTCAGCCTTGCTTGTACAGTCTCAGAAGCAGAACGAGGAGAAGGAGAAGACCATGAAAACACTTAACGACACAGTGGAGATTCTAGTATGTTTTACCTTTACCTGGGAGATAGCCCAGTGTTTGCTCTCCAGCCTGAACACAGAGGTGTGGCTTCCTCAGGAGAAACAGTGGTAAAGATGCCCAGTGTATGGGAACATCAGGCACTTTGCCAAAATATTCCTTGTGTGTTCAGCAGATGCGGAGTCAGTCCAGATGCAGGCAGTGCCAGAGGAACTGCAGACAGTTCAGGTGTCTTCCTCTGAGGGGTGGCACCAGTGCTCTTCTGCCTGTGACTTCAGGTCTCTGGGGATCAGAGTTCCTTGGAACTGACCATTTAATAGCAGTCTATAAAAACTAGCTTTTGGTCTTCCTTGTAGTTTTAGTAGAGAAGAAATGGAATAGATGTGGACAGGAATATGCTGGAATCACTAGGGCTGAGACTCAGCAGTGTGACTGCTACTGAGGATGGGAATGCTGCAGATAGGAGCAGCTCTTCCGTGCCCACCCTTTCTTTATTCTGTTCTCAGGAATCAAGTTGGATAGAGAAAGAATTTACAGCTTCATTGACTAACAGTGCCAAAGAAGAGAATCTTTTCCTTCAAAAGCTCATTAAAAATATCACTGAGGTGAGTACAGACCTGGTACAGGGACCACATCCCTGTAAATTTGATTTTGAAGTATTTGAGTAAGGCAACAGACTGGCCTGAGGCTTAGAGATACATGTTGTGTACTATCTGTGTTAACTGCCATTGCCTGTTAAATTTTTAGACCTCTTTACTGACTGTTCTAACCTGTTCTAACTTGTGAGTTGCTGTGCTGTGACAGTTCAGTGAGCCATTAGACATTTCAGTACCTTTGGCTTCACCACCCCACTAAGGTCTCTCTTGGACTGTGTTTTTGGAGTGTGCTACTTGACATTTGTGTTCCTGTGTTTCTTGGGCAATTCCCTCACCCTCTTTGAGCAATGACTGTTCTTCAGATCTTTATGAAAGGTCACTGACTCAGTTGATGCACTTGCTCCTTCCCTCAGTGTTCACTGACCATTATAATCTCCCCAGAATGACAACTTTCAGGGGTAACCTTAACTTAGTCCTAAAGTTCTCATAATAGAGAAGGGTTTAGTTGTCATCTCTTCTACACAGCTGCAAGAAAGTGATTGTTCAGGCAGCCTCCAGCCACGTCACATTTGTGAAGAGTAGCTGTATTCAGAAATCCCAGGAGTATGTGTAGCCACAGGGACAAACCTTTGTGGACTGAAGAAGTGAGAAAATTGAGTTTTTAATGACGCCAGGGTAAAGTGGGAGGAAAACGAGAACAAGACAAAGAAAACCAAGTAAAATGAGCAAAGACTAACAGCTGGATGTGGGCTTTCAGATGGTGCTAGATGACAGTGACAGCATGGTCAGCATTATCTGCACTGGCAGTTCCCAGCATGCAGACTCTGGGCACATCTTCTCAGCTCCAAGGTCTGTTGATACAGGACGTGCCTTTGGACTGGTTCTGGAAGCACTGGCAAGGATGCGAGGGGCAACACGGGTGAGAGCTTTGTGTCTTCCCCAGTGGCCACAGGCTCAGTGCTGAGGCCTTGCTCAGCTCAACACCTTTCCATTTGCTCAGCCACTTCAGGCACTTCTTTGCACCTTCATACTCCTGCCCTGCTTTGCTGGTCTTCCCAGCTCTGTGTTCTGCTGCTTTTCTCTCCTTGATGCCCATCCTCTCAGCACAGCTTTTGCCTTCAGGGGAGCTGTCTCTGCTAGCTGTTTCTTCCAGCTCTCTGGAGCCACCTTCCCTGCTCCTTATTGCTCATTTGTGCTCCTTCCCTGCCTGTTCCTGCAGGCCCTGAGAGAAGAGCTTTCTGCTAGGCAGGACTCAAACAAATTCCTGCTGCAGCAGCAGAGGCATCAGGAGGAGAAGTGCAGGGAGGTGCAGCAAAGGCTTGAGCAACTGGAGGAGAAATGCCGGAAGTCCAGCAGCCACCAGCAGCATCTTCAGTCTTTAGTAGAAACACTCAGAAGGTGAGTGTCCCCTTCTCCTGCATTCCAGAGGCAATCTGCTTCCAGGTTTGGGAGGTCAGAGGTGTCCTGGGTGAAGAAATCACCTGCCCACCATCTGTAGGCCTCAGTGTGGCTCTCGAGCATTGTCCTGTCTGGGTTTTTCATGCTCTACTGAGACTCCCAAGGCTCTCTGGGAGATGCAGAGCCATGTTGGAATAGAAGACTCCTTCTTGCTGTGCTGCTTCCCTGAATTCTGTTCTTTGTGTGCCCCTGCCCAGCCACTGCTTCTGGCTGAAGGAAGGCAAAATCCTGCCTTCCTTTCCCTTTGCCTCTGGAGGATTTCCTTGGGAGGGAAAGAGCAAGGTCTTCCTTAGCCCACTGCCCCCAGATCGATCCTGGAGTCCTGAAAATGGCATTGCTGACTCTTCAGGCCTCTTGCTTCTTCTGACTGAGCCTTGTCTCTGCAGTGACTGTGCAAACCTTGAGAAAACCAGGGAAGAGCTGCAGGAACAGCTTGGATTAAGGGAGCAAGAAGCTTCATGTCTGCGTCAGAGTAACGCTGAGCTGCAGATGAGGGAGGAGTCAGCCCAGGCAGAAAAGGCAGAGCAGCAGGACAGGATGGAGAGAGCACGCCGTGAGCAGGAGCTCCTGTGAGTGTTAGAGATTTTTCTGGAGCTTGAGGAGGCCCAGTGTGAAGGAACAAATGGTGCCTGCTCCTCTCTTGTAGCATAGACTGTTTTTCTGTAAAAACTTCTTTCCCCTCCTCATAGAGTGAAGGACCTGGCTGCACTTGAGGAAAAGCACTCATTACTGCAGAGTGAGTTGGTAGTCCAGAGACAGACACTGGAGAAATTGCAACTTCAGAAGGATCTGCTGGAACAGGAGAAGGATGAGTTTGCCATGGCTCTGGAGAAGGTATAGACACCTTATTCCTAGGCAGTACTTGTGGGAGTGGGAGCTGTGCCACCAAGATCACCTGAGATGCTGTTTCCGGCAGTAGAAGAGAGGGACACTGTTGTTCTTCTTGGAAAATGATGATCCAACCAGACAGGCTCTTTGGGATCATTGGTCCCCATGATCTTACTGAGAGCTCTGCCCTAGGAATAAGTCAGAGACACCCAGGAGAGGTGGAGTGGTTGCCTGCAGTCCTGGATTTTGCTGCCCTTGTTGTCCCATTGTTCTTTTGCCTCTCCAGGCAGAGCGGTCAGTGGCAGAGCTGACAGGGGCTCAGAACAAGCTGAATGCTGAAAGAGCTGATCTGCAGGCTGCAGCAGCAAAGATGAGCAGCATCAATGAAGCTCTTGCATTGGACAAAGTGGAGCTGAACAAATGTGTGTGGCAGGTGAGCAGAGTTGCCAGAGATGTGCCAGATGTTTGTCTCCAGCTGCTGCTGCTTCTCAGCCTTCTTATCTTGGCACAGTCTGGCCAACTGACTGTGGCAGTGTTCCTTTTGTGTCTGAGACAATCTTTCATAGTAATTATTCCTGTACTTTATTTCCTCTATGTTTCTGTGACTCTAGCTGGAGCAAGAGAAGGAAGCTTTGTCTGCTAAAGTGGATGAGATGGAGAGAGCAAAGATCTGTGAGCAGGAGAAGCTGAACTTCTATGAAAGAGCAAACAAAGAGCTCTGTGCAGAGAAAGCCTGGCTAGAGCAGCTACTGAAGGAAGCAGAGGAGCAACAGGAGGAGCTGTGGCTGGAGCTTAGGACACTGGGAGAGGAGAAAGCAGAAACCCAGGAGAAATTCCATCAGGTGACCAAAAGTATGGTGCATCCATGTGGGCACTGGGCTGCTTGGATGAGGGAAGCTTTACTTGGTGGATTCTGCAGTGGTTTTGTCAAGGGAACATGTGGTAGTGCTTGAGGTCACAAGGCTTTGCTTGCTCCTTTTTGGAAATGTGGGGGTGGCTTGCAGAGCTGTTCCACAGTTCTCGGAGTTGTCCTCTGCTTGTACAGAGTCTTTCAGTCCACCTGTCTTTGTTGGCCTCTTTTTTGGCTCTTGATAAGTTGTGAAGAGATAATTGTGTAGTCCATGAATCTGAGTGGGTGGCAAAAGGATCAAATTCTGTAGCTCTGAATCCTTTTTCTGAAAAAAACCCCAGGTCTGCACGTTTCTGTTGATGCTTTTTGTCATGAAGTTGGAGCATGTCCATAGAAGGGAAGGGAGCTGGGGAAGGGTCTGGAGCACAGGTGTGACCAGGAGCAGCTGAGGGAGCTGGGGGGGCTCAGCCTGGAGGAAAGGAGGCTCAGGGAGCACCTTCTTGCTCTCTACAACTCACTGTTACAGGAAGCTGCAGCCAGGTGAGGGTCAGGCTCTGCTTCCAGGGAACAAGGGACAGGAGAAGAGGAAACAGCCCCAAGCTGTGGCAGGGGAGGTTTGCATTGGGTGTTACAGGATAGCTGCAAGAGAAGGATTTGTTTCAGATGGTCTCTGTCAGACAGTCTCAGTTCTGGGGAATGTGGTAGGTTTGGCAAATGCACAGCAGAGGTTTTTCTTTGGCCACATCAGCCAGACATTCATCAGTCACTAAATGTCTGCTCAGCACAAGAGATGCCAAGCATCCTCTCCTTGCAGAGTTGAATATGTGAGGAGGTTACACTTTGATGTGGGTTTTGTTCTAGAAGGGGAAAATCCTGTATATTTTCCCTTGATTCAGCAAGCAAAATTGTTTTCCCCAACTTTCCTGAAAATGTCCAGCACTGAAATAGATCCAGATAGCAATTTGGTTAGCCAAGTGGCAGTTGTGGAAGATGCAATGTTTGTGAGAGACAACACGGAGTTTGGAGTAGGGATGTTGTACGGAAGGAGCTGTCTGGTCCCAGGTAAGGCAGCAGGGCCTGACACAGCACTTCCAAGGTAACAGTGCCAGAGGCTTCTGGCAGGCCAGGCTATCAGAGCTGCATGGGGCAGGTGCTGTGAAACTTTGAGCCCAGAGCACAGCTGCTCCGTGTCCTCTGGCTGCCTGTCAGGTGGCACTGGCTGGCTCTGCACGGGCTCCCCAGGAAGGGCTTCAGCTGTACCTTGTCCCACTTGCAGGTTTCCCAGAAGCAAGAATCATTGAGCAAAGCTCTGGAGCAGCTGAGCCAGGAATCCTCTGACCAAGGGCATGAACTGGCGCAGGTGGGCAGAGAGAAGGAGCTGCTGGGCCAGGAGAAGGCTGCCCTTGAGGGCCGACTGGCAGCCGTGGAGCGCCACCAACATGACCTTTCCAAGCAGCTGGCAGAGACCAGGTAATGGCAGGGAGCAGGCCCTGGGCAGGACAGGGCTGAAGAGCTGTAATGATAAAAGTGATAAAGACTACACAGAGGTTTATTGTATCCTCTGTGCTTTTCAGATGTAGATTTGGTTGTTGAGGCCAAGTTGGGCTGGGCAGTCTGTGCTATGGCAGGCCATAAGGAAGGCCTGGGCAGTCCCTCAGAGGCCCTGCTCTGCTCTGGAAATGGCCCAGATGGGCCTTCTCTGGACAAGTTTCCAGGTGACCCATTTTCCATCCTCAGGCGTGGGGATCTTGAGCCACGTCGTCCTGGAATAAGCGGCTGTGGGTGTCTGGAGCAAGCAACTCATGTCTGTCCATATTTGCAACTTGTAGGTCAGCAAAGGAGAGCCTGCAATCCAGGCTGTTTGCTGCTCAGCAGCAGATATCACAGCTGGAGATCACCAGGAACCATCTGGAGGCTCAAGTGCTCATAATCACACAGGCCAAGGAGGTGATAGAAGGTGAGAACCTCGTGTGCTTTGTTTGTGGTGCTGCCCCTGCCTAGAGAAGCTGAGCACCCTGCAAAGCTGTCTCTGTCCACAGAGCTTCGGAGGAGTGGTGGGGCTGGAGGCCCTGAAAGGGCCTGCGGTCAGTAAAGTCAGTAAAGAGCGTGACTCTTGTTCTTGGCCATGTTTGCAGGAGAAGTGAAGTGCCTGCAACGTGAGCTGGAAGCAGAGAGAGCTCTCAGGAGGCAGGAGCAGGAAGACACAGCTCAACAGCTCGTGCAGGCAGAGCAGCAGCATCAGGAAAGCCTCAGGCTTCAGGGAACTGCTCAGCAACTGGAAATAAAGAAGCTCCTGCAAGACCTGGTAGGGGACAATATGCTTCTGAATTGTCCAAGCCAGCCCTGTGTGCTGGTGTAGCACAAGCAGAGGCTGAGGGTGTGAAAGGGCAGCAATTCTCTGCCAGAGGCCTCCCGCTGCTGGGCTGGACAGCAGAGCCAGCAGCTGAGACTTGGAGGAGCATGAAGGCCCCCAGGGTGGTGCTGGGACAGTAAATGCAGCCATGGCTTCAGGGAGGGTGTAAGAGGAGCTCCAGAGCAGGTTGGGCAGTGCCCACCCAAAGCGTGGCAGCCCAGGGCAGGATCATCCCCGAGTCCCACCTGCCACAGAGCAGATGCCAACGTGGAGCAGATGCCAACGTGGAGCAGATGCCAACAGTGCTGGTGGCTGCAGGCTTGGGAACTCGTTTCCTTTCTTGCTGTGCTTCCATGGTGGACAGAGGGATTAGCTTTGGGCTGGAAGCAAATGGAACAGGCCCCTTGTCCCTGGTCCTTCAGTCCTTGTGACTGGGGCAGCAGAGAGGGGAAGGTGACACCTCCTCTTCTGAGTGCTTGGACTCGGTGCTTGGGAAGGTCTTTGCCAGCAGAAGAGATTCCACAAGTCTCTGAATCCTGCACCTGCTGAGCCTCCTTTTGAATTCCCTGACAGGACACAGTTTCTGGTGTGCAGAAAGCCAGTGCTGTTGTCTTTTCCAGTTGGGGGTTGTGGGAGGGATGGAGCTTCACATCTTTCAGCACGAGCTTGCCTGGGACTTCATCTTGCAAAGTTTTTCTCCCCCCTCAGGCAAGTGAGCGTGAAAGGCACCGTGCAGAGATGCAAGAGATGCTGGAGCAATGGGAAAAAGAGAAGGCAGAGAGAGAGCAGGAGCACAAGAAGGTGCTGTCTGAGATGAGGCAGAAAGTTGCCACCCTGCTGGCACAACAAGAAGAGGAACGAACTAGATTTGAAAATGCCAACCAAGAGGTAATGATTGTGAGAGGAGAACTGGTGTGATTTTTTGCAAGGCAGGAGCTGTGGGAGATGGCAGGATATGGGGCTGTGTGTAGCATGCCCTCCATGTCTTCTGCACTGAATTAAGGGAGGTGAAAGCTGAACGGGGCTGTCTTTGGCACCAGGAATGAGCCCTCTCATAGGAAGCCAGGCAGAAACATCAGCTGTCAGCTGAGAGCTTTGTGCTGCTCTTGTGCTCTGTTGTTCTAAGATGTACCTCAGGGTATCTTCACTGTTCTCCTTCTGCTGCCCTTTTGGTGTGTACTGGTAGATGTTCATGGCCAAGGTGAGTTTGTAGGACTTTTCTTTTGTGAGCATGCAGAGGGTGCAGCAAGAATGCTGACAAGAGAACAATCTTTTTAAAGGCTTGCCTGGAGTATTTCTGAACAACAATGCAGAGATATCTTCTGGGCTGTGTTTTAAGTCACTTCCTGGGAAGCTGTGTCTCCCCCAGGGCAGGCAGTGGCCCAGGGCAGCAGCAGCCAAGTGCTCTGAGAGCACAGGAGCCCATCAGTCTTTGCCCCTTGCCACGGGGATGTTGCAGGAGGAGTGTGAAGCCCTCTGCTCTTTCCTCCTGTGCAGGTCCTGCTGGAAGAGCAGAAGGAGAAGAGTGCTTTATCAGAGGCACTGCTCCAAACTCAGGGAGAGCTCATCCGAGCCCGCCAGCAGGTCCAGCAGCTCAGGCAGGAGGTGACAGAGCAGCAAGAGAAGGGGCAGGTAAGTGTGAGTAAGCAGGCAACAGAGGGCAGGGCAGTGACAAGGGCACAAAAGGCAGCTCCTGGGACTGAGGAAGCAAGGGCTGCTTCAGGCCCTGGGAGCACAGAGCCTGGTAAGCTCCAGAGCTCAGCCCCAGGAAGGAAGGCTTGCAGTGGGAGCAGAGCTGGGTACTGAAGCCAAAAGAAGCAGCTGAGGGAATGGGATTTTGAGGCAGCAAGTGGAAAACACTGAGCCTGAGGGCAGGTGCCAGGAAGTGGCTCTGCATTTTGTTGCCAGACCGTGAAGGCAAATCTGCAAGCTGAGCTCGAGGAAGCTCACAGTGAAGCCCAGGCAGCTCAGAGGAGGCACGAGGAAGAGCTACAAGGCCTCAAAGAGGAAATGAATCTCCTCCTTGAGCAGAGGGAGGCTCTACAAAAGCAGGTGAGTGAAAGGGCAGTGGCACTGCAGTCATGCTGGGAGGGGTCTGTGGCCTTCTTGCTTTTCCATGGCAGAGCAGCAGCTGCTGGGCTGAGCCCTGGGACTCTCTTGTGCTCTGGGGGCTCCATGGCAGCTGCTCTGAAGGACACTCAGTGCTCTGCTGAATGTCAGCTGCTGCTCTGGACAGCTGGGCTAGTCCTCTGTGCTGTTGGCCAGCAAGCAGCAGCATGGTTTCCTGCTGGCCTGTTCTTGCTAGCCTTGCTTTGGCAGGTGCTTTCTCAGGTGCCCTTGGTGGTGGGCCACTTAGAGACTGAAACAAGTTGTCCATATCCTTTGTGAATCTGGTGCTCTCAGGACAGGGAGGAGAGGAAAGTTCTCCTTTACCTTTGCTCACAGCCTGTGCTGTGGCTGACAGTGACTGTAGCTGTGGCTGTAGCCTCTGACTGCTTTGTTCTGTTTGATTGGAGGTGGCAGAGTTGACATCTCAGCTGGCAGCCTCCCGAGAGTGCCAGGAAAGGACTGTACAGAGAGCCCAGCAAGATGTGAGGGAGGCCCAGGAAGTGTCCAGGCAGAAGCTGCTGGAGGCTGAGCAGACCCAGAAGATGCTGGAGGAGGCAGAACATCAGAAGAAGGAGCTTCAAGTATATCTGGAGTACCTGGAGAGGGAAAGGAGTCGATTGGAAGAAGTGGCACAGAAAAATTCAGAATTGCAGGCTTCAGTGAATGCCCTAGAGAAGGAAAAAGCCAGGTAAATGAAAGCCTGTGGCACTCTGCATTGTGCTGAATGGATTCCCTCTTTGCCATCTTTGCACCTGCCAGGGGCTCTGGCAGCATTTCCTAAGTGGCAGATTCTGAACTCTCCATGCAGACAGGTCTTATTTTCTGGATGTTCTCTTTCATTTTCTTTTCTTTTAAGCCTTCAGATACAGTTTTTCTGAAGACAAAGGCTTTTGGGGTAGCCCGTTCCCTGTAGGGCATATTGTGTTGTTAGGTGGGTGTGTAGACACTGCCCCAGCTGCACTGTAAGGAGCTGGATCCATCCATCAGCTCCACCTTGGGGCCTGTAACTTGAAGCCTTTGGGGTCTGGATCAGCCTGGCATCTGATGCCTTTTGTTGACATAAGACATTTTAAACCCATGATTTTTTGTCTAAGCCAGATTAAGACAATCACAGAAAGGGTAAGTTTGGAGGCACCACAGTGATTCATCTGATCCCACATACCTGCATACACAGGGCCATCCCAGAGCACATGGAACAGGGTTGCATCCAGATGGTTCTGGAATGTCTCCAGTGAGGGACACTCCACACCCTCCCTGGGCAGCCTGTTCACGGTCACTGCACAGGGAAGAATTTCTCCCTCCTGTCCAGGTGCAACTTCCTGGGCATCGGTCCCTGCCCGTGGCTCTGGTGCCATCGCTGGGCCCCAGGGAGCAGAGCCTGGGCCCTGCTCTGCCCCTCCTGCACACAGGGACAGCCAGGCCTGAGGCCCCTCTCAGCTGGGGCTCCTCTCCAGGCTGAGCAGCCCCAGCTCCCTCAGCCTTTCCTGGGCTCCCAGATGCTCCAGGCCCTTGCTCAGCTCCAGGAGCTCCTGTCCCTGCTGTGCTGAGGAGCCAGAGCTGGACCCAGCACTGCAGATGTGCCTCCCAGGGCTGAGCAGAGGGGCTGGATCCCCTCCCTGACCTGCTGGCAATGCTGTTCCCAGTGTTTTCCAAGTCCCAGTAGCCCCCTTGGCCACAAGGACCCACTGCTGGCTTGTGGAGAGTTCCTTGTCCACCAGGACCCCCAGGTCCTTCTCCACAAAGCTGCTCCCCAGCAGGTTGGCCCCAGCCTGTGCAGGTGTCTGAGGCTGTTCCTGCCCAGGTGCAGGAGCTTGCTGGATTTCAGAAGGTTCCTCTCTGCCCATCCCCAGCCTGCTGAGATCCCTCTGAGGGGATGCACAGAGGCCCTCATGGGCAGGCATTGCCCACTTCATCCAAGCCATTGATGAGCAAGTTCTACAACTTTGGTCCCAGGAGTGAGCCCTGGGGGACACCACTAATGACAGGCCTCCAGTGAGACCTTGTGCCACTAATCACACCCCTCTGGCTTCTGCTGTTCAGCCAGCACTCAGTTCAGCCCATTGCCCACTCCTCCAGCCCCTGCTGCATGAGTTCCCAAAGAGGATGTTGTGAGTGACTGTGTCAAAAGCCTTGCTGACATCAGAGTAAGCAATACCCACTGCTCTCCCTTTGTCCACCCAGGTAGACAGAAGGCAATCAGGTTGGTCAGGCATGATTTATCTTTAGTGAATCTAATGCTGACCATTCCTGATCATCTTCTTGTCCTTCCATGTGGGGAAGAGGAGATCTCCAGCATGAGATACTCCATCACCTTTCCAAGGATTGAGGTGATTGTGACAGGGCCATAATTCCCTGGGTCCTCCTCCATGCCCTTTCTGAAGACCAGAATGATGTTTGCTTTCTTCCAGCCCCCAGGTACCTCCTGATCTCCATGACCTTTCCAAGATAATGGGGAGTGGCCTCACTCTGGTGTCCATGAGCTCCCTCAGCACTCATGGTCACATCTGTCAGGGCCTGAGGACTGGTGGATGTCGAGTTTGTCCAGGCATTCAGTAACCCAGTTCTGATCTCTGAGGGCTGGTCTTGTCCAGTACAGACCGATGCTAATAGAGGCACTCAGGAACTCTGCCTTCTCTGCATTCTCTGTTACCAGGGTCTCCCCTCCATTTAGGAACAGACAGAGACACATCATCCTTGGTTTTCCTTTTGTTGCTGATGTGTTTTAAAAAGCCCTTCTTGATGTCCTTGCCCAGATTTAATTCCAAGGTGGTCCTTGGTCTTCTTTGTCTCATTTCTACTTACTCCAACACTGTCTCTATGTTCATTCCAAGTGGCCTGAGCCTGCTTCCATCTCCTGTGTATGTCATGCTTGCACTTGAGAAATGACCGAAGTTCTTTGTTTATCCACTCAGGTCTCTTGCTTCCTTTGCCCAGTTTCTTGCTCACTAGGATGCATTGTTGTTGAGCCTGGAGGAGGTGATCCTTGAATATCAGCTTGGACCCCTTTACCCTGCAGTGCCTGTTCCCATCTGCTTCTTTCAAGAAGGTCCCTGAAGAGGCTAAAGTTAGCTCTCATGAGGTCTGTGGTTGTAATCTTGCTGCCCTGCTTTTTCCTCACTCCCAGCTGAACTCCACAACCTCATTCATAGGCAGTGCAGCCAAGGCTGACCTCAGGCTTTACATCTCCAGCAAGGCCTTCCCTGATGCTTAGGGTAAGGTTGAGCAGCATGTTCCTTGTGGGATCCTCCACTGCCTGTGGCAGCAAGTTGTCATCAGTGCTTTCCAGGAACATCCTGCACTGTGTGGCTTCTCCAGCTGATGGCAGGGAAGCTAAAGTCCCCCACAAGAACCAGGACCTGTGACTTTGAGATTGCTTTATGTTCCCTGTAGAAAGCCTCATCTACTTCTCTTCCTGTTCAGGTGGCCTCTAGCAAACACCCACAACAATGTCACCCTTACTTGTCTGTCCTTTTATTCTGACCCATAAGCTCTGGACTCACTCATCATCTACCCCAGACAAAGCTTGACACATTCCAAGTGTTGCCTCACACAATGGTCAACTCCACCACCCCTTCTGAGGCACCCAAGGATATGAATGTCTCTCATGGCCTTCTGTTGCCTTGTTCTACAGGCTGACTCTGTCTCTGGAAGAAAAGGATCTGAGCCTCAGAACCCTGGAAGAAAACAACCTGGCCCAGATCAGTCAGGTGTCTCAGCTTCATTCTGCCCTTACCCAGGCTGAGGAGCTCCACTCAGAGCACAGAAGAGAAGTGCAGGAGCTCAACAAACAGGTAAGCTGTGCAGTGGCATCCTCTTCTCCAGGGACACACAACAGCACCTTTGCCTTGGAGGCCCCAACCTCTTTCCCCTGCCAGCAGCATCCACAGCTGCCGTGTTCTGCCCGGGGCTGCTGCTGCACCCTGAGCCTGAGGCTGGATCTGGTGTCAGCTGCAGAAGTTTTCCCCCATCCTCTCCCGGGTCCCAGCAGGAAATGTGGGAGGAGAAGCAGCAGCAGACTCCTCTGGAGCTTCTCTGTCCCTCTGTTAGCAGTGTTGTCCCAGACAGAGTAGGTGCCTGTGCCAGGCTCTGAGCAATGTGGGGACACAGAGGTGGCTGTGGCAGGCTGGGCAGGGCACTTCCAGCACAGCCAGTTCAGCCGCTGTTCAGAGCTGCAGCCCAAGGATGCCCATTGCCTCCCTTTCCCTATTTTCTCTCCATTTGCTTCTGTGACTTCTGGGTTTGACATGTTTTTGGCCTGAAATGATTTCTCCTTTGTTGCTCTCCCTGCAGCCCACTCTGCTGCCTCAGGAGCAGCCGTGTCCCTGAGGCTGTGTTCATCCATCTTTCAGATCCAGGCCCTACAGCATGCAGTGCTGCAGATGGAGGCTTCCCAGGCAACTCGGCAGAAGCAGCTGCTGAAGGAGCTGGAGGAGTCCCAGGCAGGAGAACGCTCTTTGAGGGACTCTGTGCACGTGCTGGAGGCTGAGGTGTCTGAGCTGCGTGTGAAGCTCCAGAGCTCTGATGACAGAGCAGAGGCCTTGGCCACACAGTGTCAACAGGCCAGTGGTGCCCACCAGGAAACTCAGTCCCAGCTGGACAAACTGCTCTTAGCTCTCCACCACATGATCAGGGTCAGCAGGGACTTGGTCACTTGGAGCTCAGGTAAGTGTGGGAGGCTGGGTGTGCAGGTGGAGTGAGGGGTGTTCCTGGTCACCCTGGTATCACACACTCACCCTGTCAGTTTAGGCTGACTCAGGCCTTGGGAAGTCTTGACAGTTTGACTTCCCTGCAGAGACACAAGTCCATGTTTGTATGTAGAGAAGTGATCAGAGTCAGGAGGGAGAAGGGACCAAGTCCTGTCAAGCCCAGGGCCCGTGCAGTTGTCTCTGGGGCAGTGCTGACATTAGTGGTTGTCAGAATAATGTCAGCCTGTGACACACATCCTGCTGCAAGGCGAGCTCTAGGACAATGACAAAGGCACCTCCTCCTAGGTAGAGAGGCCTTGTTTGTTGGAGACTAGTGGATTAAATCTTGAAACATAATATCTTCTCTTTTCAGAAGAGGATCATGTCATGGGCCTAACTGCTTCTCAGGCCGGGGATGTCTCCACAGAGCTCACAGTGGACAGAGTGGCAGCAGCTCTGCAAGACCTGCAGCAGCACCTGGAGCATTCCCAGAAAGATCTGGTAATGTGTGCCCAGTGCACCCAGAAATCCTGTGTTGCTGTTGGGCTGCTGCACAAGCACTGTGCCAAGGCCATGATGGGTGTGAGTCCTTGTAGGGGGGTTGGTTCACTGCCATGGGGAGCAAGGAGGATCACAATCACATCCACCAGTACAGTCCAGCTGCCCTCTCCCACATGGGCTATTTCTTCTTTAGTGTTTGTAGCCCTTTGTCTCCTGCCAGCAGTGGCAATGGCAGGTGATTCTGCTCCACTTGTCTCTTCCAGAATGATGCAAGGAACAGGATACAGGCCTTGGAGCTGGAGCTGGTCACGAGGCAGGATCAGATAGACAATCTCAGAGCCAGCAATCAGGAGCTGCAGATACAGTTGGATGAAAGTCGGGCAGGTACAGCTTCTCCTCTCCCACCCACTGTCCCATGCTGTCTCACCCGTGGGGATCTCACTGATGCCTCGCAGAGGAAAAGTGCCCATAGCAGAGGGGGAAAACAGCCAGCAGGAGATTTCTCCATCCAAGTGCCAGTGAAAGCTTTCTCCTGAGAAACATGCTGTGGCTGGCAGTGCCATCTGGCTCTGCTAGGGCTGATCCCGTGCACAGCTGGTGCCTCTCAGGTGCTGTGTCTGTGCTAAGGAGCTGTACCTGGATGCCTCAGCTCCATTGCCCCAAACTGCAGGCCCTGCCAGAGTCTCCAGGCTATTGGCCTCTCTGGAGCAGGCCTGCACAGGCATCCCTCTCCTTTGTCTTGGCTTGCTCACTCTGCTCTTGGCATGTGCAAACACACTTTCCTATCCCTCTGAACCTTGCCCCTTTCATTCCTGCCTTTTTCTGTGCCTGGAATTTTCCTTCATTTCTGTCAGCTTTGGAGCCTTTGTGGGCTTAGGGCCTGGCAAACACAAGCAGGTAGAGAAGACAGTGCTGTTGAATCTGCAGGATGCACATCAGCTTAACTTGAATTTTCTTTTCCTCTCCTCCTTCCCCTTCCCTCCTGCAGCAATGTTGAAGGCAGAACACCAGAAGACCTCTCTAGAAACTGCCTTGAAGGAAGAGACCATTACCCTGAAGGAAGAGGCTGTGGCTCTCCGTCAGGAGGTGGCATCTCTGAAGAAGAAATTGGAAAACCTGGAGAAGGAAAGGAAAGATGTGCTGGTGAGATTGGCAGATGCCATGAATTGCCATTTCCTGGCTATGTTTGGACCTTGTGTTCATAGTTCTGACAAGCACCTTTTCTCAGTTTAATTTTCCAATTGCATTCTTCTGAATAAGGAAGAGAAGATGTTGTAGTCATGGGCAAAGCCAGTTAATGCTGAGGCTGCTGATTTTCCTCCATGCTGGGTTTCTGTGCCCTAGAACCTTTAGTTCTCAATGTCCTCAGTGTCCCCACTGACATTGCATGGTTTGGGGAATTCCTGGTGTCCAATCCCATGTTTAGATTTCTAAATATCTGGATCTGGAAGGAGGGGAGAGTCCCAAGTTTGCTGTTAAGAGAAAGGTGTTTGTCCTTGGCCATCGGAGAGCAGCCAGTGGGGAGAGAGGAGAGGAAAGGCAAGTGCTGATCCCCAGCAGGATGTGTGCCTGCAAGGGGAGAACTCGTCCTGAGTGGCAGCAGAGAATGACAGACTGATGTGGCCATTGCTGCTGCCAGAGAGGGCAGTGGGGCTCTGGGGGATGGAGCCATGGAAACTCTACACAGGAGAGGTGGAAAACCACTGCTGTCAGCCCAAGGGCAGGGAATGAAAGGCTGGGGCTGTTTGCTCTTCCCTTCCTCCCTGATGGAGAGCACATCCTCGTGGCACTGCCTGAATCCTGCTTAGCGTGCACTTGCAATCCTGGCTGCAGTTCTGGCAGCTCCTGCCCAAAGGAGCACTGGAGTGGAGCTGCAGGAGGTCAGGGAAGGGCAGAAGGGAAGCTGGGACAGGCTGAGTGAGCTGGGAAAGATGCAGCATCAAGGGGGGCCCAGCAAAGCTCTGCAGCATCCCGAGGGGCAGAGAGAGAGGGGCAGCCTGTGCCTGCCCCTGCAGCAGGGGGCCAGATCTGGTATGAAAAGCAAAGGGAGAGAGGGAATGAGTGACCCTTTTTCTCCCTGTTTTGGCAGCATGAACAGGACAGGCTGCAGGCAGATAAAGAAAAACTAGAGTGTGAGATAAAACTTCTGGAGGAATCAGTCACAGCCTCTGAAACCCGAGCAAATACAGCAATAGACAAGAATCACTCTCTTGAACAAGAACTCCAAACTGCCCTGTCCATGTTAAAAATTAAAAATGAGGAAGTACAAAACCAGGGGAAGAAAATGGAGATTCTTCAGAAAGAGGCAGCAGAGACCAAAGCTTTGCAGGAGCATCTCACTCATGTGACTGCCATACTGTCAGAGAGGGAGGGAGAAATGAAGTTGTACCAAGAGCAGATGAGAATGTTGGAAAAGCAGAAAGAAATGCATAAAACTGCTCTTAATCAGGTTATTAAGGACATAACAGAGAAAGAACAGAAGACAGAATCCCAACAGGAACAGATACAGGAGCTGGAGAAGCAGCAAGAAAAGCAAAGGATTGTTTTAAGCAAAATGAGCCAAGAGCTGGAAGAGAAGGACCAAGAGATCAGGTCCCAGGAAGAGCTGATAAGGGAGCTGGAGAAGCAGTTAGAATTGCAGAACTCTGCTGTCAGCAGGGTGAGCAAAGAGCTGGAGGAGAGACACCTGGAGATCAAATTCCAGGAGGAGAAAATAATGATTCTAGAACAGCATGGTGCAGTACAAGTCAGAAATCTGCTTGTTGATCTTGATGATATGAAAGGAAACCTGAAGGAGAAAGGGTTGGAGCTTCTTTCTCTGACTCAGCAGATTCAAGAACTGGAAAAGGAGAGAGAAGATGTGAAATCTCTAAATGCTAGCCTTGAGCACCTGAGAACTATTCTTAAGGACAGAGAGAGTGAGTGTGATGCTCAAAGGGAAGAGTTAAGGCTCCTGCAGCAGTACAAGGAACAGCAAGACAGGCATCTGCAAGAGCTTCTTGATAAAGTAGAAATCATGACACTTTCTTTATCTAAAAAAGAGCAAGAGCTTGAGTCACAGCAAAAGCAAATGCAGGAAGTTGAAGAAGTGATGGAAATGCAGTTAAAGACTGTCCGGGACCAACTGGAGCAGACCTTAGCAACCTTAAAAGAAAAAGACAGACTTATGGACATCCAAAAGCAACAAACAAGGAGCTATGAGGAAAAAAAAGAGGAACAGATTAATGTCTTGCACAGAGACTTAGAATACTCTCGAACAATATTGAAAGAAAAGGATTTAATGATTGAATCTCAGAAGGAACTGATTGAGACCTTCCAAAAACAAAAGCAAGACTCTGAACAGCAGAAGCAAATTCTGCATTGTCTTCAAGTGGAACTAAAGGAAAAAGAGCAGGAAATTTTGTCCCTTAGAAAGCAATGTGAGGCATGCAAGGAAAAGGAGGAAAAGCTTGAAGCTGAGCAAAGAAATTTTCATGCAACAGCACTGAGTCTGAAAGAAAAAGAAGACAAGATTTGTGTTCTGGAGGACACCATCACAAAGCTTCAACAGCAGAAGGAAGAGACAGCAGTGCAGGCTAAAGCCATACTGCAAAAACTAGAATATGCTGAGTCTTCTCTTGAAGCTAAACATCAAGAGATAGTGGCTTTGCAAGAGCATGTCCAGGACCTTCAAGAGCAGAAGGAGGTGGCAGGCAAGCAGGCCAAAAGTCTAGAGCAGGATCTAGACAAAGCAAGCCAGATGTTGAAGAAGAACCATTTGGAGTTCCTCAAGCAGACAGAGCAAATGAACACGTTCCAGCTTCGTGAAGAAAGCATGAAAGTAGCGCTAACATCATGCCAGAAACAAGTGACTCTACTTGAGGAAGTGGTGAGGAAGAAAGATGAGGACAATGACACTCTTAGGCAAAAACTCCAGCATGTAGAAGAAGAACTGAAGACTTTGCAGAATCTCCAGCTTAGGTTAACTGAGAAGAATGAAGGGGTTAGACATGATGGAGAGCAAGAGTTCCTGAAAGAAACCTTCCCTGAAAGAGAAGGAGAGATCAGGGCTCAAAGTGAGCAAAAGCAGATAGAAGTGGAAATAAGAGCTCTTCGGGAAGATCTCCAGCACGTTCAGCATACTCTGACAAAGAAGGATAAAGAGGTCAAGTACCAGACAGACAAAGTCAAGTATTTAAAGAAGACTCTAATAGAGAGAGAACAAGAACTTAGGAGGCAGAGTGAACTCCTGAAAGAATTAACATTGGCTTTGCGATGGAAAGATGAAGGGGAAACCCTAAAGAAACAAATCCAAAAACTCCAAAAATGGGAGGAAGAGGAAGCAGAGAAGAGGAAAATTCTCCAAGAGAGGGACTATCTCTTGCAAAGGCAGAAGGAAATTACCCAACAGTTAGAAGCTGAGAGGGAAGCCAATGGCAAAGACCTGGAGTGTGTGACTGCTGCTTTGAAGCAGAGGGAAAGCAGAGAACATGAATGGAGAGAGAACGCTCAAGTCCTGAGTGCTGCACTGAGCAAGAGTGAAATGGCCAATGGGAATCTGAAGAAGGAGATAACCATCCTGCAGAGAATGATTTCAGAGAGAGACACAGACCGATTTCGTCAACAGGCAGGCACTGGCATTGACCTTCAGTCCACTGCAACACACCTGAATTATTCCAGTGATGTTTCCCAAGAAGAGGTGGGTCTCTATCCCTGTCAGTGCAGGCCTGCTTGGGTAAAGCAGCCTGGGCTGCAGCAGGCAGCCTTGTCTGTGTGCCTGACTCCAGCCAGAGGCCATTGACTGCCAGATTGTTTCCTGGCACACCCGGAATGACTGATCCAGCTCTGGAGCTTGATGGTCAAATCATCTCCAGGCCAAAAGCTGGGCATGGGGAGCTGCTTCTCCTGTGCCCACAAAAGGGGAGGCAACACATAGGGGTTTGGAATTGGTGTGGGAAGGAATGGAGCAGGTGAGCAGAGTGATGAAATAAACCCAGCTGAGTATTGTACCAAGAGGGCTCAACAGCAGCTGCACTGCTGGTGCTTTGAGGATGCTTCCCGAGATGGAGATTTCTGAGGGGTAGTTTTTCCTGTGTGTTAAAAGAATGGGATTTCTTTTATTGCCTGGTCAGATTAAATTCTTTATTTTGCATTCAGGACATGTTTGTACTGCAATTCAAAAATCACAGAGGCAAACTTGTGTGTATTTTTCCAAAGTGGACTTAGTCAGATCCTGCTAGTGGAACAGTTGCAATAGCCTGTGCTGCAGCTTTGCCAAGAATTTGCCTATATCCTGGTGTCCATTAGTATATTGGCATGTAAAAAGTGCTACTAAGAAAACACTGTATTTATGCATTATACATTTACTTATGACTTAAGAAATATTACTTGCAGCCTGATCTGGGATGCTGACAAGTATTGAGATCTGTTGATGGGAAGTAAAGATGTGACAAGGGCAAGAAATGTGAAAAGAGCATGAGATTTCAGTTATATCCATGTAGGTCAGGTATGCAAGAACATTCAGTCAGGTAATGCAGTGACATCCACACAGATATTTGTTTACTGCTGATACCAAGACTGCATTTATAGGTGCTTCAAGGAGCAGTTCGTGAAGAAAGGCACAAAGTAGAAGGAGGAATTTCCAAGCAATGCTTGTGGCCTGATTGATAACGTGGTATTTTCAAAGAGCAGTTCTGTATGACAATGTGACAGGTAAAGAGAATAGAGAAAAAAACTGCACTGTTTTATCACTGCAGAAATGCATGCTTCACCCACATCTTGCACATTTGGTTGTCTAAGGACAGAGAGCAGAAGTGTAGGTAAGAGAATTTACAGTGATGATCAAAAAGGATGACCAAAGATGGTAATTAACTTCCCCAAGGGGAGTAAATGTTTAAGTATTCCCAACTGAGAAGAAATGGCTGAGAGAGAGGTGAAGTTACTACAGAGCTTTGTAAAACCATGAAATGGCTGGATAGGAAATTAATGCTTCCAGTGTCTGAAAACCAGAATGGGGAACACTGAAAAAAAACTAGCAGGAAGCAGATCCAGAGCAAAGTACTCAATTCTCCAAGGGGATTTGGAGGAGGGTCCCTAGAGAGACGGTGTGTTGTTTTGGCCTGTGGACAAGGAGAAGAAGAAGGCCCTTAGCACTGTGCATTCCTGCTGTGGTCACTTTCTCCACTGTATCAATTCTGACACCCTTCTAACATTTATGTGGCACCAGCTCATGGCATCTCCTTTCTGAATGCCCAGCAGGCTCTTGCTGAAGGGGAGCAGCTGTCATGGCTGTCAGAGAAGAGACTCATGTTGCAGAGCCTGGAATGTCTGCAGCGAGCAGTTGCAAAGCTGGAAGATGAAAAGGTGGAGCTCAACCAACAAAACACTGAACTCAGGAGGACTCTTGAGCAGGTAAATTGGGCTTTGACTGCCTCTGCAGAGCCTCAGGCTCCTCTGGAACTCGGCACCTTAGGCCAGGCAGTGCTTTGGAGACCTCTGCTTGTTCCCTTGCCTCTCCCTGTCCCTGCTGTGGCCCAGCCCTTTGTTTGCTCTCTCTCTTGTGGCAGCCCATGGCTTTCACAAGGGCTTTCACTGCGCTGCCTCCCTCCCTGGCCCCGTGTCCCTGCACACACACACTGGCCTCTTTTGCACAGCTTCCAGCGAGAGCTTTTTGCCCCCAGTGTGGTCTGGTGCAGTTCAGGGTCTCAGAGCAGGGATCTCCTTCCTTGATGTCCAGAGCTGCTTTTGCTCCATGTTTGCTGACAGATTTCTGTGACCCTCTCTCCCATCCAATGTGCAGGTGGAACACGAACGGAAGAGACTGAAGAGATGTTTTAGGGGTCGGTTACTCCCAGATGCCTCTGGATTTTCTCTCTCTGAGTCTGACCAGTGCAAGTCGCCTGCTTCCAGACAGGTGAGAACATTTTTTTTTTGGTACGAGGAGGCTTTGGTCATACGGAGGAATGATGAAAAATCCCAGTGGCAGCAGCCCTCCAGTAGAGACCTAACAGAAGTCAAATATTGTCTGTGGTTGTGACCAAACAGACTGATAGAGCATCCTTTCCTTTTCTTCACAGGAGGAGTCTCATGCTCACTGCAGTCAGCGCTTGGCTGAGTTACAGAACCAGGTGAGGAGTAGGAAAACTTTCCTCCAAAGGCTGCTGTGGCTCTTCTCATGGGCACAGCTGTGCCTGCTGCTACAGCCTGAGTTGTGTTTGGCTCTTAGGAAGTGAGTACAGGAGGTGTTGTCAGTTGTGCACCTGTTGGCAACAACCAAATATCCTTTTCCTTGGTCTTGTTTCTGACTTGTCTAGATTAGGCGGTGGGGGAGAGAGATAGGATGAAATTCAGAGCACTGGAAGTTACCTGAAAATATCAGAATCATAGAATCATAAAATGCTTAAGGTTGGAAAAGCCCTCTCAGATAATCTAATCCAACTATTAAGCCAGATTGTCAATCCCAGCACTAAACCATGGCCCGAAGTGCCACAGCCACATGTTTTCTGAACACTTCCAGAGACCGTGATTCCACTACTTCCCTGGGCAGTGTGGACCAGGATGTTCTCCTTTGTTGCCTGTTTCCATTTTCCCTTGACTCTGTAACAGTGGAGCTTGCATTTTAGTAGAAATCCAGGGACCTGAGACAATGCCAGAGGTTTATTATTCCACTGGGCTTATTTGTCCACATTGTGCTCTGCTCCTGTATGGAAAGCTCTGAAGTTGGGGAAAGGGAGAGTTTGCGCCCTGTCCCTCAGCTCAAGTAGAAGAGTCCTCCAGGAGCTCAGGGGAGCAGCAGCCTCTGTGTTGAGGCACAGCCTGTGGAGAAAGGGGTCAGTGGCCCAAATGTGTGCTCTGGAAATCAGAGCTGGGTTCCTAAATCCTGTTGAGAGTCTCTATAATAGACCTGTGTTGGCTGAGGGATGTACATGGGAAGGGTTTGGCAGGCTTGAGCTGGACTTGTTGATGCTCTGAGCTCTGTTGTGTGTGGGAGCCTGTTCCTTTCCCCTTGCCCAAGGGCAGAGTGTTGGTGAGGGCTGGAGTTGGAGGCTGTGTGTGCCCCGAGAGCCGGTACCGTGGGGCTGCAGGTGCTCCTGTCAGCGTGGGCTTGTCTGAGCGGGGCCTTGTGCCTCTTTCAGGTGTCCCTGCTGCAGTCACAGCTGGCCCAAGAGCGACAGCACTGTCAGAATTACATTGAGAGCTGTGCAAGGACCAGGCAGGAGCTGTCAGACCTTCATCAGGAGCTGTCCTGCTCCTTTGCAGCTGTGCTCAAGGAGCCCGAAGTTGCTGTTCTGGAAGAAGAGACGCGGAAGCTGGATCAGTCTCTGAACCTTAACTCTGCACTGACACCCCTGGACCATCATTCTCTGGAGAGACAGCTGGAGCATCCAAGAGCCAGACCTGCCAGAAGCAATGATGACCTGAGGTAACAGCACCTCTGGTCTCCATTTGAATGGAACAATTTCTCCTAAGACAAAGAGCTCATGGATGTGAGAAATGGGGTCAGCTCCTCAGGACAGGGCTACTCCCTGCCTTAAACATCCGTTGGTCTCACATTCGGCTGGTATCAAACCTCACCTTATGTTGAGGATTAGGATCTACAAAACATTATTTCATGAAGTAGGTGATTTCTGGGACTAAAATGTGAATATGTGAGAACAACAACATAGGTAAGGAGAAGGAATGATGCATGGAGAATGAAGCCGGAACAAAAAAAAAACTAATCCTTGAACAGTAAGACTTGTGGGTGACATCTGTCTGAGGGCAGCTACTTAAAATAAAAGGACACAAAGAGTGTGCTACAAACAATTAAAGTAACATAACAGTTGGTGGTGTTTGCATTTGCAAGCATTTCCTAGGGACAGGTATTTTAATTTTTTTTAATAAAATGTTTTTCAGAAGAAAATTATACTCATTTTCACTGTCGCAATGAGGCTACTGCAAGCTCTTACAGTTTCCCTTCTTGAGGGCAGAGGTGTTCCCTGCAACAAGTAACGAGAATTTGAGGTGTTATCAAACAAAGGGGTGAAGAGTGCACAGCAGGGATCAAAGTTCAGTGAGAAATGAGGCTGCCCTTCCCTTCTCCCTTCCCTTTTTCCCTCCAAAGCACTGATGGCTTTGCCCCAACAGCAGCCCCAGGGACAGCTCAGCTGCTCTCCACAGGCTGTCAGTGCCCAGCTCCAGCCCTGCCACAGCCCGAGGCCACAGATGCATGGGGAGGGTGTCCTGGTGAATGGTTAAACTGAAAATCACAGACAAAGACTCTCTAACTCATCAAAGTTAGAAAGTGTTATGTTTATCACACTGGTGGGCAGCACCGTGGGGATCGTCCCCAAAATGCGTGACTGTGCTGCAAAAGTATTTTTGCCTTCCATTTATTTCCCAAAATAATACATATGCGTATCCCCAGCACCTCCCATCCCCGCTTTGTATTAAAATGATTTTATTAGTCCTTCATGCCTGGGCAATTCTTCCCTTGAATTGGGTGGGTGATCTCAAACTGGTTCAGTGGTCCCAAGGATTAAGTCAGGAAAGCCCGGTCAGGTCTCTGGGACCCTCTGACACAATCCAAGCCCCCCTGCTTCATGATGGATTGACATAGAGTCCAGGTTATGGGCATTGTCCTACTGGTTTCACTATGTTCCTATAATGGTTCCCCTGCTCCACTTCCTTTTACAAATTAGTTCATTGTGGCCACAGCTCTCTTCACAGAGAGAAGCAGGCACAACTTCCCAAGGATTTTTCCTGAGGAAGGCAGTGAGAACCTCAGAGAAGAAGAGAAAACAATTCTTATTTCTAGTCACTGCTCCTGTTGTTTTTGCACATGCGGAATCTGTTATGGAGATTGTTTACCAAAAGTGATTTGGTTAATTGGACACCAGTGAAAGTTGGTTTAAGTGATTAGTCAATCACTCAAAGCTGTGTCCTGGCTGTCTCGGACAGTCATGGGTTTTTTTTACTAGTATAGTAAGAGTAAGAGTATAGTATAGTATAGTATAGTATCTTTTTAGTATGTAATTTAATATAGTATTAGTGTAATATGGTATAGCTTAATAAAGCAATTGTTCAACATTCTGAATCATGGAGTCAGAGCACATTACTCCTTGCCAGGGGATTGCCTTTCTACCATAGTTCATAATATAACAATTAGCTTTAGCATCTAATAATCATTAACCTATTGTTGGTGTATCTAACTTCAATATGAATTGGTTCTAACGCTCAACTAAAATCTTAACGCTTTAAAATCATGATTCACTGGGCAGAGAGAGCTGCTGTCCACAGCGGCTGAATCTCCTTCCTATGCTGCCCACACTGCTGGCAATGCAGTCCAGGACATGGGTACTTTCTGGGCCAGTGCAGGGAGAGGTGTCCTCTGACTCTTATCCTGTCAGAGTCTTATCTTATCCTCTTAGCTTACTTGTCCGCCCAGCAACCCTGTATCTACAGGGTCTCTAGGTCATCTATAGGGTCTCTGAGGAGCTGGCCAGGCTCAAACACAGATGAAGGAAGCTGGAACCCCCTGCTTGGTGCCCTCATTCAGCTGCTTCCCTGCCCTAAATCCTCTTTTCTAGTTCCCCCATGAGGTGCCAGGGCTTCAGTGCAGGGGGCAGAGCAGAGTGCTGAGAGCCAGGCACTGGGCAGCAGCAGCAGCATCTCCATCTCCAGGAGTGGGCAGGGGTCCCCCACAGTGCCCACCATGGCCCTCAAGCAGCCGAAGGCGTGAGTGGGTCTGGGGGCATCACTGGGGGTTTGTGGGGGCACACAGGGCATGGCTGGAGCGCTCTGGGGGTCACGGGTGGCTGTTGGTGGGGCAGGGGCTCGGGGGGTGCTGGGGAGCACTGAAGGGTGACTGGGGGAGGTGGGGACTGCAGCGGTCAAGGCTCACAGGGAGGGGTTTTCAGGGGCTGCTGGATGTCTTGGTTTTGACTGAGAGAATTTTCTCCCAGAAGCTGCTCCAGCACTGTTTTTGGTATTCAAAGTGAGAACAACGCTGGTAACATGCTGAATCAGAGCCCTGTGGAGCTCACTCCAAGGCAAGGACTTTTCAGTGTCCCATGCTCTGCCAGCAAGGGGAGCATGGCCAGGAGACCCGACCCCAACTGGGCAGGGGGATATTCCTGGCCACAGAACCTCCTGCCCAGTACAGAAACTGGGAGGGGGCTGGGAGCCAGCGATTGCTACTGGGGAACGGGCTGGGTATTGGTCAGTGGGTGATGAGCAGCTACTGGGCACTGCTGGTTTCTATTGCATTCTCTCTCCTTTTCACTGGTCAAAGCAGAAGTGGTAATAGCAGTAATAAAATGTTTAGTTTTGTTTCAATTATTAAGGCTCTTTTTGTGTCAATCTATGGGTTTTACCTCTTCCTAATTTCCCCAGTCTCACCAGAGCAGAGACTGGCTGTGTGGGACTGAGTTCCTGGCTGGGGTTAAACCACGACAGTCCTTCTTGGTGCTCAACTGGGGCACAAAGAGTTGAGATAACAACAGATCTGAGGAGACCATGTTAAAACACAGCTGTAAGCATCTCGCGTATTTATTTAATAGCTGTGGGTCACAGTTTGCTCTCGTGATTCCTGCCCGTGCGCTCACAGGTGCATTTTATAAAACCCTTCCTGGTGGGTGTAGTCCCATGGAAATGTTCATCCTCCCTGGCTCTGGGCTAAGGTTATCACTCTGTTGTGGTTGATAACACGGGGCTGTGGTACGAGAGGACGGCTGGATCAAAGCTGCCGGCTGTGCTCGGCATTGCCGTCCCCGCTGGGCTTCGGGAGCCATCCAGTGGGAACTGCCCATAATTACACCTTTGGAAAGAGGCAAACTAGAAATCAGGCAGCTGTTTTTCCTGACAGAGGGGAGTCAGGCACGAATCGGGCTCTTACGCTGAGGTTTCGTGGTTTTAAGTCCTGATAGATAGAAGACCTGACATTGGTAAAGTTAGGCAATCAAGAGATCAGGCAGTTGTTTTAGTGTAAAGTCCTGAGCGTCAGGCAAATTTGAAGTTTGGTGGAGGAGGCTGAAGCTCCTCAAACAAGATTTTTCTTGAGATTACCTGTCAGTAGAGGCACCTTTGAGATTTTTTTCTGTTGAGACCCAAAAAATGGGAGGGTGTAATAGTAAGAAGACAGACAAGAGATTGAGGAATATACCTCCCAATAGTCCCTTAGGGGAAATGTTAGAGAAATGGGATTCTATAGAGGCCACGGAGGGATTAGATAAGGTGAAGATGATCCACTACTGCGTAGAAGTCTGGCCAGAATTAGAGGTGCAAGGAGGATGGCCTTCGTGTGGGACAAGGGACAAGTGGATGTGTCAACAACTGAGTCATTATCTGACAGCTCGAGGAGATACTGATCCTGAGCAATTATTGTATGTAGCTTGCTGGGTAAAGAGTGCTGTTGGGGATGAGGGGATGCGAATTTGTAAGGTACAGAAGAAGAAAGAGGGGAATGAAGGAGGGGATGATGGAATTGGTAAAAGATGGGACCCCCTGGATTATTTGTCTCCTGATGCCCCTCCACCTTATAATCCTCTTCCTCAAGCACCTCAAATGGCAGGTCCGGTTCCTCCCCTGGCTGCCATCTCATTACCACCTGCTCAAACTCCTCCTTCTACCTCTTCAGCTTCCCCTATGGTAAACCCAGTATCTCCCCCAATAACCACTCCCTCACCACCCCCTTCAGCTCCTCCAGTTCCTTGTGCATCACCACAAGTGCCTACTCCACCTGCTGCATTCTCCACCCCTTCTCCAGCTCCGCTTAATATCCACTCAGGCTCTTCTCCCCCTCCAATTGCTGTCCCTTTACCTCCTTCTAGTAGTTGGGACACAAATGCCTCCTTGCCCAGTAAACAGCTATCAGCAAATACACCTGCTGATCTGCAGAAAGTTCAGGGTAACCCAGATACCCCTCAAACTAGTAGTTTGGCATCTGAAGATGGGCCGTACTGCCGTGCCAGATCCAAGACCTCCAGGGTAGAGAGACTTTATCCCCTCAGGGAAGTTCCTATGGGAGGAGTAGTGGGAGGTGTTGGCTTTGTGATGAAACTCCTGCTACTTGGGCTAATGCAGAACTTCCAGCTGTACTCCAAAATAGACCCAGACACCCCAGAAGGTCAAGTGCTACTAAAGGTCCAATTTGTTACCAAATCTTGGCCTGATATACAGAGAAAACTAAAAAAGATTGAAGATTGGCAAGAGAAGGACATTAATGAGTTATTGAGAGAAGCATTGAAAGTGTATTTAAGGAGGGAAGAAGAAAAATCAAAGGCCAAGGCTAGGATCATGGTTTTGGGAGCTAGAGAAAGTGTGGGGGGCAAGCAAGGTAACAAAAGAATGGGCAGGTCCACCACCAGGAGGAGGTGAGGATAAGCCAGTATTGTCAGGTACAAGAGGGATGGAGAGACCTCAAGTCCCTTTGAGTGAATGACACTGCTATTATTGCGGAGAAACAGCTAGGTGGAAAGATATCCAATAGCACTGGGACTGGCCAGCAACACCTAAACTTGTAATAAGTGATGTGAAAGTAAAAGGTACCTTATTGTTGTCTTGTTGTGTGTGTGAGAATGAGTCACACCCAAAGTCAGCCTCAACTTCCCAGGCAGGTGGGAAGGGGGAGGCAGTGGAAAGAGGAGTGTGTGACCTGCAAACCAGACTATTGTTCCCCAGGCATGTCAGGGCTTTAGCCAGAGTGTGTGTGACCTGCACACCAGGCTATTGTCCCCGGGCAGGTGGGGACTTTGGCTGAAAGCTGCGTGTGACCTGCAAACCAAACTATTGTTCCCCAGGCATGTCAGGGCTTTAGCCAAAGAGTGTGTGTGACCTGCACACCAGGCTATTGTTCCCCAGACGAGTGAGGGGGCCATAGCTATAAGAGCATGAGTGACACGCAGACAGCCTCACAGGTGAATGGGCACCGGAGGCAACCAGAGTCAGGACCCTTCCAAGAGGCCCAGAGATACTGAGACCTGTGGGCCAACCACAAGGTGAGGGGACGGCCACAGGGAGCTGTGATTTTCTGGCAATAAGGATCCACTTTGTGTCTTGAGGGTGTGAAGGAATGTGTGAAGGTGAATGAGAAATAAAAGTGAATGAATGTAGAAGAATGAAAGTATAGGCAATGTAGATTGTGCATTTTAAGTTTTACCACATCTCCTTGGAGGGATGTGCATTGTTTTGAAAAGTAGCGTGAGAAAAAAGTTTGTTTTAGGTGTAAGGGGTTGAAAGAAAAGTGGTATTTAAGCTGTTAGTGAAAGTGAGAAACAGAGGCCGGAGATGAATAGATAAGATCTTTAAAATGGAAGAGAAAACCAGTAAGTTAGATACAGAGAAAAATGGGAGAATAAAAGCATACTAGAAGAGATACCCCCAAAATAGCCCTTTGGAAGTTAAGTTAGCTAACAGAAATACAACTCCTTGCAAACTACAGTGTATGCAGAAGTTGATGAGAGAAACATGCAAGCTATGGAAAAAGGGAAATGAACCAATTATACATAACATTAACCCAAGAAATTGGGTTTTGATAGAATCATAAAATAGTAGACCATTAATGCCTATATTTGAAAGCCCCTTTCAGGTACTCCTTATTGCTAATTCGACTGTGTGGATCAGAGGAAAGGGTTGGACCCACATCACCAGATTCCACCCCACTCTCCCTCTGGCATTGGACCGGACTCCACACCACTCTCCCTCTGGCACTGGACCAGATTCAACATCAGTTTTTCCCTCTGGCATTGGAACAGAGTCCACACCACTCTCAGCCCCTAACTCAGGACAGGATTCAACCACATCACGAGTTAATTCACCTGAATATACCATTATAAAAGGACCAAAAAGACTTAAAGTTGACTCTCAGAAGGAAGAGTCAAAAAGACCGATGAACTGTATAGGAAAAGAGTTTGGTATCAGAACCATACCATATCTTAAAGTGTTATAAGACAGTTCTGTGTTAAAAATAAGTTTGTAAAAAGTTAAAGATTGTTAATAAGTAATTCTGGTTAAGTTCCCCCAATTTAGTTCCAAAGACTCCAGGTTAATCCTCTACAGAGCACTCCCCTAGGAGAAACCAAAATTAGTGAGGAACAGACCAAGAGGGGTTTAACCAGAGAAGCGGATAGAAGAGACTCTAAAGAGCTTGGAAGCTTCTTCTCAGTAAAATTCCCCAAGAGGCAAGGCCGGGTGGGCAGGCTGTGCAAGATGACCCATACCGGACTCTTGGGAAGGGCAGTAATGATGGCTCTGATTGCTGGTGGTGCTCGGGGGAGCCCAGGAGAGCCGTGCAGTGAGTGCTACCAACCCCTCTATGAGGAGGAAGTGAGCTCCTTGTTGAGAGTCCACACCAATTCTAACCCTGATTGTGTTAACCTCTCCCAATTGGTCCTTTGCCAAGAAGATAAGAGAATGTATTGGATAGCTCAGAATACCGCCACTTTTAGGCAGCGACTCCTGGGAGAGTGCCCTATAGGAGAAGCCTGGTTGTGCTTTGAATGTGATGTTGCTTTTAACAATTATACAATTACAATACATATAACCCACCATTACTCAACGGCCACATACCTCCACAGCTCTTTGACTCAACGGCCATGTTTCTTCACAGCTCTTGGCTGTCTTAACCTCCACAGCTCTCAGGCTGCCACAGCTCTCGGCTGTCCTATCTTCCACAGCTCTTCAGGCTGCATATCTCCATCACGTCGGGGTCACCACTTGTTTTTATTATATTGTTGTTATCATATTTCCAGATTCCCATACCTTCTGGGTGGTTTTCTCACAAGCAGCTCTTCACAGCAGTGTTGTTCATGCTTCTTCATCAGGGCTCCTCCAAGGCTCTCCCTGACCAGCTAACCCACCCCCTTTTATCACAGTTATTTTCACTAGCCACAGCAGCCGCCCAATTAAGGACATCACAGCTGCAGCCCATCAAGAACAACTAGGATGGGGGCAAGGCCACTTATACAATACATATATTTTACTGAGATGCATAGGCCACTTATACAATACATATATTTCACTATGGCTCAAAGGCCACCTATACAATACATACTAAGATTCAACGGCCACCTATATTTCCCCATTTTCTTTTAACAATTATACAATTACAATACATATAACCCACCATTACTCAACGGCCACATACCTCCACAGCTCCTTGACTCAACGGCCATGTTTCTTCACAGCTCTTGGCTGTCTTAACATCCACAGCTCTCAGGCTGCCACAGCTCTTGGCTGTCCTATCTTTCACAGCTCTTCAGGCGGCATATTCCTCCACAGCTCTCAGGCTGCATATCGCCATCACATTGGGGTCACCACTTGTTGTTATTATATTGTTGTTATCATGTTTATAGAGTCCCATACCTTCTGGGTGGTTTTCTCACAAGCAGTTCTTTACAGCAGTGTTGTTCCTGCCTCTTCATCAGGGCTCCTCCGAAGCTCTCCTTGACCAGCCAACCCACCCATTTTATCCCAGTTATCTTCACTAGCCACAGCAGCCGCCCAATTAAGGACATCACAGCTGCAGCCCACCAAGAACAACTAGGATTGGGGCAAGGCCACTTATACAATACATATATTTTACTGAGACGCATAGGCCACTTATACAATACATATGTTTCACTATAGCTCAAAGGCCACCTATACAATACATACTAAGATTCAATGGCCACCTATAATATGATGCTGCTGAAGCAAGCTTAGTAGATCTAGTCAAAAGAAAAGAGATAGTAAAAGCAGTAAGAAAGATGGTTTGTAAAAGGTATTCAGCAGTAAAGAATTCTGCTACCTGGTGGATCCCAAGAGATCCAAATAAATTAGAGTCTGTTGAGAAAAAAGAAAGAGACAAGTGTACCCACCATGAAGTATATGAACTTTATGAGTGTACTGAAAAAGGGATAAACTCCTTCTGGAAAATGAAAAAACTGTGTATATATTGGGAATGCCCAACAGAAACTAATAACACATTTCAGGAGAGCCCTAAACACCTGGTTTTGATCTCTGGTACTAGAGCATACACTGAATTGTCAGGAGACTGGTCTGGCAGTTGCACCACTGAAATGATAAGACCAGCTTTCTTCTTATTACCCAAAGGAACTGGATCAAGTTTAGGAGTTCCTATATACAATGATTTAAGAGGAACCAAACAGAAGAGGCAAAGTGCAATAGAAATTGGGAGAATCCAAAATTGTAAGAGAATCCAGAATTGTAAGTTCAGACCCCAATATCTATGTTAAACAGAATCATCAAGCACCAGGCAGTATTAGAGATAAAGAATGCAATCATTAGAAACATCTCCAACTAAATAAAAACACTAGCATATGTAAATAACCAAGAACAAACTCCTACACTTTATTCCAGATGGTGGGATAACCTATGGACTTTCCAAAAGGATTTATGGGAAAAAGTAGCTTTCTTCACTGTGTGCACACTTGCTGGTTTGCTCTTTTTACTATGCTTACTTCCCTGCTTCGTTAAAATAGTAGTATTGGCCATGCAGACCAACCTAAAGATCTCAAAAAATTTTAACCTAAACAAACCAAAAAAAGTAACAAAGTAAAGTAACCATGATTAGCAGTTTGCTTAAGAAATTTATAATCAATACAAAAAAATTAAAGAAATATGATACTCATGAATCATGTTATAAATTATCAAATCGATAGCCAAATTATTAAAAATTTAACCACGATTTATTAGGTCAATTACAAAAAAAAAATAGTATTTTGAGCAACCACCACAGTCAAGACAGCATCAGTCCTGGGTATGGGGCGCTGGGGGAGACCAGATGTTCTCCAACAGAGTGATGGCATCCCCTCTAAGGTTCACACTGAGTGCTTCGTCCAGCTTATCTACAGTTTATTCTGCCTGAGGCAAAGATGACCCCATCTTTCTATTCACTTCTTTGAATGTAAATCCACTTCCATACATATGTTGAAATAGACAAAGACGGGCCCCAGTTTGCAGACAGAAGTCTAGGTAGACAGGGGAAGTTTGCTTTCACATGTAATAAGTTGGTATCAGTCCCTGAGTACCCAGACGCAATCAAGATGGGTCTGAATCTTGTGAGATTCCTGGGACACAGCAATTAATCATGGGCCAGGGAGGCTCCTGATGTTATCTCCCAGGTGCAGGAGAGGAGGAAATCATCACTGATGGTCCAGGAAGGCTCCTTTCAGACGTTAAACAGGTCAGATGCTATCTTGACATTGCCAGGAATTAGTTATAATTTGAATAGAGCTTTATTCCTGGCTGGGAGGTTAAAACATTATTTCTACTATATTTTATACCTACATGTATCTATTTATACAGCATGAATTAACTACATGACATATAACAAGTCAGAAATTGCAAGTTGATGTGAGCTTAAGTGTGGAGAGCTTTGTTCAGACATGGCTTATAGAAAAAGGCCATGATCATATACAGCTGGTTAAGCAGTAAAAAGCAGCTGTAAGTAGTAAGTTCTCAGCCTTTTTCCTTACGAGAAAAACAATAAACACTGTGTCCTTGGTTAAGTGATGAGAAAAACATGGTGGAAAACATGGAGTCCTTGAGGATGGTCAATAACAAGTCAACAGCAGGATGAGGAAAACAAGTATTAGCCTCAAAAAGAAACCACAGGTATTAGCAACAAAGGAGGGGTTGGCATGTAATCTGTAACCAATGATGAGCTCGGTTTTTGCAATATGTATGAGCTTAATTAACACTACTATAAAAGTATGTGAGCTGGATCAATAAATCTGAGACCGATGATCATTGATCAGACGTGTAAGTCTCCCTTCACTTTCGTCACTTAAGTTTAAGCTCAATCAAAGAAAAAGAGGGTGGACTGTTATAAGTAAAAAAAAAAAAGCTGCCAATTTTTGAAAAAGGTTGCAGAGTGAACAGGTTAAACCATTTGCTGCCTAGGTGGAGTTCTACCCGTTTGTTATTGTAATCACCAGTCGTTTTTGTTAATTACCCCTTTTGTATCAGTAGGCCCTGCCTAAAGCTAAGCTGATAGCCCTTCTGCTTGGACAGTGAAAGGAGGGGACATGAGGAAGGGACATCAGAGGGCATGCAAAATAACTTCAGAACCAGCACGCCATGGGAAAGCCACCCAACCAACCTTACCAAAAGACCCCCAAAAACAACGAGCCAACACAGAATTAAGAGATGAAAATGATGTCTGGACGTGAGGAACAAAGTACCGAGCCTGCAGAGATGCTGAGACCCTTTGTTGCCCCTCAGCTGGAGCCAAGACCCCAGGACGGCAAAGCCCGAAAGTTCTAACATGGGGTTTACCCCCACTGCTCTCGTGAGGATGGGACCCCCCAGCTCTGCCCCCCAGGGGACAAAGCTGCGCTTTCCTCCTCCTCCGAGTCACCCTGGAAGCGACAACGGAGAAGCCGCGGACCTGTTGAGACTCCCAACCTTGAGCTGATCACTTTTAATAAAGGCATTAAAAGGAGAAAAAGTCTCCTGCCCTGTTTATTTCATGCCTGTCTCTTGCCTTTGTGCAAAGAGCGAGGCTGGCAGGGCTCTGCAGTGTAAAAGCTGCCCCAAGGAACCAGACAGGCTGGTGGAACGGGCACCAGAGATCTCACCAAATCCAGCCAAGAAGGGGTAGGAAGTGAGAGTGTCACCAAACAGGAAAAAAGAAACTTATCCAATACCAATTTGATGTGAATAAGCAGACACTTCTTTATTCAGGTGCTGGGAACACAGGGATAACTCCTCTGGAAATATGTTCCACCTAACCAACAAAACCCATCCATTTTATATACTTTTTCTGCTGAATCATCATTAAGTGCGTTCTTTTATATATTACGCATACTATGCCCACTCTTAAATTTAACCTTTACATTGATTGGTTCTAATAGTTAATAACTTCATCAATATTCTTATTCTAAAACAATTATTGGCCATCTCTCCTGAGGTCTACTGACTGGAATCCTTAATATTAAAATCAAGATGGGAAGGATACTGGGTTTCCGAGCAATGTTACTGGTAAGCATGATTCCTGATATTTCTATACCTTTTATTTCACAATTATCTACTTATAATAATAGTTAACCCTTTTATATTATCTGATTATTTGATCAAAACATTCATAACAAGAGCAGACAGGATCAGCAAAAGCCAGGGCAGGGGAGATCGGGAAGGCGGCAGAGAGATGTGTGGGCTGAAGGGGATCCTGAGGAAAGGGGGGGAGGGGGCTTTCCCTCAGCCCATGCTTCTCTTCTGTTTCTCAAAACATGACCAAGGAATCTCATGTTGCCAGGGATGGGCCAAATATCCAGTGTGCTGCAATTTCCCCAGTTGTGGCTGCTTGGCCATGACAAGGAAGAAGGTCTAAAAAGGGAAAGGGGGAAAAGCAGCCCCAAACTGGGCATCTTTGGAGAGGCAATTCCTGCCATTCCTTCCTGTTGGTGAGGAGGCTGTGCCTGACAGAATGACACGACAGGGGAGGGGGAAGGGGCCTGTGGACAGGAGCTCTCAGAGCTGGGTCACACGGAGGGGGTGGCCCACAGAGCTGCCCAAAGGAGCCTCCAGGTGCCCCCCTTCCCCTGAGGCGTGGTGGGCAGCTTCCGTGGGACACAGTGTCAGCACATGATGTGACAATGCGGGGATGTGACATCACCATGATGTAACAATGCCCATCGCTGGGAAACCTCTGGAGCACCAGGAGTCAGTGTGGGATTGCAGCACCACGAGAGCTCTTGGAAGGAGCACTGCTCAGCATCACAGCACCAAGAGAGCTCTTGGAGGGAGCTGTGGGGCTCCATCTCACTGCTGGTGTCCTGCCAAAAAGCAGAGGCACTGCTGAGTGCCCTGGCAATTACGGGGAGGACAGCAGTGGGCCGGTGAGCCTGGGGCTTGGGGGCCTGCTCTAGGGCCTCAAGACCCTCAAGAATCTCAGCTCCTTATCTTGCACCTGCTGTGCAGGAGGCTTATTGAGCTACTGTGTCTTCCCAGACTGGCCCCAGAACTCCACACCTGGGAGACTGAGCCACCAGGCTGATGGATTATCTTCTGGACCTTCCACTCGGAGTCAAGATCTTTGTGAAGCCCAAGTCCAAGTTTGTTCTCTGCAGGGGAAAGCTGGGGGAAAAGGTAAAGGAAGTAAAAGAATCCTCTTTCATGGGGTCCCCATCATGCACAGAGGACTTGTGGCCACCTCCTCTACAGCAGGAGCTGCAGCCCTACAGTCAGGCAGGGCTGGGCAGAAGAGTGAAGTTCCAGGTTCTCTGTGTTCTTCTCTTGGAACACAGAGAAGAAGCACTTGTCAGTCTCCTCACTGGTTTCTGGCACTGTGCATGTATGTGGCTGGGCCCCTGCCTACAGTACGCAGCTGTGTTTGTCCTGGTGCCAGGGCAGTGAGTCCCTCCAGCTGATCCTGCCATGTCGAGTCAGGCTCTGGTGCATCTTTGAGGGACACTTCCACCTTCTCCTGCTTATTCTGTTGGCATTTTTGGAAGAGCTTGGGTTTTCCTGGTTGGGGAATGCACACACTGTCCTCCTCCTCCTCCTCCAGCTTGCACTGCACCTTCCCACGGCAGAGACTTGCCAGGGGCCAAGGCAGAGGCAGCTGACACAGCCCTTGAGCCTGCCTAACCCAAGGAGACTGGTTTCATCCACTCTCCACTGGCTGCATTTGAAGCACTGGGCCTGACCTTTTCAGTTGTGGGTGGGTCAGCAGCACCTCCTGAGGGCCTAAGGTGTCTATTTGCTGCTGGGGTTTGTCTTCTGTCCCTCAGCCCATCCCATCACAGCCCAGCCTGGCCCAGCACAGCCCTGCAGCCTTTCTGTGAGGGTCTCTATGTCTTCAGAAGGACAGCGAAGAGTGTTGGTCTTCAAAGTACCTTGCTCTTCTCACAAGTACCGCATGGCACCTCTTTGCTGCTCTCCTGTCTCCTTCATACTCTGGGAAATGTCTCTTACAGCTATATGGGCTATCTCCTTCTTTCAATCTGGATGATCCCTACATGCACCAGCTGGACCTGCAATACAACTGCCTGCATGACCCCCACCTTCAGGACTACCACAAGCGCAAGGACATCCTGCGGATGCTGAAGAAACAGGGCTGTGTCACCAGTGAAAACAAGGTAGGTTTGGACATCAGGCTGATCAAGAACAGCCCTCTTCAAGCAGGGCTCCCACAGCCCTTGCTGCAGCTGCTGCTGCTGCCAGAGGAAAGGGCTGTGCATTGCTGTCCCTGGGAGCAGAAGCAGCACCAACATCCTCCTGGCAAGCCCCAGTCCTGCCCTTCTCAGCCTGCCCCACGCTGCCTGTTCAGCCCTGGCTGGGGGGACAGCAGTGGCACCAACACCAGGGTATGGGGAGAGGGCTTGGGGGCAGCTCCTCTCCCACTGGGCTCGGGCTGTTTTGGGGAAGGCCGACTGCATGGCTTGACAGTTTTGGAGGATTCTGCCCTCGTCCCTCCATAGGTGATTTGCACTGTGAAGGAGTTCAATGAGTACAGGCAGTACCTGAGCAGGATCAAGATGGAGTTAGAGCGGATGTTGAGGGAAGAGGTAGGCAAAGCGTTGTGTTCAGGGGCATGGGACTGTGCAGGGCGGTGCTGCTGGGCCGGGCGCTGTGGTGGGGAAAGGACTCCAGGGCTGGGAGCTGAGCCAGCACAGGGCACTGAGCTGGGCACGGGCAGCAGGGCCATGTGCAGGCACACACCGTGCTGAGGGAAGCCCTTCTCCCCTGCCCTCGTGCCTGGCTGAAGCAGAGTGCTGGCCTGGGCCTGCGGGAATCCTCAGCATGCAGGGGCTGAGTGCTTGTCCAGGCACATGACCCACAACCTGGTGTCACCTTTCAAGAAGGGTTTCTGCCACTTTTGGCCACATTAAAGGATGGCCCCAACTGCCAGGAACCACTAACACTTCCTGCTAGGCAGAGTGGCAGCTGCAGCCTCAGAAACCTTCTTGCCCACCTCCACAGAAGAGCAAAGAGACTGCCCGGAAATCACGGAGATTCAGAAGAGGGAAAGGAGCTTTAAACAAGGGCCAAACCAACTCCACAACTGAGCTGGGTCAGGAAGATGCCAGCAGAGCTGCTGACTCCCAGCAGAAGTCGGACAACACTGCTGACAGCCTCTTTAAAGCTATCTTTGAGCAGCTGACCACAGCAGAAGCCCTGAAGCTCCAAGGGCTGGTTGAGACTGTTGTGCACGAAGTCTTTGGGAGGCTCAGGGTTCCTCGGGATCACTATGCCAACTTTTTAAGGAGGGCTGCCCGGAGGATCAGAGGAGTAGTTTTTGGTGGCTGTGTGAGAACAGAGGCACCTCTAGAGCATGAACAGGAGCTAGAACTGGTGGCCAAGGAGCTTATAGCGACAGCATTGGAGATCTTGGGGGACTATCTGGAGACCAAAGCTTCTGAGCCAGGGAGGGCAGCCAGGCAGAAGGAGCAGCCTGTTGATGGAGGAGCCACCCAATCAGACACATCCAAAGAAGCTGAAACAGGCAGAGCACGGCTACACGCTTGCCTTGATGAACTCACCACACAAGTTGTTAAGAATGTTCGCTGCCTCTTAAAATCCTTGATAGCTTCTCAGTTTGGAGAAGACTCCAGCTCTGAGTACACCGAAATCCTGAAGCTTCCCAAGGGTAAGGTGTCCAACAGACAGATGGAACCAGCAATCTCTGGATCATCCAAAGAACAGAGCAAGGAAGAAAGCACAGGAGTAAAGCTGCCTGCCTTGGGACCACAGCTCCATGCAGAAGGGACTGGCTATGCCAAAACCATGGAGCCTGAGGATTCTGCAATGGTGAAGGAGAGCTTGGTGAGAGAAAGGAATCCAGCAATTTCAGGCAACACCTTGGACATAAGGACCATTGCAAATGGGATTGTTCAGTCTCTGTTGAACCTGATTGGTCAGCATGGGCCTGCATCAACCCCCAGACAGAATTTTCAAGGACCTGTCCCAAGCACAACCACATCCCAAGGTGGAGAGGAAAGCTCTGCTGCTGAGGACAGCCTCCCCTCCGTGGACCCACAGTTTTCCCGATGGCCCACCCCTCCAGAGGGTCCGAAGCCCCCTGCCCAGGCCAGACAGAATTTTCAAGGACCTGTCCCAAGCCCAGCCACATCCCAAGGTGGAGAGGAAAGCTCTGCTGCTGAGGACAACCTCCCCTCCGGGGACCCACAGTTCTCCCGACAGCCCACCCCTCCAGAGGGTCCGAAGCCCCCTGCCCAGGCCAGACAGAATTTTCAAGGACCTGTCCCAAGCCCAGCCACATCCCAAGGTGGAGAGGAAAGCTCTGCTGCTGAGGACAACCTCCCCTCCGGGGACCCACAGTTCTCCCGACAGCCCACCCCTCCAGAGGGTCCAAAGCCCCCTGCCCAGGCCAGACAGAATTTTCAAGGACCTGTCCCAAGCCCAGCCACATCCCAAGGTGGAGAGGAAAGCTCTGCTGCTGAGGACAACCTCCCCTCCATGAACCCACAGTTTTCCCGACAGCCCACCCCTCCGGAGGGTCCGAAGCCCCCTGCCCAGGCCGGAGTACGGCGCAGATGAGTGCACATAAAGTTCACCGGAGGCGAGTGATGCGTGTGGCAGGAGAGCTGAAGGGCCTCTAGTCAGCAAACTTGATACCCTTTTCTGTCAATAAAGTATTTACTCCTAAGGCCTTGCTTGTGCTTCCTCCAAACCAGGCCAAAGTGCATCTGCTCATCTTCCCTGCTGTAACCTGTCCCATCCTCTTCCCTTCTACAGCCTCAGCCACACTGCAAGCCAATTTTACTGAGCTAGGGAGGCAAGAAGTAGCCAGCATTTTTGTCTTGTACAGCAAGCTTTGCTGTCGGGTGCGTGGAGGGATGCATCCCATTGGACACAGCCTGGCTTTCACCTTGTGTGAAGGACAATGATGTCTTTGCCTTGCAATCCTTTTTGTAGGGCCCTTTCTGCTCAGACCAAGCTGCCCCAGAAGCTCTGCACGAGCACTTGCTGTCACTGTGCTGTGGATCAACAGCAGCAGCTGCATCTGGGATTGCTCTGCCACCTTTGGGTCTCACCTGCCCCAAGGAGGGAGGCAGGGAAAAGGTGGTGGCCCGAAGCTAGTTCTGAGTTTTCTCCTTTTTTTTCACACCCTGTCCTGGATTGGAATGGCCAACCCACATCCCCGTGGGGTAGTGTAACGCAGCTGCTCAGCAGTGGTGGTCTGTGAGTGAGGGCTGCTCTGGCACGGCTGGTGGAACGGTGCCACTGCAGGGGGGTGAAACGGGCTGGAAGCCGGGATGCCAGAGCACAGCTGCCATCCAGGGCCTGTCCTCTCCCCAGGGCATGAGATAAGGAACAGCTGAGAACCTGGGGAAGGCAGCAGCTCCCGCCGCCTCCCCCGCCGCTGGGGCTCGGCCTGCCCCGCAGGAAGGGCTTGGAGCCCGCCCAGCAGCCCCGGTCTGGCCTGGCAGGGCTCTTTCCATCTCCGGCCTCAGGCTGCGGGCAGGGCCCGGAGGAGTCGCAGCAGCCCCGGCCGTGCCGCATCTCCAGAACGGAGAGGCCGAAGTGGCTTTGCAGGCGCTGCTCCCCACAGGGCCGGGCAGGGCCTCGCACGGGTCCCGCTCCTGCCGAGGCTGCCTCGCCTGTCCCTGCCTGCAGCCCGGGGTCCCTCAAGGCACGCGTGTCCCGCATTCACCTCATCAACGTGTGCAAATATTTAAAGAGGCAGAGGCTGGAGCAAGGCCCTGCTCGGCAGTGCCCAGCAATGGGACAAGAGGCAACAGGCAGAAACCCTTAACCAGAAAGTTCTACCTGAACATGAGGAAGAAATTCTTTCCGGTTCAGAGACTGAGCACAGGAACAGACTGCCCAGAGAGGGTGTGGAGTCTCCCTCACCGGAGATATTCCAGAACTGTCTGGACACAATCCTGTGCCACCTGCTCTGGGATGACACCTGTTGAGCAGGGAAGTTGAACCAGATGAGCCATTGTGGTCCTTTCCAGCCTGACCCGTCCTGGGATTCTGTGGGAGCAGGAGCCTGGTGGTATCATCAGCCCCTCATGCCAGCCTAGGGAGCTGTGGCACCATCAGGCTAGTGTGGGCTGCAACTCAGGCAAGCCCTAAGTCTTTTCAGTGCCCAAACCCTTTTCTGCTGGGCAGTGTAAAGGAAGGAGAGTGAGCTGAGGAGCAGGGAGACACTGACCAGCCCAAGGTCCATCAGCCCCTGCCTTAGCCCGGAGAAAAGTCTGATGGAGGGTTCAGGATAAGCCACAATTTCCTGCGCTGCTCAAAGCTTCCCTTAAAAACAAACTTTACAAATGCCTCCACCTCAAGTTTTTTTCCCAGATAAGGAAGTTTAATCAAAGGACAAGAGACTCTACACAGGTAGGGCAAGGACAACCATGTTTCCTGTCACTATCCAGTGCTCTGTTCTCCAAACCAATCTTCCCCCTTTGTCCCAGCCCCTCATCCCAACCAGCTGCTCTTTTAACCAGCTCAGAAGCCTGGCCAGGTACACACACACCAGTGAACAAGGGGAACACACATCACATTTGATATACCAGAGACATTAACACAGACAAATGAGATGGAAACAGAACATTCTTACAAGACACAACTTGAATTTATGTTTATTTTATATATATATTTTTATATATATATATATACCTTTGTATAGATTAAACTGGGGGGGATTTTATCATATACATGTTTTTGGTATAATACATGAGGAACAGGGACAGGAACATAGCAAATATAAATCAGTACATTCCTTCAGTGAACTCCTTGACACAGCGAGAGTGAAAAATTGCATGCAATGGGGAGACAGAGAGAAGGGAAATCAATTTTATTAGAAAAAACAAAGAAACAAGATAATCTAGGTACAACAGTCAACAGAGGAGCAGCACTATAGATGGCAAACCTGTATAAATTAAAAGAAAATTCCACTCTGACATCTATTATGCTTTAAAGTGCAATGAAGCCTGATTTATTTACCTACAGAATACAGGAAAGTTTCCCCCTCTCCCCATTCCAATCTATCCCTAAAAAAAACCAAACCAAACAAACAAACCAATAAAATAAATCTAAAGGATATACATTATCCACAGTCCTATAGAGACGCCTACATCTACTCAGTAGCACCAAGAATCTGATATGGGTGTAATTAAAATCAATTAAAACTCGGGAGCAATGGTAACATCTGTTAGCTGCTTCTGCAGACCTCCTGCCCTTTGTGAGTGCCTGGGGAGAGGAGGCTCCCCTTGTGCTGGGTGACAGCGGCCCAGCGGGTCTGGCAGCAGCAGAGCACACACAGCACAGCGAGAGCAGCGCAGGGATAGGGGGACAGAGAGACAGGGGGACAGAGAGACAGGGGGACAGGCCCCAGCGGGGTCTGCGGGGCTGGCTGGGGGTGTCACACACCTGGGCGGGCGCCTGGGGGAGCAGGACTGACCTACACAGGGGAGGGGTTGTGCGAGTCCAACACGCGCCACGAGCCTCTTTGGTGACAGGGAGGGTGACAGGGAGGGTGACAGGGAGGGTGACAGGGAGGGGGTCAGCACAGCCCCCCTCTCGTGAGCCTCTGGCTGCGTTGTCCTCCGAGGCCAGGGGCCTCTGTGCCACAGTTCATCTGTCTCCACATGCCGACTGTCAGCAGCCCTCAGAAGCCAAAGGTCTCCTGGGAAGCATAGACCATGTAGAGGAAGCCATCCTCGTCCTTCTCCTGCTCGTAGATCTCCGAGATGGGGGTGGACACGCTGACCATGCTGTGCTGGTTCACCAGCAGGAAGAAGGCCTGGGTGGGGTTCAGCTGCAAGCGGCGCCTGTGGGGCAAGGTCAGAGTCAGGGCAGGGTGGGCGCCCTCACTGCCTGCTCCTCCTCCCCAGCAATGCTGTGCCCTTGGGGCCAGGCCTGCACAGCCAGGGCCTCCTCTGGACCTGCTCCCACCCCTCAGGACATGGTGTCCATGAATCTGAGCTACCCGAGGCTCCAAGGCCTCCTGAGCCAGGATTCTGCAAAGCCCTCCTACTCCAAGGGCTAGTAAGGACAAAGCAGAGGGGCCTCTTCCCTCTGAGTTGAAGAATAAAAAGAGGGGATGGGATCCCTTCATTGCTCATGAGTGCCCCTTGAGGGAGAGACCCCAGCCCTTCCCAAGGCGCTCAGAACCTGCCCTCCCCTGCCCCCCACAACAGCCTGTACCACACCCAAGGATGCTGGGGCTGCCACATCCCCATCCCTGCCCTCAGCAGCTGCCTCACCCTCACCCCAGCACCCTGCAGTGAGTGGCCTATGGGCAAGGACAGGCTCACTAACCCCACTCACCGGATTATTTTTACCAATTCACTCATGTTGACATGGTCTGGGACAAGGAACTTGGTCTTATCCAGCACTGGCAGCTGTTTCTCCCCTTTGTAGCGTTCAATGATGACCTGGGGGAAAGTCAAGGGCAGGATTAGTCATGTTCATAGTGCCCCACACTGGTCCCAAGGTCAGATACAAATCCAACTAGCATGGGTAGAAAAGCTGAGGTACAGCCTCACTTTGCTTCACTCTCACAAGAAACAAAACAAAAAAAGGACATGAGCACTGAGCACCAGGCTGGCTGCAGATGGCTCTTCATCCATCACCTGTGCCTGAGGCAGGCAGTGAACAGTGTCCAGAACAATGAACTAAAGCACCAAGTGCTCTGACAGGCTGAGAAACAGTGGGCACCACTGGACTGATACAGATTCTGTACTCTGGCATGCAGGACATCTGAAGAGGAGTGAAATATTTTAACATCACTTTCTGACTGACCAAACCCACAGGTTTTGCTGGCTTGAGCTACAGACAGCTCATGATGCAGTTTCCTTCCTGCTGCCATTCAGCATCCCTCTTCCTGCTCAGGAACAGCTGTGGATATTCCCAAGCAAGCAGTTCTCAAGTTCTCAGAAGTCCCAGTGAAGCCACTCAGGCATTCCTTCAGAAAGGGGGGTTTGGATTTCACCAGTCCCACTCCTTATGTTAACAGCCAGACTCTGGGAAGGATCAGAAACCAGGGCCACCCCAGCTGTGCACTGAGCTTCCCAGGCACTCCTGCATGGTGCCACCACAGGGACAACCCAGCCTGTCCCCCTCTGCCAGACATCTTGATTGGAAAAGTTCTAACCATCCCTACATTCTGAAATGGCTGAATGATGATTTCTGATCCATTTTCCTGCTATTATAGTTAATGATTTTCTTCTGTGAAGCTGTTTGCTGACAGCTACAATCGCTGTTCTAAACCAGCCTGGAAATGTACCATTGTATTCTGAGAAATAAAGTGGCAGGAAGTTAAAATAGGGAATGTACTTCTAAGAAAAATGAAAATAAGTGAAGAATGTATAGCTTAGTATGTTCCCATTGCAGTGCTGCTCTCTCACATCTCTCCAGCAACCTGCTGATTTCCCCACAGAGAGACTCTTGAATATCCATCAGTCCATTATCCTCTCTCACCTGAGACTGAACATTATTTTTCACTACAAGGCAAGGAATTGCCAGAATTTGTTTTCCCAGGTCCTTTCCAAAAGTACTCGAGAGCTGCAAATGGCTTTTGGCAGCAGAGGGACGGAGCAGGGTGCAGAGAGGAGGATCCCCAGGAGATGGCTCTGCGGAGCCAGAAGGACCAGAGAACCCCTGGGAACACGGATTTCCCTTCCCTCTGATCCCGTGTTGGCACCTCAGCCTCTGCAGCAGCAGCAGCAGCAGCAGCAGTGGAACCCGTGCCCGGCTCCCCCCGAGGTGGGTCAGAGCCCCCGGCTGGGACAGAGCGGAGCCCCGGAGCTGGGGATGGCTGAGGAGCCCCAGGCTGGTGGGACAGGCTGGGCTGCAGGCACCAACCACAGAGGGGTGAGGGGCCCTGCTGGGGCTCTGCACCAAAACAGCCTCTGCAGAGCCCGCCCTTGTCAGGATCTCTCGCTGGTCACAGTGACCCCGAGAAAAGTTGGAAAGTCTCTTTTCCCAGCCCAGCACTTGAAGGAGGAGTCAGGGCTCTTCATTTCTCGGTCTCAAGGTTGTTTATTGTATTTTATCTATAAAAAACTTTCTCTTGCCCTGCCAAGGTTCATCCAGCAGGACAGTTCCAGGCACTCTGCCTGCCCCCGGGGCAGTGTTATGTCTTTATACTAAAAACTACATATACAATGTTTACAATTAGTTTTCAATACCCATCACCTATGTTAGACAGTGAGCTTCTACTCTAAACCAATCTGTAAGTGCCATCATCACAGCAGAAGATGGAGGCCAAGAAGAAGAAGAAGGAGAAAGGCTGGACATGCCCAGTTCCCTCCATCTTGCCTCCTGAACCCCCATACCAGAAACCCCAAAATCTACTTTTTCACCCCATGATAACTTCACTATTATTCTTAAACTGTTGAGGCTTGCTGATCTTCATAGAAGGTTGGTAATTTGCTCCATGGGTCATAATCAAACCCACAGGTGTTTTGGGCTCTGTGCCAGGGTCTCTGAGCCCCCTGGCAAGGTCCTGGCCATCCTGGACAGCCAGAGGGATATTCTGGGTTCCCACATACCCTGGACAAATCTCACCAAAGGGGAGCCCAACACCCGGGCCAGCAGCATGTGAACGAACACCAGGCAGCCCTCATGGGCAAAGGAGGATCTGATTAAAGAACCCTTTCTGCAACAGAGTAAATCATGCATTGGGACATCCCCCACCAAGCTGTTAATGGCCCTCCGTCCCTGCAAGGAGGGCACAGGGAGGACAAGATGAGCAGAACCATCCTGCTGCATTCAACTTGACTCTTACAAGCACAGGTGAGTGTGATGGTGTTCACAGGGGTTTTTGGATGAGGGAAGAGACGAGGATCTGACTCCATGTTTCAGAAGGCTTGATTTATTATTTTATGATATATATTACATTAAAACTATACTAAAAGAACAGAAGAAAGGATTTCCTCAGAAGGCTGGCTAAGAATAGAATAGGAAGGAATAATAACAAAGGTTTGTGGCTTGGGCTCTCTGTCCAAGCCAGCTGACTGTGATTGGCCATTAATTACAAACATCCAACATGGGCCAATCACAGATGCACCCTGTTGCATTCCACAGCAGCAGATAACCATTGTTTACATTTTGTTCCTGAGGTCTCTCAGCTTCTCAGGAGAAAAAAATCCTAAGGAAAGGATTTTCCATAAAAGATGTCTGCGACAGGTGAGTGTTTTGTCTGTGGGGAGAGGAGTCCTGAGGAGCTGAGCACTCCCAACCCCACAGACAGGGATCTGCTGGGAAACACAGGCAGCAGTGGCCCCTCAGCTTTTTGGTTTGCACGGAGAAGCAGTGACACAGCAGCTGTTTGTATATCCCCCTTTACCTGCAGAGAGGGCCCTGACACCTGGATGGTGCCTCAGCTCTCACAGGAGCAGGACCAGAGGCTGGTGTCTCTCATTACCAGCCAGTTCCATCCCAAGAGGAACCACCTTTAGATTAACCCAAGAATGGGATGCAGTGGCTGTCCTGGCTCCTGGAGCAGCAGCTGCCTTGTGCTCTGAGCAGACACCGAGCCTCTCATGTAGAACAACTCCAAGAGCTTCTGTTCCCAGAACATGAGCTGCTATTTGGGTAACCCAGCTAAGAGAACAGGTGGCCAATGGACAAAACGTTCTTGTCTAGCCCTGGAGGGAAAAGCATGATCAGATGCTAAAGTTACACTCCTGTGGCCCCAGGGAGGGAGTGCACAGCCACCTCCCAGCCCATATCCTCTTCCAAGCTGCTGCCTCCAGCCAGGCCTTCCTCAGCATGGGACACCTGCTCTTGCAGAGGGAACCACCACAGATCTCTGCAGAAACCATGAGTGGGCACAGGTGGGGAGGGGAAACACTCAGGGCAGAGCCTGAAGTCCTGGTCCTGCTGCAAAGGGGCTTGGACAGTGTTTGTGAATACAGCCTTTGTCTGCAGAGATGGACAGGGAGGCTGGTAGGGAATATGGCCAGATGTGGGGGTCAACAGAGGCAAGGTCTAAGCAGGAGTGAGGCTGGGAAGGCATTCCCAGCAGGCACAGAGGCTCAAATGTGTGTATGCAACACCTGGCTGACATCCACAGCCAGGCACAGACTGACACAGACATCACACCAGCACAGCCTGCACCAGTCCCACCCTGTCCCCTCTGGCAGGTGCTTTAGTGGCACCAGACACAGCAGCCCTCAGTCACAAAGGTGCTCTGGTGTTGATCCATCCAGAGTCATGTCAGTGCTGGACACTGGATCTGCAGCTCCCCAGAAAAGCACTCCCAGGAGCCCAGAGAAGGGGGTCCCTTCCTCTGAGTCCATATTTTGGGTTTCCACCCACCCCTGTGCCAGGCCAGGGCATTATGTGGGACATCCCAGCTGCCACTGTCTCTCCATGCTCCTTTGTGGGTGCCCAGATGAACCCAACAGAGCCCAAATTCCCCCTCAGCCCTCCCTGCCCTCACCAGGCCTGCCTGGATTTAGCACTGCAGGGCTTTGGGAAGGGGTTTGCTCCCGTTGCTGCCCAGCACCAGCTGCTCCCCAGCAATGTCAGACTCTCTGAGGGTTCAATCATCTCCAGAAAGGTCCCTGGGGCTGAGAGAGGCAGGGACAGTGCAGGGGCACAGGCTCCCTGTCCTCTAACAGGACAGAAATGATTCTGAAAACATATTGAAGCTGTGGATGGGGGTCCCAGTGGAAAGGCTGAAGGTCTCTGCTTGCTCTGACTCCCAAGGAGGAGCAGCTGGAGATTTCCTCCCAGCAGAGCAGAGCGTGAGCAGCCCCTGCTGCCAACACAACCATCTCACCTTGCCTGCAGGTGTGCCTGTGGTCAGCAGCTCCTGCCAGAGCAGGCAGCTCTGGGCCTGCAGGGACAGCACAGGAGCCCCTGGCATGGACAGGGGACCTGGCTCCTGCTGTCCTCGCTGCACGTGCCAGGGGGGCAGCCTGGGATGAGCCTTGCGTGAAACAGAAGCAAAGAACTCCACGTCAGCCCCTTCCTCAGCTTTCCCTGCAAGTTCCCTCATGGAAACAGGAGAGATGAGCTCTTCCCTGGGCACACGGCCAGGCCATGTCCTCTCAAACCCTCCTGGCCCCCTCTCAAAGCCAAAGGGACTTGCCCAAGGACTCTGGCTGGAAACTGGAGATGCAGGAGGGCAGCAGGTGCTGCACAGCTTTGCTGTGGTTTCTGTCAGCACTAAGGGTGTGACCTTGGATCTCCCTCACTGCCCTTGCTGGGGGCTCAGACCCCTCTGCTGATTCCAAGGGCCTCTCCAGGGAAGCCAAGCACTTGAAGAACACAGCTCCTGTCTCTCACAGATCACCAAGACCTTCCCACAGTGATGAGTCTGCAGTGCTTGGACCATAGCAGTGCCCACACCGCCCTGCTGCACCAGGCTCTGACCACTGCCCTGAAACCTCCCTGGGACAGGAGAGACAGCACCAAGCTGGTGTTGGGCTCCAACAGGGACCAGGCCTTTAGAGACAGCAGTGACACAAACACAGCTGGGCCCCACGAGCCTTCGTAGACCTTCTCACCACCTGATTCTTTCTAACCCTCCAGCAAAACTTGCATTCTGGTGTTGACCCCAACACAAAGAGCCCTCCAGCCATGGGAGCTCTCCCACCATGTCCCAGTAATGCTACAGAACTCTGCCTGTGGATGCACAGCTCTTGCTCCTTCTGTCCGTCCCCCAAGCAACACACATTTGTATGCAGGCACCTGATACGTGCACATGTGTGCATTTTATGTACAACTCATTTCTAGCCTGGCCTTACAGCCAGAGCCTGAATGCACTGCAGTCAGCTCTGCCACAGCTCTGGAGAAATGCAGAGCCAGTCTAATGCCATTGAAACCACATTAAAAGCAGAGGTAATCAATGTGCTGACAAACTGGAGCACTGGCCCAGGGTGCTGTGAGGGGCAGCCCTGCCCTGCTGAGCTGGAAACACGTGAACATCACATGAACACCACAGTGCTGGTGGGAGGAGAGGAGAGGACAAGAAAGAATTCTTCTGGCTAGAAAACACTGTGCTAAAAACAAAACACGAATGAGACAGAAGAGGACTGAGATGGGCCAGAGCAGTTTGAGACATTCAGTCTTGAAGGCCAAATGCTGATAGCGTACAATTTTAAGACAAGGTTGATGTTCATCCAGCACTGAGAGGGAGCTGAACTAGGAATCCTGTCTTTCTGGTCATTGATGCTGTGATACAGCAAATAGTAAGCTGAGCAAGCCCCAAGTACATAACTTCATTGAATCATGGAATGGTTTGGGTTGGAAGGGACCTTAAAGGTGAGCAGGGACACCTGCCACTAGACCAGGCTGCTCCAAGCCCTGTCCAACCTGGTGCTGGACACTTCTAGGAACAGGATGTTCCTCTAAGTTCTCCATCTTCTCAGGAAGAGAAGCAAACACTCAGGTAGGAACTCAAAAGCAGACTCAGCCAAAGAGCAACTCAACATATCAGGTGTGACATGGGCAGGAAGAACTGCAAGCTCATGCTGTCTCACCTGTGCCTGTCAACCACAGGTGCTGGGACAGCACAGAATGGCTCTAAATGATCCTAAAAGAGACTCTGTGCTTTCAGAGCAGTGAAGATCAGCCCACACTCCTTTCTCTGGGCAGAGAAATCCTTACCAGGCTATCCAGGACAAATCAGGTAGCTACTACAGCCAAAACAAAAGCCATTTCAGAGTCTTCTCCTACTGCACTTGCCTGGAAATAGATTTGAGATGAAATCAGCCCCCTGCCTCCAGGGCAGCGTGGAGCTTTGGAGCTGTGCTTTGCATGCAGAGAACACAGCTGCTGTTGGGCAGCTGGCACACACGGGGCACTGCAGGCTCGTGGGGACCATCCTCTGCTGATTCCAGGCAGCAAAGCTTTGCAAGCTCCATGGAGGCCACCCAGGAGCACAGAGGGGTCCTGAGAACAAAGCCTGACAAGAAGAGTGAGAACAATTCACTTACTGGGATCTTGTTTGGATGCTGCTCTCGGATCTGCTGCACTTCTTTACAACGATCCGCTGGAGGGAGAGAAGTGAAGAAATCAAGTTAGAAACACCTGTGGGGTAGGGCAAGCAGAACTGAGGGGCCCACCCTGCCAGCCACAGCCTGACCCAGAGGGGGACATTTTCCAAGGAATGCATATCCTGCTCCCCAGGCCTTTTGTGAGCATGCTGTGCCAGGTGTCAGCTCCAGTGACCAACCCTTCATGGGCTCAGCCACCCCAGGCTGGGACACTGCCTGCTAAACCTGGGCAGCACACCTGGGATCAGGAAAGTGAAAGGACACCATAAAGATCACAAAATTCACTTAAATCCACCCTAGGCACGTGCAGCTCCTGGGTGCAGGGCAGAGCACAGCTTTGGGGACTGTGCTCATTGTGTCTCCTGGATGCCTCCCCCAGAGGGACAGTTCTCCAGCTAGGGACAGCTCTCCAGCCATTTCCTCCTGCCTGCTGCTCACTTCCAAGCACTCCCTGGCACAGAGCCTGGCTCCACAAGAGCTGCACCAAGCCAAGGAGGACTCCTGCCCTAGCACAGAGCTGTGCAACAGCTACAACAGCTCTTGGCCTGACATTGCCAGGCCTGGAGGCAGGAGGAAAACCTGAAGCACGGAGATGACCCACATGCAGAAAGACTTTTCCTGCAGTTGTTCTCACACTTTCTATTTTTATTCCATTTTCCTCCAGAGTTTATTGACACACGCAACAGGCAGCAAAGCTTGTGCACTCTTCCAGTTGACAGGAGAAGCCCTTCCCACAGCCCTCACTGCTTTACCAGAGGGCTCTCCTCCTCCCACACCCCGGAGCAGCAGAAAGCAGAGAAGAAGCAGAGCCAGACCAGGGTATGTTCTCTCTGTGCTTGCTCTTCCTGGGACACCACAGACCTGTCCTGCTCCTGAACTGCCACTGCTCTGGGAGGTGCTTCACAGCCTGCACCTGAAATGCCCAGAAACCAAGCCAGGGGTGAAGATCTGACTGAGCACTGCCTAGAAAGGAGATCTGGGTACTGCAGGATCTATCACAGGATCATCCTGCCACACCCAGCACAGCCCCAGCCCAGCCCAGCCCCAGCTCCCCATGGCCCACTGGGAGAATGGAGGGCTGGGTAAATGCATGAGTGTTTTCACCTCAGAAATATTGATAATTTCTCCTCTGAGCACTCAATAAAACTTTATTGCTTATATGTTGAATTTGGCTAGATAAGACCTTGGGAAGAAACTGGAGTTTCTTTAAAAGCCACAAGACTACAAAATCACCAGATCATAGAAAGTTTTGAGCCCCATTTCTGCCTCCTCTGAGAGGAAAATACCACTCTGCTAGGAGCTGTTAGATCTTTTATTCTGTAGGACTCCATAGGCAAGCAACACAGAGCAAGATTATTTAGATTTCATTAAAAATTCAGGCATATTTATTTTGGGTTTTATGACTGAAGATGCAGCTTCTCATGTTTCCTTTTCATCCAATCCAGTGCTCCAGGGATCCAGAGTCATCCTTGTGATACAGACAATTTTCCCCTGAGGTACCAAGCAGCCGGGGAGTGACAGAGACATCAACAGCAACGTGACACTGGCACAGAGACACCTCCCTGGCAGTGCTGAAGGGCACGGTGCCAGCAGCACCCAGCCCACAGCACCCAGCCCACAGAGCCCATTCCCACTTGTCACTTGTGTCCAGGATGGAGAATCCAAAAGGCTGCAGAGATCCAGAGCTCAGCTGGACAGCACTGATCACCATGGAAATTGCAGCAGCTTGACTGCAGCCAGCTCAGACTTGTGGGTGCTAACAGAGCCTGCAGAGCTGTGTCCTCACATCTGGCCAGTCATGCTGGCTTCGGTGTCACCCCAGCCTGCTTCTCTCTCCATGCTGTCATGTGCATGAGCTTCCTAAACACCACGAGCTGCCCTGCAAGATCTCAGGGCTGTGTGCACAGAAGCCCCAACAATGCAGGTAATTGTGAGAAGGGTCAGAGAAGGAATTTGCTGAAGGCATGTTATCATGGTTAGTAAATGAAGGTAATCTTGGACATCCAGCTGGCCCAGGCTGCATGTGCCAAAGGGCAGCCACATACCAGACACCCTCCCTGCTCCCTGGAGGCATCACCAGCTGCAGCACAAGGTGACAGAAGCCATCAGCACCTCCATTTACACAGTGGGAACAGAGGTGCCTCCTGCCCATTGCACTGAAAATGGTGCCACACAGAGAGGAAGAGGGTCCATCATCACTCCAGCTGCACATCAGTGCCCCAGGATCCCAGCCCTGGGAGCACATGGGGAGCAGATGGGGTGCAGTCCTCTGTCCCCACAGCGAGTAGATGGGGTGCCCTGGGCAGAGAGTGGCTGCTGCAGAAAGATCCTTCCAGCTCTTTCTGACTCTGTGCTCAGGAGGAATAAGGGCACAAGACACCAGTGACACAGCTCTCAGATGCCCTCAAGGCTGCGGGGCCACAGTGGGAGCTCCCCTGTCCCAGCCTTTGAAACCTGCCCCATGCCCAGGAGCTGCTCCCTTTGGCTGCAGGCCCAGGGTATTCACACCTCCCTGACCTCAGGGCAGCCTGTGGCAGGAGGCTGATCTGCAGGTGACACAGGGCAATGGCAGCAGGTGCTGCTTTACTCCAGGGGCTGCTGCATCCCTCCAGCAGGTTCATGGATTGCAACTACAAACACCTCAAGCACTGCACTCTGGAATTGCTCACTTCAGGAACTCCACTAGGAAGGCAGTTGGGAGCAATCCCACCTAAGGTGCTCAGGTTCCTGAATCTACAGGCAGAAGTGTCCAGGACACCTGAAGCACTGCTAAACAGCACACTCTGTCCCATCCTAGCCTGGGAAAGCCAAGGAAGCAGGCTTGGCAATCAGGAAAGCTGCATCAATCCCTCAGTGATTCCTGTGCACCCAGGTGTTCACATCCAAGGGATCTCCAGCAGGAGACAGTGATGGTCTGATGGTCACCCACACCCTCCTCAGCCTGGGGTGGGAGCCAGAGGTGGAGCCTGTGACTCATGGAAGCACCAACATCACACAGCAGGAGCAGCTATAAATACCAGCCTTAATTCAGTGTCTGTGCAGTGTAACCTAAGTCACAGGGACACAGAGAAAATGGTTAAAAGGCATTTAGAGAAACCTGGCAGGAGGTGCCAGCCCAGCAGTGGAGCCCCCACAGTGCTGAGGACAGGCAGGATCCCCCCACCCCAGCACCTGCAGTGTTGGCACTCTCACATTCACACACAACAGACCTGACCTTACAAGCTTTCTCCTCCGGCAGCTCTCCCAAACTGTGCTGAAGTTGAGACTTTCCCCATCCCTGCAGCACCTGGCCACAGTTAATCCCTAGCCAATGTGCAGAGCAAACCAGAGCTGTTTGCACAGCCCTGTCCTCATCCATGTTCTCCTCTGGTCCCTCCTGGCTGCCAGGGCAGCACAACACCAGCCCTGAGTGCAGCACAACACCAGCCCTGAGTGCAGCATCTCAGGGCTCCAGGCTCCTGCTGCTCCCACTGACCTGCATGAGAGGGAACAGCCCCATCCTTCCCTGCTCCAGCTGTGGGCACCACATCCCTGCCCTGACGGAAGCCAGCCTTGTCCCCAGTGCCAGGGTGGCAGATCTCAACATGGCAGCAAAATAAAAACCACACAATTTTATTGTTTTTTCCCAGGGAAACTTCTCTGCTAGGGCCTATTGAAAGTCAGGAGTATTTTTGTAGCATTGCATATGCCGGGAAATTGCCTATTTCTCCTCCAAGTGCTGTTTCAACTGTTAAGTACCAACAGCAAAGCTTGCAAATTGCCCAAAACACCAGAATCTTGGCTGTTTTCTTGACTGAGGTCCTTCCCAAGCTGTGCTCCAAAAGATGCGAGCACACAGTGTATCCCATGGCAATGCAGGGTGAGGTCATTTCGGCGCTTCAGGAGAACAGTGGAAAATTTTGAGGCACACTTTGCAAACATTAACCTTTGTTATCAGCTGTGCCCAGGAGCCCTGGCCACGGGAGCCAGGTCCCTGCTGTGCTGGGTGCTGTGCAGGCACGGGATGAAAGGACAGTCCTGGATGCAAAAGAGCCTCAGCAGACAAAAGTTACAGATGGTGGGACAGAAGGAAAACACATGGCAAGTCCTCCAACAGCGCTGTTGCATAAGGGGCACCATTTTCCAGGGATTCTGGACAAGCAGTGCTCAGGCCCTGCTGCTGCCCCAAGGCAGCAGATGGATGACAGGGAGAGGCCCTGCTGCCTGTGACCAGCAGGAATGGTGTTTTCCTGACCAGAAAACACCACTAAGATCAAATACCACCTGGAAACGTCAGCAGTGTGCAGATCAACAGCTCCTGAGCTGGGCAGGGCAGAGAGCAGAGAGCAGAAATCAGCCAGGAGCTGCTGCCCCTCCCTGAGTGCCACAGCTCCAGAGGGCACAGACACATCCCTGGCACCTCCAGCCCTGTGACTTCTCTCTGCCATCCACACAACACCCTGCCAGCCAGCCCGGAGAGGGATCTGCCTGAGATTTGAGGCAGATGCAAAAATGAACGTGTTTCTTCAAGAAGCTGCTGTGGTCAGTCCCAGGGCAGAGTGCTGCTACAGGAATTGGATGGTTTGAAATCAGGATGTGTGTGGGATGAGCTGGCAAGGGCTGGAGACACAGGCCAGTTATGCAGGTCATTCCAGATGAACATCAATGACTATTTCTGTAATATCACACCACCCTAAGGCCAGACACCTCTAACCACCAGGAAACACCCAAATTGTGAGTGTGTGTGGCTCACCCAGCACCTGACCTGACCTGTCCTTGCCCAGTGCTCCTTCTCAGGCCAGTGGTGCTGCAGGAGGAGTGAGAGGAGATCCCACATGCAGGAAGGAAGGAGGCTGTGCCCAGGGCAGGTCCTCAGCACCCCAGAGGGTACCCAGGACAGCAGCACTGCAGACCTGACAGTGATTCTGACTGCCAGGTTTATTTTATTTGTCTGTCTGCAAAGCTGGGTGCTCCAGACAGAAGAAATGACTCAGGACCAAACCTACACTGCCCTGAACCTAAAAGCTTTGAACTGATAAAAACATATCTCTGCATGACAGAATAGGTGGAGCCTGAAGCTCCACTGTCCCTGGAAGTTATTACCAGCATAAACATGGAGCAGTGGATGCTCTGTCTTCATGGCTCTCCATCCCATCACTACAGCTGCAATAATACCAGATGTGCAGTGTCTGGGGGGATTTTGGAGTGCCAGGTTCTTGGGCCCTGTCACTGCAGAAGCATCTCAGCATTCATTTGCAAAAATTCCCAATCTTCCTGGCTCCAGAACAGAGCTTGAAAATGGATTTTAAGACACAAAGAGGAAACAGCTTCATTTTTCTTAGCAGTTTAAAAGTGTAACAGGAGTATGATTTTGAGCCTGGCTCCAGGAATGAGCATTTGCATCTGGCAAATCACAATAAGGCTCAGCTTGTGATCAAGCAGAGCCACACCACAACTGTGAACTCTAAATAAACGTCAAGACACTTGTCCTCTGGTTGTACAGTACCACTGTGACAGGACAAGGCAGATTGGCATTAAACTGACAGAGAGCAGGGTTAGATGGGATACTGGGCAGGAATTGTTCCCTGTGAGGGTGGGCAGGCCCTGGCACAGGGTGCCCAGAGCAGCTGGGGCTGCCCCTGCATCCCTGGCAGTGCCCAAGGCCAGGCTGGACAGGGCTGGGAGCAGCCTGGGACAGTGGAAGGTGTCCCTGCCATGGCAGGGGGTGGGATGGAATGGGATGGACTTTAAGGCCCCTTCAAAACAAAACCATTCTGGGATTCTGTGATCCACCCCTGCCATGGGCTGTGCAGGATGAGCACTGGACCTCCAATCACCCAAACAGCTTAAAAAACTCACTGCCCCCTCTGAGCCTGAGGGGGAAATGGGCAGCACCTTCTGTGTCATGTCAGGATGGCAAACAGAGGATTTACATCACAGTCTCAGATAAGGAGCTGCTTTTTTGCTCAACATTTAATCACATTTCACTATCCTTGGTAAAGGAACAGCAAGTTCCCTCTGTACCCTGGGGAGGCTGTGCCAGGGTTTCCCTCTGCCTGCTGTGTGACCTTCCACCTGCACAACCTTCCCATCCATCCCCATCCATCCCCATGACAGCAGGAACACTCTCAGATTTCTCAGGGTTTACTCAGGACATTTCAGATTGCTCAAAGAAAGCCCCAGCCCTGCTGGCAGGATTGTATTTTGGTGCAGCCCCCCGTGCACCAGGAGCCTCTGCCCAGCACAGTTCCCTGCTGTTTGTGCACAGACAGGCCTGGACATGCACAGCTGCTCTGGGGACACATGCCAGACACCAGAGTCTTGGATGCATTCCTGCATTTTCTCTCACAGCCTTAAAGCACCTTCTGAGGACAAAAGGCAGCAAACAACAGCATGACAGAGCTGGTGGTGTTGACACACAGCCAGTCAGGCACAGAATGTCACCCGAGCAGGTGACACACTGTGAGACCTCCCAGGTGACTCTCCTGGCTGTGATCCTGCTGGGACTGACCACAGAAGGAACACCAGAGCCAAGGGCCATGACTTATCCATGGCTCATGGCTACTCACTGGCAGAGGTGGCAAGGGCCCACCACCCTGCATTCACCAGTCTCCACCCTTCTGGCTCAAAGGAAGATCTGAAGTTTTTATAGTGAAAAAAAAATTAAGTAATGAACAAAACACACAGATTATATTATTCCTGGCTGCCAGTCAGGACCTTGTGTTATATAAAAGAATAATAATAAAAAAATCAAAATTTGTGGTCTACATGTCAGTTTGGCTTTTGTTCTGCAAGCCTGTTCAGTTCTTCAACGCTGATAATGACCCCCACATCCAGTCAAGTCACAGAATGTCCTCAGTAATTAATCCAAGACACAGGCAGCTAAGCAGCAGCTTGGAGCAGCATCCTCCTCTCAGGGAACCCCAGCTCCCAGAGCACAGACACCCACAGACCAGCCCAGGGCCAGCGAGGGCTCACAGACCGACCTCACATCAATATCCAGATGTTTTCCCAAGCCATCAAGGAGCAGAACTGTTGTGATAAGCCCAGGATGGTGTGTGAGGCAGACAGTGCAGGCCCTGCTGGTCTCTCAGTGGGTGAGCCCCCAGGGATGCCACTCTCCAGAGCCAAGAGGGGATTTGCTCCGCACCCACCCCTGCCTTTCCTCTGAGGAGGACTGGCTCCCCCAACCAAGGGCAGATCTGCCAGAGGATGGAACCTGGGATGGGAACACTCTGTCCACAGAGGCTGAGGTCAAACCTCTGTGTTTGTCCACAAGCCAGGGGCTCCAGCTGAGCCAGCAGACACACGTGGGTGTGCTCCAGCCTCTGTTCCTGCCGGACACGGGACCGAGGGGCTCTGGGTCACCAGCCAGCCCAGGATCCAGGCCTGTGTCCATCACCACACTGGTTTGTGCTGCACTGAGGACACAGCTGGCAGCTGCTGCCAGCCCAGTGCAAACCCTGCTCAGGAGCAGTGGGACAAGGCTCCCAAGGACTCGTGTTCCTTTCGGGAAGCGCAGCGGTGCCGTCAGGCTGCTGCACGCTCCCAGCACTGCCAGGACAGCCTGTTCCTCTGACAGACTACAGCTTTGTTCTGGGAATTGTTTTGGACTCCTGCAACAGATCTGAACACGCCTCAGCCTGTGGGTTCAGCACATGGATGCAGAGGGTGCTGCCACATTTACCCCCTGCACTCACAGCAAGGAGGTTCTGCTGCCCAGGGCTGGCCCACAGAGCTCACCTGACACCAGGGACAGCACCTGAGGCCACGGCAGAGTCACTGCTCCGTGCCCTCCACACACCTCAGGTCAAACCCCTGCTGCTTCCCAGCCAGTCCCCTTCTAAGTCCTCACAGTGATGAAGAGAAATCAGGAAATTTTACTCAGGAGAGACCCAAGACCAAGCAGATGAACAAACATAAGGAATCCACAGAAAAATTCCAAAAATACAAGAAGGGGGAACACAAGCATTGAAGAAAGCAGAATCTTTGCTGAGGAGCAGCAGCCCAAGACCTAAGGCAGCCACTTGCCATGAAACTGGAGCCTGGGTGCCTTTGTAAACAGCCATAGCCCTGACTCTGCCTTTTCACTGTTTTTTTGGAACCCTTCCATTTCTGTAAAGTTTTGAAGCCTTAAAAATCAAGCCATTCTGAGGGTACAGAATCGCTGGAGATGTTTTCCTCCAGCCCTCTCCAACTGCATTGTAAACAATCGCTTCCTGCTCCTGTTGTGTAATGATTCAAAGACAAAAACAAGCCGTATTTACTTTCTCCAACAGAGTAATTCCAGCCCTGACCCAGAGCAGCTGCGGGGGCTGCCAGGCCTCCTCCTCCTCCTGGCTCAGCTCTGCAGCCCAGTCAGCTGAGAGAGCAAAAGGGCAGAGGAAAGTACAGAGAAACAAGGAGCACTTGCAGTTGCCGGCACCAAACTCCCTCACCCGCTCTGTCCCTCCTGGGCTATTTTAATCCTGCTTGCTTTCAACTGCTCTGAGCCTCAGATTTTGTTTTCCTTCTGGCTCAAAGAAAGTCTGAGCAATCCACGAAGGCAAACCCGTCTCCTCTTAACCATAATAAGCTGATTCTCACCAGTTTAACAGTAGGTAGTTACTAAGGGGCTGGTTTAAGACTTTGCTGGTTTTAAGACAGAGCTTAGGAGAACACAGCAGGCTCCCAGCAAGGATCCCAAGCTCCCAGGCTTGGGCTGGTTCTTGTTTGTGCGTGTTCCCTTGGCTCGGTCCTATGGCAGGGGAGGGCTGGGTAAGCATTCAAGGCCAGAAGGGTTGTGCCAATAAAATACCAAATATTTACAGTTTCCAGGAGAGCAGCAAGGGCCTGGATCAGCAGTTTTCAGCAGGCAAAAGCTCCAATTTTAAATCTCATGTAGGAAACGCCCTCACCTACATTCAGACAATCTCTGGTATAATATGAGGGGGTTTTATGGCATAAAAACACTGATTTCAGCATTATACAGCAAATAAAGCTCAAATGCTACCCCTTCCCCAGGAATTTAACCTGCCAGAAACACACACCTTTCCCTGCGCCAGCTGGCAAAGGTCAAGGGAAAGAGCAGTTGGTGTTTCCTCGGATCCCGCTACCGGGTCTGGAGATAAAAATCTGGGACTTTCTACAGTCACCTCCTCACCTTCTGAGCGTCCCCAGGACGCACCTCTGACAAAGGGGTGGGGAGGATGTGAGCACTGAGCCTCCACAACCATCACTGACTCCGTGCGGCACCCTGCAACAACACCCGCCCGAGGCCGCAGGGATGGGGAGCGCGGGGGGCGATTTTTGGGGAGGTCTTTCTGCTCTGACAGCCAAAAGGGATCCCCGGCCACCCCCTCGTCCCGGGCATTGCACGGCCCCTTGCGGCCGCCACCGCGCCCCGGTGACGGCGGTGCCCCGGAGCAGCGGGAACACAGCGGGGATGGCCCGGGAGGGACGCGGTGGGGATGCGGCCCGGGGGCACGGCGGGGATGGGGCACGGCGGGGATGCGGCCCGGGGGGCACGGCGGGGATGGCCCGGGAGGGACGCGGCGGGGATGCGGCCCGGGGGGAACGGCGGGGATGGGGCGGGCGCGGCCCCCCCGGAGCGGGCCCGGCCGGGATGACAATGACATCACCGCGCGGCGGCTGCGGCACCGCCGCCCCCGGCCCGGGCCCCGCTGCCGCGCCCGCCGGGACCCGCGGCGGTCGAGCCCGGCCCGGGCGGGGCCGGCCCGCAGGGCAGCACGGCGGGGGCGGCGCAGGGCAGATCCCTACGTCCGTCCGTCCGTCCGTCTGTCTGTCCCTCCCTCCCGCGCGGCCGGTCCCGGCTCACCGAAGGTGCGGCGCTGCTTGAAGGGCCGGTCCGAGGGCATCGCGGCGGGACCGGGCGGCACCGGGACCGGGCGGCTCCGTCTTCGCTGGGGCTGCGGCGGAGCGGCGGTGACGTCACCGGGCACCGCCCATAGGGGGCGGGGCTTTGCCCGACCGGGGCCCCACCCATCCCCGCGACCCCGGAGCTCGCCCCGGACGGGCCCCGCAGCGACCCCGGGGATCACGGAGAGCACCGAGCCACGGAGAGCACCAGCAACCCCCGGGGCACGGGCAGCACCGAGCCACGGGCAGCACCGAGTCAAGCCCGGGCCACGGACAGCACGGAGCCACCGCCGGGTTTGGGCCACAGCCCAGCCCGTGCCACCCCTGCCATGGGCACGGACACCTTCCACTGTCCCAGGCTGCTCCAAGCCCTGTCCCACCCGGCCTTGGACACTCCCAAGGATGGGACAGCCGCAGCTGCTCTGGGCACCCTATGCAAAGCCTCGCCACCCTCACAGGGAAGAATTCCTCCCCTAATCCAATCAAAATCTCAGCTCTTTTAGTCTAAAACCATTCCCTATTGTCCTATTACTATCTGCCCCTCTCTTTTTTATAAGCCCCAACATGGCAGAGAGCAGCTGGTGACACGAGGATGCTGTGCCATAGGAACACCGTGGCAGAGCATCCCCATTTCCCAATGGGACATGATGGTTTATTCATAGGTGTCCCCAAACAGGAGCATTTTTTCCATTTCTGATGGAGCAGAGCACCTGAGGGCCCTGCTTAAGGCAGCAGCAGTACCCCTGGGCTGGGGTTTCCAGAGGTGCTCAAAGCACAGAGGTGTCCGTGACTCTGGCCTGCAGCGGCATCTGCACATCTTGACTCAAACACCTTCCAAGTGTCACTGCCAGCTCTGGGCAGCAAATGTGGCTGCTGTGAGAAGGGTGGAGAAGGAGGGATTGGGTGGGGATGAAGCCACAACAGCTCGGAGCACAGATTCCAGCCAACAAACCTGGACAGAAACTGCTCTCTCACTCCAACATTTGTGATTCCCACATCTACCCCAATCATCTCCTGCTAACGAGCCCCTTGTTCTCCCTGCTGCATTCACAGCCATGGCTATGCTGAATATATTAAGGCCTGCAGCACAACTACAAATAGGGCAGCTATTTCTGGAGCTGGTAAATGAATCAAAAACAACTGCAAACAGAGCGTCAGTGTTTCACCAGGTCCAATATCCCTCCTCACTGCACACCACAACAGGAGCTGTGTCATTTGGAGCAGTGTCTCCTTGTTACAGTGAATTGGCACAAAGCAGGAGTGAACACAAAATGTTGAAGGATTAAGTATAACCTCGGTAAAAAAAAAAACCAAAACATGAAAGATGCAGTTTTGAAAGAACTGCTACAATTATTGTGTCACCAATTTAAACAAATATACGTTTAACAAGAACTGAAGATATTCTTGTTTCCCTGTTGAGTTTACCCAAGAAAGAAAACACTTTCATGGCCAATATAATGGATTTTCCTTGACCAAGCAGTAGTTAAACAATCACACACTGGTAAGAAAGTATAAACTCTTCAGATTCACTTTCATAATTAAGATACAAGTAGAGATATTAATCTCTGATATAAGTCCTGTTAATCAGAGAATACTGAAGGGAAAGCAGGAATGTTGAATCAGACATGGCAAGTGATGACCCTTACAGACTTCATCCTCAGCAAAGGGACTTGTTACTGTTGCTATAAAGTGTGAACCTCTTTTCCGTGACAGGAATGTGAAAGTCTTTCCAATTTAGTGATGGGGCCCCTGGTTTTATCCATGCAGACCTAATTGCAGGACTGGGGCCATAATTCCACAGAATATTATTCAGGCACCTGGAAAAGGAGAAAAACCTCCATTTTATAGAAGCTCTGGAGCTTCTCAGCCTGTTAGTGTGCTTCCAGAAGTGGGATGTGGATCAAATAAGTTTGATTTAATTTATCCACTTCTTCCTTCAGCCCTCAGCTTCCTGAACAATTCTGCACACATAAATGCCTCTCTTGCCTGGGCTTACTGATGTCACTGGCAAAACTCCTCATTTAAGGAAGTGCATTCCAGATCCAAGCCCCCCTCTCCCCCAATCAGTCAAAGGTTTAAGGCAGCGGTGAGCTGTCCTAACATGACCTGGAATCATCAAGGAGCTTCCCACATGCCAGCATTCCACAGGGTAGCACCACTGATAAGGAGCACTCCTGGATCTTGTGAAACCACAGCAGTGAGGGAAATCTCCCTGAAGGAATCCTGTAATCCTGGTAAAGGAAGTGTATTTTTGCCAGCAGATCTGTGTTGATGCTCAGGCCAGGGCAGTGTCCGAGCTCCTGCCCCTGCAGCCCCAGTGCTTCTGCTTCTCCTGCAGCTGCTGGGTCCCAGGATTTGTGTAGCTCTGCTCACCTTAGCCCAGCCTCTCTTGGTGTGAGATCTTCGTCCCCTAGAGAAGTAGCTAAGACAAGATCAAACATAAATCACAGACTGGTTTCTTTGTAAGGGACCTTAAATCAGTTTGGGAAGGACAATAAGACACTCAAGTGTGTCCAGAGGGGGCAGCGAGGCTGGAGAGGGGCTGGGAACACAAACCCTGTGAGGAAGGCCTGAGGGAGCTGGGGGTGCTCAGCCTGGAGAAAAGGAGACTCAGGGCTGCCCCCATCACTCTCACAGCTCCTGAAAGGTGCCTGTGCTCAGCTGGGGCTGGGCTCTGTCTGCAGCAGCACTGACACAGCCAGAGCACACAGCCTCAGGCTGCACCAAGGGAAATACAGGCTGGCGATCGGGAAAAAGCTTTTACAGAAAGGGTGATAAAGTTCTGGAATGGCTGCCCAGGGAGGTGGTGGAGTCCCCATCCCTGGGTGTGTTTAACAAAGCCTGGATGTGGCACTGGGTGCCAGGGTTTGGGTGAGGGGTTGGGGCTGGGTTGGACTCAATGATCTTGAAGGTCTCTTCCAACCTGGGCATTCTTTAATTCTGTGAATTCTATAAACTCTTCCAGTCCCACCCCTGCCTGTTGCTATAGGACACAAACAACACAACACACACCAATGCTCTCAAGGCAAAGACAATGGAAGTTTATTTTCTAACTCCAACTTTTACAGTTTTCCAAAAGTGACAATGGATTGGAGGGTGACAGTGCCACCTCTCCAATGACACTGGACAAACCAACAGTCTATCAAATTTCTTCCACAAAAGAATGCAAAACAATAAGTTATTTACAGAAAGTGTGGGAGAAAGTTTGCTACAAGAATGTAAACATCAGAAGGTTTAGAAAATCTTAAAAAAACAGGGCGACACCTGCCCACACTTTCCACTGTCCCAGGGTGCTCCAAGCCCTGTCCAGCCTGGCCTTGGACACTACCAGGGATGGGGCAGCCACAGGGATGGGGACTCCTCCATGCCCTGTATGTGAAGGACACTCATCAGTCCCCTTAGGCAGGGCAGGAGTTTCCTGTGAGGGCTCTGGAGCCAACACAAATCCACACAAGGTCTCTACAAGCTCAGTTTTTGCAGGGTTACCTCCACTCCTCTGTCAGAGCCTTATCTCAGCAGAGGCAGCTCATCCTGGGGCCTCCAGTGCTGCCCTTCCCAGCCCAGGGCCATCCCCAAACTCCCTTTCATTGCCTTGTTAATCCATCAGGGTTTGTTTTCCAGCAGATGTTTCCCCAGCCTTCAACAGGGATCCCCCAAAACCAAAACTGACTTTTCCAGGACAGCAAACCAGGCCAGTGTCCAGCCCCAGCACAGAGCAGCTCAAAGGTGCAGGTGGCACAGGATGCTCAGGCATCCTGTGATCCTGGCTACAAAAGAGGACTGGGACCAAAATGCTCATTTTTCTGCTCTTCCTCAGTTTGGCAGTAGTTTTACCATACAAATAACCAGGCTCAGAGTCACAAAGTACAGGACCAAAAACTGAGCTCCATCCATCCTTTCTTTTGACCCTGTTTATGATAAAGTAGGACAGTGAAACCCTCCCCTAACTTTCATACATGGAAATTGCTGCTAGCTCTGTGACCCTCTAATGGTCCTGATCCAAATAATCTTCAGTTTAGTTTATTAGTTTAGTTACTATTTAGTTTAGTTATTTTTTTCCATAGTAACTAAATGGCAGTTGTTGTTCTTCAGCTTCCTTCACCTCTTGCCAGTTTTAAAAAATAAATCTGAATTAATTTTGGGTGCTGGTGTAAAGGTGGCACTACATGGCCCAAGTAAGGCCCTGCCCATATGGACTGGACCAACTCCTTGACTCCAAACCCAGCTTAAGAGCCTTTCATTCAAATCCCCAAGTACATTTCATGCCAGGCTGCTCTCAATCCTTGAGAAAAAAATCCCCAAACCAACCCCCAACCCTCCAACCAACCAGCACACAGCAGCTCAGTCATTTCACTGCTGTTTTATGATCTCAACACGACAGAAAAGGGCTGTGATCTTTTGTTTTGCAATAGGTTATCTATTACAGCTTGTTTTAACTAAAACCAACACTCAGCACTCTGTGTCCCAAGCTACTGGTAGGACAGCTGCCCTTAAGGAAGTGTCCAGAGGAATGCAGGACACTGCAGATTTTCCTGTTCAGAGAAGTAGCACTGCCACCTACTTGGCAAAGCCAAAATCCATAAGCAGGTCACCACTTCCAAGGAAATATTTCTCTGGGTTACAAAGAACAGAGAGAGGTCACTGAGGTCACTTTTTTTCCTGCCTTGCCTCAGTGCTCAGTTTTTACCCAGATTTCAGCTTGCTGGAGGTAATTTCTCTGGGAGGCAGCATTCAGTTATTGCAGGCCACAGGCATTATGTAAACTGCTGTGTACCAGGAGCTGTTCCAAAGGCCAGGCAGGATCCAGACCTTATTCCCTGCTTTGATGGAATGGCTCAAACCAGACCTAGTGTAAAGGGAGCAGCAGCTGATGAACAGCACCAACCAGCACTGAGTCACAGGGGCAGCTGGGGCACCCAGAGCTACAGACCCCAGCAGGCATTTCTGACCTTCAGGGTCATGGCCACCACCTGGAAGATTAGACACAGTCTGAAAATGCATGTCCAGGTCTGAAAATGCACAGAGAAAACCCCAAACATGCAGCTTACCCTGGCTGAGTCCCCACACACCCACCCTTGATGGGGCTCTGAAAGCCACAAGTACCCAAGTCAACAACAACACTTTTGTTGTTGTTGTTTGTTTGCTTTTTTTCCTGAAGAAAAAGTCCACCAAAATAACCCCTTGAGCATTCTGGAGTAATCATGTGGGGGTTTTTTTTGTCATTAATGGCATCAATAAAAAACTACTAAAGGAAAACAGCAGATCAAACTGGCTACTGAGCTGTGACAGTGTGAGACCTCCCATGGGTGGGCTCAATGCCTTCCTGAGCCATGAAAATTCTGTCTGGAGCAGAGAGAAAGTGGCAGGAAAACACTTCAACACAAGAGCCAATTGTGAGCACATGCCCTTGTGCCAAATCCTTGTTCAGAGAAAGCAACAAACCAAAACAGTCCTAGGAAGGTTCTGGTTTTTGAAGAAAAACTCAATCAATCACGAGAAGAAAAACACATAAGACAAAACCAGTTACTGATGACACTTTTTAATTTCTTTTGGTCAGATGTTTTTGAAGTAAAACCAACAGAGTAAGACAGAACTAGAGGACAGGCAGTCATATTTACAGCCACTCAAAACTAAGAGTGTAAAAGCAGAGCTCAGTGGTGAAAGAAGCACAGAAGCATACAAAGAATAGGTGTTTTTGGTTATTATTAGAATTTTATTATATTATCTTGGCTATTAAAAGAATCTGTTGCGTTTTTTGCTGCCCAATTCCAACTCACCAGCTCCCACTCAAAACGACTTGTGATACAAAAAGCGACATTTTTTCTGTTTGTAGACAACAAAACCACCTGCTTTAATTTCCCCAAACCTTACTTAAGAGTCACAGCACAGTTAACACTAATGCTCTATCTTTTACCATTAAATAAAAAATAAAACAGGGAAAATAAAACAGGCAAAGAGAATAAACCAGACTGAGTCAGTGTAATCATTCAGTCGGATTCTGGATGACAATCAGGAAATAGTCTTTATCTGGGGAGGAAACAAAAAGAAAATTATTCTTTCATTGCTGGTATTTGTTCACAGAAACAGTAAATTCCAACATTTTTCACATCTCTCTGATGTGCTGTGGGAACTCCAGAGCCCTGACATTCATTCTCAATGAGCAAAACAGGCTCCAAGCGTCAGGTCATTTATTTTATGAGTTTTACTGAGAAAAACTCTCAGCTTTATAAACTCCACATTCCCAAGGCAGCTGAATTTAACCCAGTTTGTGCCAGCAAACTCAGTAACTGGCACGTGCCACACTGGTGCATGGTGGCCACTGCCCTTCTCTCACAGGCACACTGGGGCTGCAGCTGTTTTTGCTGGAGCAATGCTTATTCCTCTTTCCATCCTGCCTGTGGAAATCTGAGGCTGCCTCAGCACGAACCAGAGCCTGTGCTAAGATCTGCCCTGACCCAAGCCTGCCATGGGGAACTGCCATCCTCTGCTTGGCCTCTCCACCAGCCCCATGCCAGCAGGGAGCGGGCTGAATTCCTGCCACATGAGCGACCTGCACTCACCCCGCTGCTTCCCAGCTTGGAATTCAACAAAATACTGAGGATTTTTCCTGAAAAGAAGGTTGCTGCTGCTGTATACCATGACTCATGATTGTAGCTACAGTGTGCTCTAATACTTTTCCCAGAACTGGAAAGTCAGGACTGTCTTGTTTTATCACTCAGTCCACAGTTCTGAATGGAAATTGCTCCCAGAATGTATTTCTTTCCAAATCCTAGGGTTTTATACTGAAAAATAAAGCATGAGAGGGCACAGCACCCGCTCAAGCATCATCTAATATTTTCTACTTTGATCTACACAAAAAGAGGGAAGGGATTTGCCACATTCAAACATGACAAAGGAAACTTAGGTAAATGATAAAGCTTTCAACTCTCCAGAAAGTAGAGCAGCTTCTTGGAGCGAAGGGATTATCCAATGTGAACACAAGCAGCAGGCAGACTCCTTCCAGGCTGACAGTGTCAGTTTTAAGTGAGAACAATCCTGCTGGATTCCCAGAGTGCTGCTCTCCCCCTGCCCTCTCCTACCTGGAGCAACCATGATTTCGTTTTTCTTGGAGCGGATGCGCAGGAAGGTGAGGTCGTTCTGGGGATCGATGTCCCGCACGGTGCTCCTGGCCTTCATGATGAAGCTGTGCATGAGCCCGGCGTACTGGATGGTGGTGGCATTGTCTATGGTGCTCTTGATGGGAATACCTGCAGCACAGGGACAAACCTCCAGAACCAGCCCTGCACTGGGCACCAGCGGTTGCCACTGCACCAGGGGTCAGGAGTGTCCTCTTTGAAGGCAAGAGGAATACATGAAGAACAACAAAATAGGAAAAAGCTGAAATGTGGGACCACAGGTGTAGGTGAGAACTGTTTACCTCAAGTAGCACTAGTGCTTTACTTTTTAATTTTGAGAGTTAAAAATAGAAATAAATTAAACAAAAATAATCATCTGGAAAAAACGTTGCAGTTTTTTCTCCAGACCGGGGACACTTTTTTACTACAGAAAGGATCCCTTACACCAGTTAACTGATATTGAGCTACACCAGGCTGGGATCAGTCATCATGGAGGACATCAGCTGCTGCACCACACAGCTCCAACATTCAGCCCCTAAGAGGAGGTGCTGGGATCAGTGATTATGGAGGACATCAGCTGCTGCATCACACAGCTCTTAGGGCATTCAGCCCTAAGAGGGGTGCATTCCTGGCAGGTCCCTGGTTCAGTGATAACCAGCCTGGAGGGCAGACACACTGTTCAGCCAGAGCTTTACAGAGCTCCCTTACACTTCAGCCACCCATTAGATGTGTTTTCCCTCCAAAAGCCAGACAAACCCCAGCTCCTGGGTCAGAACACAGCAGCCAAGTACCAAATTCTGCAGGGCAGAACCAGGTGTCTGTTCCAGCGACTGCAGCTGCACAAACCACAAACATAGAGAGCACAAACCACTCAACCATGATAGAAAAGCAGCAAGCAGGAGCCAGGCTGCATGATGTGATCCTCAGTATATTCACATGTAGCTGCTGGCATCTTTTCTAAGGATTACTTCTAGGAAATATTCAATTTTTGGGCTGCTCACAGTGTATTGAGAATGCTCTGAAGATATTGGTCTGTTGAACTCTTCAGAGACTCCACAAAGAGACAACTTGCTGATGAGTTCCACAAGCACTAGACAGTGCTAAAGAACTGGAGCCTGCCAGGCCAGCAGGGTTCTGGACAGGCCCAGCAGCAAGATTTCCATTTTGTGAGAGCCTCAGTGTTACTGATGAAAGTTTGTACAGACTCAGTTTCAAACACTTTCATAATTCAAATATTACAACGCTTTTGCAAATTATTTCATTTCCTAAAATAATAATGTGAGCTTCCAGAAACTGGAAATCAATTTTCTTTTGCAGCCTGACTACTGTCTGCCTCCTTGGGCTGCAGGAAAACCTCTCCTAAAGCCAGACTCTAAGCTAAGTGCAAGTGGTACAAGCAGCAGCCCTCAAAGGGGGTGGTTGGAGTGAGTGATAGGCCAGAAAAGTGAGGCTGACACAGCACCTTCTGAATTCACCACGATGATTCCCTGCACTCCCTTCTGGCTCTGGATTCGCTTCAGTGTTTCCTCCACCTCAGCCTGCAAGACAAAGCAGAAATCAACGCAGGGTTACAGAGTTACAGCTGCTCCTTGCCTCCCACCAACGCTTTAGGATAAAGTGGCTGAACACAAAGCTGCACAGGGATGATTAAAAAGCCACTGCCTACCCTGGTTTATACAGCCAAGTGTCTGTGCTTGGGTGCCACCTTTCTGCATGACCTTTCCAGTTATTTTCCATCTGCCTTCTTCACTCATTTGTGATTATCATCCTGGAACTCCCCTCTCTCCTCCTCCCCAAGCCTCCTGCTGAAGGCTTGCAGTTGGAAGCTGCAGTCAGACTGCTACAATTTAGGTGTCAAACAAAAATCATCTTTGAAAATGGATGTGGAGTTTATGAAAAAAGTAGGAAAAAGATAAATTGTGGGTGCAAGATGACCTTCTCTTTTAGCAAATGAATGCCAAAAGCAATTACAAATAAGAGAAGTGAGGGGAAAAACAATGAATGAACACTCCTTGTTTGTAATTCTGATTTGTGCTGGGATGGCTGCACGGCTGTAACAACTGCCAATGATTTACACCTTAAAAAAGGAAAAATGTAAACACAGGCCAAGGCAATAGTCCTTTGTCTGCTCTATAAAAACCATCAAAAGAGGTTTGCACAACTTTCCTGCTACAAGACACCCATCTAAATATAACTGTGGCATCTATAGTAGGGTGAGAAACCCTCCCACCTGAGCTGATTTCCACAGCTGGATGAGTGTTTGGCATTTTTTATTCCCATTAAAGAAAACAGAAATGGTTTAGGAAGGGAGACCAGAATCACCTGAACCAGGGCAGGTGAGACCTACAAGGGGCATTTGGCCAAGGCTGTGTTCCCTGGACACCCTGAACAGTCCTCTCCACTTCCTCCACAGCAAACGGGCACAAAGATCTCACACACCCTGTTCCCTGGGAACAAACCTCATCCAACAACCAACACAACACAACAAACACCAGCTCAGCCCCAGCACTTTGCTCAGGGTGCTGTTGGTAACACAGCCCGTGGCTCATAAGAGATGGGAGCCTCCAAGCTGGTCTTTATGAAGCCGTAGTGTTCATAAAGTGATCCAGCACAGAAAAATTCAAGTATTTTCAACAGAACTCTTGATTATTTCTGAATGCTGGACTGTTCTCAAATGGAAGTCAAAGGAAATTAAACAAAGAATTAAACGAAAGGGTGTACAAATGCTGGGAAAATATAGTGGAAAAATGTTAAATCTATTAAGAAATTAAGATCTGATTTCCTGCCTTCTTACTAGCACTATTTAAGTCCTGCTTAAACACTTTCCTTCACAGGACCTTAACAAACTTTTTCAGATGCAAAGCAGCATCCATAAAGAAGGATAACAGTTTTAAATTTCCTCTTAACACCTTCAGCTGATCTAACTCACAGGTGGGTGATCTGCTCTGACAGTTCACTGCTGCTGATGAGGGAAGGTCCTGCCCCTCGAATTCATCCTCAAGCCAGTGCAGCTCACCAGACCAAAAAAATAGCACTGAGAACAAAATTACATATTTAATTCATGAAACACACAGACCCCATTTTAATGAAGGGCTGGATGACTGCAAGAGACAGCAGATGGAGGAGGAGAGATGCACTCTAGAAAAGGAGAATAAACACTCCCTCAGCACAATTTTGCTGCTAAATATCCTTTGCTATATGTACAACAGCAGCCTGTATCTTTCTGCTTTCATCTGGAATAACTGAACTGTTAGGTTGGCCTAAAAAATACATCTTATTAGATAATTTCAATATTCCCTCTGGAACTTTGGTCAGCATTTATTTCTTTACAAATTTTGATATACATTTGATCCCAAATTTCATCAACACGCCATAGCCAGCCATACGTCTGAGCAGGGAGAAGCCCCCAATACAATCACAACAGAACAAATACAGCCCCGGTTATTAAACATCCAAAACCAGCCTCTTTTTCCTGACTGCTTCCAGCTTTAGGGCAGTGCCCTGGCAGCCGGAGGAGATGCAGGTTTCGCAGTGAGCGTTCCGCGGCACGGGGCCGGGCTGGGTTCGGCCTCTCCCCGCGGTGACTCAGGGCCGGGCAGAGCCGGGGCAGCCCCGCGGAGGCAGCGCCGGGACCCGCAGCGCTCCCGGCCCGGGGCTGGGGGGAACGGGCGGGACCACCGGGCCCACCCCGCACAAACACGGCCCCGCCCGGGAGCCTGACACAGAACCCGACACGAACCGAACCGAACAGGGCCGGGCGTTCGCAGCCCCCGCAGCGGGGTCTCGCCTTTACCCGGGCCCCGCCCGCGGGGCAGCGCCTGTGCCTGAGGGGAGCCGGGACCGGCACCGAGACCGCCCCGCCCTGCGCCGGCCGCAGGAGCCCCCGAGGCCCGGGGAGACACAGAGACCCCCGAGGGCGGCACAGGGGCCCCGCCCGGACTCCGGACCGGCCTCACCCACCATGATGGAGCCGCCGCCGCCGCCTCCTCCGCCGCCTCCGCCCCGTGTCGGCCCCGGCGCTGCTCCGGAAGCGCTTGGAGCGCGGGGCGGGCCCGCTCCGAGACACAGCCCCGAACCCTCCGAGCCCTCGGAGCCCACACAAATCCCCGCCGAGCTCCCGGGGATGCAGTGGTCCCTGATCCCGCTTTAGGGACATCAGCGTGAAACCCTTCCAGTACCTGAAAGGGACTTACAGGAAAGGTGGGACGAGTCTGTTTACAAGAGCCTGGAGTGGCAGGACAAGTTGGGTTTGGTTCACGTTGAAAGAGAGGAGGTTTAGATTAGAGATTAAGAAGAAATCCTTCCCTGTGAGGGTGGGCAGGCCCTGGCACAGGGTGCTCAGAGAAGCTGTGGCTGCCCCTGCATCCCTGAGAGTGTCCAGGGCCGGGTTGGACACTGGGGCTTGGAGCCACCCGGGGCAGGGGGAGGTGCCCATGGCAGGAGTGAAATGAGATGGCCTTTAAAGTTCCCTTTCACCCAAACCATTCTGTGATTCCATGATAACCGGTGTGCGGAGTTCTTCTCCCCCCAAATGGCCGCAACCCCTCAGATGCTGCCGGAGCCCCCCGGGACAGGGGCAGAGCCACTCCAAGGCACGGAGCACTCTTAAAGCCCGGGGACCTCCCTGCCACAGCCCCGGGATCCGTGTCCCGAGGGTAAAGGTGGGTGCTGCCCCTGCCATGAGAAAGGGAGAGCTCTCTGCTCCCCTGGGGGAAGGACTGGGGATGTCCCACAGTCTTGATGGCAAAACAAAATAACACATCCAAGAACTGCATACCCATAACCCCACCTGTGTTCTACACACACAACAGCAGCAGTTGGGACTTTCCCTCTGACCTCAGGCTCTGCTAGAAGTAAAACAGAGTCCCAGAATGGTTTGGGACCTTTAAAGGCCATCTCATGCCAGGGGCAGGGACACCTACAATTCCAGGTTGCTCCAAGCCCCATCCAGGCTGGCCTTGGACACTTCCAGAGATCCATAGTTTCTCTGGGTGATTTGTGCCAGAGCCTCATGACCCTTACAGGGAAGAATTTCTTCTCAATAACCAATTTAAACCTACTCCCTATCAGTTTGAATGCTCCTTCTTTTGGGACCACAACCCTGGAATCAGCAAACAGACACAGGGCTCACACTGAGCTCCCACAGCGGTCACAGAGAGATGGTATTGGGTGAAATGTAAAACATGTCCTCATAAAATGTTTTTAGATTTTTTTTTCCCTCTGAAAGCCAGGATTTGACACAGCAGGTAAGCTCACTGGCCACTCCAATCTGTCAGAGACTGTATTCTCCTTAAAGAAAACAAGATTTCTCCAATGAGTCCTGTCATTTGTACCCTGCTGGGCTGACAGGCTGAGTACTGAAATTGGATCAGGCATTGCCAGAGATCAGGGGAAAATCCTTCTTTAGGATCCAAGAGATATGGCTGTTTCCTCTTCCAATGGCTGTTTACAGCTCTGCAACCGAATTCAGTTAAATTCTAATCTCTCTTTCCAGTCTAGCAGCGATTTTACAGCTTGGCTACAAGAAGTCATGTGGCCATGGATTGATGTAATTTCTGGTCTGTGCAATGGTAAGATTTGGGCAATAATAAGGATGTGGTGGATAATTTGGGCAATAATAAGCAGCACACAGCTGCCATCAGAAACCCAACCAAACAAGGGTTTGCTTAAACAACCATTCCCATACTGCCATGAACAAAACCTTTCAACACTCCCACCCAAGGCTGGTGCTGATATTAGCACCCTCATCATTAAAGCAAATAGAAAAAAAAAGTGGTGCAGGTGAGATGTACATTTATCATACACTGCACTGTGATTAATTTTTGCCTTTTTAAAATAAACTTCAGATGTATGTGAAATACCCTTGTAGCTGTATACATATAAAACTGCTCAAAGCAGTATCAAATTTTGGGTTTACACAACTTACTAGGATGTTTTTAAGTAGTTCCATTCAAAGCTTGGAGGAAGTGACTCCACACCAACCTCCCTGCTGCAGAAAAAGGCAGTTGTTATTGCACGTACTTGCCTGGCATGGAAAATCTTCCTTGGGATTTGCTGCCCCTGACAAAACTGAGTTAACTGAGCCACTGGGAACAGCTGGGAAAGTCAGCAGAGGAGAACCCAGTGGGAAGGTCTGCAGCAGGGAGAATCACCCTCAGGGAAGGATGATCACTTTAGGGATCATCCAACCAAACTGGACAGAATCAAGTCCCTGAGACAGCATCACAAAATTAACTAGGGTAATTTTGGTTGGAAGAGACTTTTGAGATTATCAAGTCCAGTATTGTATGACCCTAAGACCTGATGGGACATCCCTGTGAGCACTGAGGGAACTGGAACCTCACTGCAAAGCTCATCTCAATCACCTGGCAAAGCCTGTGGCCATCAGGAGAGATCCTCATGACAGCAATAATCTCAATGCCACCTGCCCCTTCAAGGAGGATCAGGGACACTACAAGGCTGGTTGGTCTCACTGGAGCTTCCCCCCCTCCTTTGTGCCACTCTGCCACTCCAAACCCCTTGCAGTGTCATTCCTCACTGTTGGTATCCCTGCACCAGTGCTGCAATGGATGTTACAGCTGTGCCTTCTGCAGAACCTCCCTCCACCCCATCTCCCTCAGGCCTCAGCAGCCTCACAGCACTCACTGGCTCCTCAGGGCAGCATCCACAAGCACTAAAAATCCACAAATTGTGTCCAAAATCTCTTCAATATCCAATCCAATCAACCAGGGTGGATGAGGTGTTGGGAAGAACTGTTCCTGAAGAATCCCAGTGGAAGGACAAGTCCAGACAGCCTGACCCTCACCCCCAGGAGCACACAGACAATTAATTCATTTCCACCTGGATATTCTGTCACACATAAGGAATAAGGACCAGACCACCAGCTCTTTAAGTAGTTTTATAAAAGTATTTGACTTACTGAGATACTGTTACAGTTACCTGAGTATTTGAAATTACAATGCAAGGAAATATTGACAATGAATTTCAGTACAGTATTTTACAATCCAGTGCTGCTGATCCCAGTTTCTACATGAGTTCACTAGAGCACATATACACAAACAGTGATTCTTGGAGAAAATTAAAAGACACCACAAAAAAGGGGGCTGGAGATACCAATATAATAGAGTTGAGATTACAAATCCAGTGCAGCATGTAGTAAAATAAAATTTTTAAAAAAACCCAAAAAAAACCCCTAACCCCCCCAAACAATTTTTTATTTTTCTCAAAATAATAAAAAGGTTGTTTTTTTTTTAAAGACAAGCAACTGGATTAAAAAAACCCCAAACTTCCATACTAGATCAGATAAAGAATGTATTTACTGTGCATGTCATTAGTAAATGAACAGTTCCTGAGCTACTTGTAGCAATAAGGCTTTGTTAATTCTCAGTATTTAATTTTCTCATGGCATTCTCATGAAGGAAAATTCTAAATAAAATTTCTTTTAATACTTGGTAATTAGGATCAACTGACAGTTGCATATGAATGTACATTTGTGACATACTATGAATTTATGCAGCTCAGGTAGCTAAAACAGTTGAAGCAATGGGAGACAAATTAATTAATCTCTGCTGAAAATCTCACTTGTAAATCCAATCCACAAAAACCTGTTATCTGGGATAGCAGCTGCTCTGGGCTCATCCCTGTATTGCTTCACCAGATCCCCAGAAAGAACTGAAAAGTGCACCAGTGGCTTGTATAATTCCTTTTAACTTATACACAACATGCTGTAAAAATTTAACAGATTTGTTAGTATTCACAAGTCAAATGCCTAAGGAATCTAAACTTGTGCCTTCAGAAATATTATCAATGTAATGCTGTAAAGCTGCTTTAATTTTTTTCTATTTGGCCAAATTCAATGTTTCACTGATTATTTTCCCCCCCCTCAATGAATTCTTTATTTGCAATATTTTAAGATCATATCTGGTGCTTGGAATATCCAGCCCCCTTTCTCCCATCCTGGTACAGCAGAAAAGACATATAAACATGCCATTTAAATTAAAGAAACAATGGAATAAGTGGAATCCTGGACATCAAAAATATATACAAGCAGGTATGTTTTTCCTGAACTAAACATTTCAACCATAAAAATATTCAACAGCCAAACCCTATAGAACTAGGGCTAAGGCTATTTCAATTATAACTACTCTTTATTTTAAAAATATAGGGCTGACAGCCTTTTGGGTGATATTTATACATGAACAATAGTTCTAGGTTCCCTACACGAATTGTAAAGCAATATGCAGAACATAGACTATTTTTCATAGCTTAACCTTGCATTATCTTGCTTAATTTAATCTCTCTTGTAAATATGTTAGATAACTACATTTCACTGTAAGAATTAATATAAACAGAAAATATATATAAGGCTTTTATTTTTTCTCATGAGCTGTATACTGTCATAGATCCAAATATTGTGGAAGTTGGCAATTCTCCCAGTTACACCTGAAGGTGAATTCTCACCATCAATGAAACTTTAAATGAGGGGCATTTCTGTATCATCAGCACCTCTCCCCAGGCTTTCCTTCAATTAAGCCTGATAAGTCCCACCCTCCTGCCTTCCCCAAAGCATTTATCACTGAGCCCTGACACACTTGTGAAGTCAGCTAAAACCTGTAGTGTCTTGGTTCTTAGGCCTGAATCAGTTTTTCCCTCTTGCAGTTTAGATGGATAAGACAGCAGGAAAGAAAGACTTTTCCAGACTGAATGTTCCGTGTTTCACTTTCCCACTGTCCTGTTTCAGCTCTGTTATCTGAAAGAGTCTTAAACGCAGCTCCTGCCCCAGTGCTCTGAGCTGCAGGTTTGCTTTACTATGTGCTACATGTTATTTCAAGTGTCACATCTCTCACTGTAGCTACAGCTCATTTCACTGGTGTCTGACTTCCTCCCTTCGGGGGAAGGGAAAGGGCTGACCAGACCCAAAAAGTGCATTCAGTCTAAAGGAGCAGTAAAATGCAAAATGTTATTGTAAACCAGAAAAGAATTAACAGATTCTAAAAGGAAATAGCAGATGTTAATTCAACAGGACCTTGCTACAAAAGTTACTAGCTGTAAGAAGCTTAGGGTGAATTAGCTTAGAAACCTCCCCAAAAACTTGAGTTTCAAACTTTATAGAACTATTTACTGACGCTCCAGCTTCCCAAAAACCTGTAATTCGTGTCTGAACTTTCTAATCCTCTTGGCCTCAGCCAGGCTCACACATCAGTTCATCCACAGAAATGATGAGTAGGATCATTTTTTCAATCCAGTTGTTTTGTGCTTCTTCCTGAGAGCCAAGCGAACTCTTCGGAGCAAAGTGACTGCAACATGTAGGAAAAACACCGAGGGTAATGTCCATTAACACTGCTGACAAACAGCCGGCAAACAGGAACCTCAACGGAATCAGTGCAATCCCAGCTGGGCTTGTCTTTTGCAAAACAAATGAAGTACCACAGTGTTAATATTGATTTCAAAGTTAAAACATGTTACACAGCAAAAGCTCAGAACCCTTCAGAGGGCACAGAGCAGTGTTCCAACAACTTTGGGCAGGTGTCTCTTTTGCTGACAGGAGCAGGATTGGGATAAACCAAAGCGAAGCTATGCCCTGGATTTGTGCCACAGTTTGACATCCCCTTAACAGCAGCTTCAGTCCAGCTGGCATGTGAGCAGACTCCAGGCAAGGAAAAACAGTCTGGCCACACTTGAGTTAGAAAAAGGAGCTTAAGGATTGGAGCTGCTCACGGCATGGAGGGGGATCCAGGCTGGCTCTGGCACTGCTGTTAGGAGGCTTAGGATGCTGCTGCAGCATTGCAGCTACCAATGAACTTCCCAGTGCATCAGTAGCAAAAATGCTACTAAAAGGAAAGACAAAACTATTGTTAAAAATCTGTCAGTCATTAAGGACACATTCTAATTAATGAATGGTAAAACAAAGCAGAGCCTAAAGCTGTATCAAACCTCTACTTCGGCCATTAGTCGCTTGTAGCCACATCGGATTGCGCATTTGATTTCTGAAAGTGCTCAGTAGAAATCCAGAGTTAAGGTGGATAACCTCAGGATAACATCCATTTATTTACACATTAGTACTGTTAAATAAATCCAAGTCATGTCTACTTTACAATGAAGTGTGCAACAAGCAGAAGAAGTGAAGCACATACATCGTGTTGGGTTCACATTCTTCAAGGTGCAAATTTCAGCTACTCTTGACCAAATCCTTCTGTTTCTTCAATTGCAAATAACAGCTTTTCCTTCAACTGCTCATAATTTTTATATGGTGGAAGGTCTAAGCGATTGAAACTGCAAAATAAAAAAAAAAAATATGTACTGAGGAAGAATTTAATAGGAACAAAAAATCCATTATGAATATGGGTGATTAGAATTTTTGCTGTGGAGATCGATACTGGGATTTATACCCTGAGAAAAGCTGACTACTGATATAAATGTATTTGTGAGGGCAGAGGTTAGTATTCAAGTGATAGTTTTCATTAACTTTTCCTAGTTGGAGGAAAACCAACCTCTAGGTGGTTAATTAGAGTCATCATTTTCAATTTGTGTGGTTTCGCCTACCCAAAGAAAAGAGGAGAAGTGACCTTTTCTCTGGAAGTGTGTGAATGTGGCTATTTTACTAAGGAGTGCAGTGATAACAAAAGATAGTCCCAACCTAGTTAGATACTACAGGTAATGACTTTAATTTTCAGTAATATATTACACAAATCCATGGAATTCCCAGTGGAATCTATTCCATGCCACAAGAGCTTTTCAGAAGTTCAGCTATCATTTAACAACAGAGTTCACTGGTGTAATTTGTGTTTGCTTTCACAGAGTCTCAACCATTTCAGCATATTACCCATTTACTAAAATGTCACAGCAGACTGTGGTCACCAAAACCAGACAAATAGCAATATTCTGATTTGTTATGTACTCACCAGGTATGACTTCTGGGTAACCAGTTTTCCTTTCCAACTTTTTCGATACAGAATTTTTGGGGTCCATTGCTCCCTGTAACAAATTCCAATAGACAAGGCATAGTCCAGCTACCTTTCTATCACTGTAACACACCTGAAGCATGCAAGGCTTAAATAAAGACAGGATTACACTTATTTGCATAGAGAAGGGACATTTGTCTCACTCTACAGCTCTGCCTGGATCAAAGTCTACATGTGGAGAAATGCATCAATCTGAAGTGAATTTAAAGTGCAATAAATAGGTGTAAACATTCCTTCCATCTCTTTCCATCATAGCTCAAGTAGATGCATGGCTTACAAAACAGCATTTAATATAAAACTTATTAAAAATGCCATAAATATATAATTAGGTTCTTTTTAGAAGTGTATCTCCTGCATTAGAAGGGTTATTAATACATACCCATGAGGTCAGCAAATCCTCCCACTGGCAATCTGCAAGTTCCAGTCACAAACTGCAAGAGTCTCATCCTCTTCTCATTATCTATTTCTTTCACAAACTGAAAAACAGTAATGGAAATAAACATTTAGGGATAGATTCAAACTTCAGATTTTTACATCATCACCATCCACAGATGAACAGTAATGCTGGGAACAGCTGGGTTAGCAGTAACAGTTTCTATCTGCACTCTGCAGGTGTGCTCAGTGTTCTGACCACTGTTCAATGAGCTGTGCTCTCTAGCTTCTGGTCTGAGGATAGAGCAAAATCTGCAAACCTGCCAGAACCACACAATCTGCCTGCTGGTCCTGGTGTAGTGCCTGTAGATGGTGTGTCTCTGCCAGTCATTCAGGTCAATTTCTTGCATTCCACAGAGAAGCACCTTTGGGGCAGAAAAAGGGAAATAAGCAGAGGAGTACAAATTTCCACTTTCCTTCTGTGACCTCACACACAGCAAAAGAGAACAACTGGACCCCCCCTTAGCAGCATCTGCAAAAATAGTGCACAAGGTTTTAATTTTAAACTTCATTCAAAACCTCTATAAACAACAACTGATGATGAAGTGGTTCAAAGACTGGTTCATGAAGTGTGTTTGGAGAGGTAACAAATTAGAGAGCATCTCTGTTGTGAAAAATGGAGTAATTGTTTGCAATTTTAGGAATAAATTCTCCCCTGTGAGGGTGGGGAGGGCCTGGCACAGGGTGCCCAGAGCAGCTGTGGCTGCCCCTGGATCCCTGGAAGTGTCCAAGGCCAGGCTGGAGAGGGCTTGGAGCACCCTGGGACAGTGGAAGGTGTCTCTGCATATGGAAGGGAGCTGGAACAAGATTATTTAAGATCCCAATCCAAACCATTCTGCGATTCTATTCAAGCCAGTTCATCTTTGCCCAGCCATACAGTTCTTCACTAGGGATGGGATATTTTGTTTTGATGGCTTTACTTTTCAAACTGAACAGATGATTCAGAAAGTGTAACGTTGAGTGATCAAACCCAAACCAAGAACTTGGCTCAATCTATATGGAACCATCCATTGCATATCTGGCTTTCTCTCTCAGTCTGTCAAGTTACTCATTCTTTGAACACAGGCAAATCAAAGAATCACAAAAACAAAGTAAGAAATTTCTGCTGACAGAATCTTGGCATTTAGAAACATCTAAGTTGGCTGCTAAGAGCAAAGTTAAGGAAAACACATTAATCTAATACTATTCCATGAAGTTTCCCCCATATTCCCTATAAAACAGTTGTCAGCCTCAATGAGTTCTGCTCTTCAGATGTACTGACTGGAGTTTATTTTATGTGTAATGACTTGGATCCAGCAATAGCCAAGCAATCCTTTACCTCCAGTTCCTTTGCATCAAAATACTGCAAATACTGTTGTGGCAGTATTTCATTGAAGCCTTCAAAGAAAGCCTGTGTCTGCTCCTCAACACCTCGGGACAGTCTCCATTCTGCCACTAGCCTGGAAAAGAAGACACACCAAGATCATTTAAATGGCTCATGCTAACCCCAAGTCCACATCTTTACCTATTTTGAGATGAACTGTAAGCTAAGTTAAAAAAAACATGGAAAGTCTGGAAAGTTCTGGGGATAGAGCACCATATAATTTTATCAGCAGCCTTTACTCTTTGCAAATGATTGCATTTTTTCTCTAAATTACCCTAAGTGTTCAACTGTTCTGCTACAGAAGTATTTTGGACTCAAAGAGGAGGCAGCATCTCTTCACTGATTACATTAATGAGAGCACAGCAGTCCTGAGGTGTTTGAAGGTTTTGTCTGATATTCTCCCCAGAAATCTCAGTTGTTATCCATGACAAGGTAAAAAACAAGTCAAGTTGTACTGGTGAAGAGCAGCAGGACTGCCAGCTTACCAAGCAGTGACTATGTCCATTTGGAAAGTTCCATATTTGTTTCTGTTAATCATGAAACTTTGCTCTGTGGCAGAAACTCCACTCTCCATTAATAAAATGGTGAAAAGCAGGCAGGAGACCCGGAGAACCTGAACCCAGGGAGAAGCAGATATTATGCTGAATTCAAGCCTAACCTATCAGGAGCACTGGATTCTAAAGGAGAGGTGGCTACTTCTCATTTTAGTCCTAGAAACTTGGGGGACTTGAAGCAGGACTTGGAGTAAGGTAAAAGAATCTGAATGAAACTGTAATCCAAGCTCTCCCTGGGTTCCTAGGAACTAGAGAAGAATGATTTCCTGCAGATCCTCCCTCCTGCCAAACGCCAGCATGTTTCTGGTGCAAGCACCACCTCTTTTGTGAATCACTGAAATGTCTGCAGATTTCTCATGCAGATGAAAACAGAGCCCATTCCCAACTCCCTCCCCCTGCCCATGGAAAAGCCTTCACAGAACACATTGTAACAAAGAGGAAAATTCTCTATGATTCAGTTTAGTTTGGGCCTGCAATGTGTGACAGCTCTTTTTGCAAGCACATCCTCCAAGCTTTTATGTTGAAGTTCACACCTTAAATCAGAGCTGCTGTAGTGCTGCACACTGAGGAAAAAGGGGATATTTCAGGACAAAGCAGGTCTCTGTTCACATGTTTATTCCTTAATCACTCTTATGCTCCTTCACTCTTAATCTACTGCTTTAAAACATTTTGGTGCTGCAAATATGATCTTTATGACAATACAACCTATGACATCATTCAAAACACTGTTACAACTACAAGACCAGTTCACATAAAACTAATAGCAATTCCAAGTATCTTTGAAAAATAACAATCTTCACAATAAACCCAAAAAGGTTCTCAAAAAAAGCCCAACAAAAAAACAACCTCTCAAAACCCCACATGAACCAGAAATGGCTGGCTAGAACATCAGCAGGCTATAAAGCAATATAATTACAGTAATAAACAGATGTAACATTTCATTAAATATATGACAGCCACAACTCTTGTCATGGTATTCTGCAAAACTGAGATAACTCTAGGAAAAAAAGCGGACTTTCTTCTAATCATGATCTTTAGGAAAAGTGGATTTTAGAAACTTATTTCTATCAATATTCCTCTTTCAAATATGGGATCCAAACACTTGCCACTTGTTGCCAGCATCAGCAATTTCTCAGCAATGCTTTAGATGACACAGACAGTCTTTTGTTGCTAGAACTCAAAGAAAGAAAATGACAGAGTATTTTAAAGTCTTCACTTATTCTTACCTGATGTAGTCTTCTTTATTTTCTTCTGTGACCAGAATGTTGCTACCATTTGGCTTCAAATCATGGCTTTTGATTTCACCTAGTATTTCTTTATCAACAGAAAAAAACATTTCCAAGCCACATTCTTCAATATCATTCTCTCTGGAAGGCAAAAAAATACAGTTTTAAATAACTGTGTTGAGAACTTGCACACAGCAGAGGAGATGGGTATGAAGAACCTAAAGGTAGAAGGTTTGGAGTTAAATAGTCAAGATAAGGAAATGTTCTTTTCACAGTAATTATGGCCTTGCCAGAAGTCCTGGAGTTTATATGTTGATTTATGCTTTTGGAAAGTGAAGAACTGCCCATACAGAGGTTTTGATGATGGTTTTCCTCCAAAATCAAGTGCAAAATCCAGATATTTATCCTGACCTATAACACAGCAATGCCAGTCTTGAAAACGTGGCTGTGGTTTATTGAGCCCCATGATGCAACTGCACTTCTGAACTTCATCTTTCCAAAATGTACAGTACTGCATGAAACCTTGGGTGAGGAGGGAAGGCTTCAGATGAAAGGCTGATTTTATTTCATCATCCATCCCTTTTAAAATGAAAGCTACACACTCTAGCTCAGTTTGGGCACTGAGGTTTGGCAGGTGACCTCTGAAAGTCTCCTTCCAAACTCAGCCAATCTTTGAAATCCTCAGACTTGTGGGAATGAGAAAAACAGTCCCCTGATACAAGTGCCAAGGAATGCTTCCTGCAAAGTTATAAAATTTGCTTTTTTGTGAGGAACAAAATTATGTCTGTCCTGACAGCCACGGCTCTTCTCCCCTGCAAATGTGCAGTCCTTTCCTCAGGGGTACCTCCAGCAGCACTACAGAAAAGCAGGCCCAGTACACCGAAGTTTGGCTCTGGACTGAGAGGACTCTGCAGCCCTTGGAGTTCTGAAGCCTTTTCTCCAATTTTCACATCCTTAAGTGATTTTTCAAAGGGGGAAAGCCTTTTCTGCACTCCAGCCTAGATCTCTATCACTACAGAAATGGCTTTGAATTAAAATGAAGGCACATTGAGTACAGGATATACTACTCTGAAAACCCAACAAAATTCCTATCTCAATTCTTACACATCTCATGCTGCTTTCTCTGCTCCTCAGTATTTAATATGAACCTTCCAAGAATCACCACTACAGATGAAAATCTTGGCTTTTCTATTTAGTTTTGCATTTCAAAACCCAATCTATTCTCACACCTTCTATGAAGTTTTCAAACCGTGTTAAGAACTATTCTTAGTGTGATTCCTAAGTGAAATGTTTTGTCTCTAGTCACAAGAAAGACTAATTTTTCTGCAAAATTGGTTTTATTATAGCTGAAGAAAAAAGGTTACTCAGTTTGCCTTTTTCTTCTAATATATTCGTTAATATTTTTAACTGAAAGAAAAAAAATCTGTGTTACTGAAATAAATGGTGCATATCAACCACAGATTAAAAGATGTGGCATCCTCCTATGAAAAAATCAGTACAAAATTACAACACTTTAGATCGAAGGGGCTTTAAAATTTTTTTCTTAAAATATCTGTAATACATAATTCCAAAATAATTGTGGTCTAGATACTCCACATCCTTTTTACTTGCTAGTCTCTGGAGAGGAATTTGCAAAAAGAGTGGAAGAGGAGGACTCCACAAGAGCAGGGACAGAGAGGTGCCTGAGCATGCAGACATGGAAGGCTGCAGGTAGGAATGGTCTGGAATCATTAAGCTTGGGGCAAAAATACCAGGACAGCCAGAACTTCTTTAAAGCATTAAATCTTCAATATCAACCTTGAAGTCAAATTGCAAGTGTGACTAACAGAAGAACTGTGTGGTAGTAAATAATAAACTACATTTGTTACCTTCATCTTCTTGTAGCACTACACATTCTGTTTTCTAACTAAACCAGTAATAGAGAAACATTAAATGGGTATTTCCTGATTTCTTTTTATCAGTTATCTGAAAAATCTCAGTCAAATTTACTCAAGCCATTTTATTTGTAACCACATTCAACACTGCCAGATCTGTATGTTTAACTGGAATTAGTAACAGCCAATAATAACACAACACAAGATGCTGCACGGAATATTCAATGGACCAGAAAAGCTCTGCATGAACAAATCACTCTTTGTGTATCTAAACTCACAGTAAAAATTCCATACTGCTCGGCAATGTTAGATTATGTTCTTCTGTGGGGTTGTTAGTAAGAGATTTACATCTACTTCCTGGCAGAAGTGAAAACCAAAAACATTGTATTGCTATTTCAAGAACAAAACAAAGTCAAACTCACTTTACCCAGATGAGAGAGTTGTAAAACTCTGGGTCAACAGATTCTAAATCCTTGAGTCCTACTGCCTTGTTTAGGATACGTTTATAGAATGGCAGAGAGAAACCAGTGTCAATGAACTTCCCATGGAACAAAGCCTGAGGAACACAAAAACAGACAAAATAATGCAAAGGATGCTTCAGTTCTTAATATGACAACATTCTGTTCTGTGTGCCCATGAAATCTGACAGCCAAAGAATTAAACCAACTCGAGTACCATCACTGTCAATATGCTGAAGTAGCTTATACCAACAGGAGTTATAGCCAAAATACCTGATCAGCTCAAACATGGATTTTTATCATTACCCATCTGATGGCACAGTATTTACTTACAGGAAAATTACAGGACAGATCTGTTTCCTGCTTTAGGACATACCATGGCAATGAACCTCCCGATGAATCTGAAGTATTTCAGGTGGTCTGGGTTGATGTAAGAGGCTGGGTTTATCTGTAAGCAGTAGTTATCTTTCCCTGCATATTCAAACAGGCAATACATGGGGTTCAAGACTTCATGTGACAACAGAAAGAACCACTCCCTGAAATCACACAAACAATAAAAACACATTTCAGAATAAATCACAGCAGAAATTACTGTAGCTAACTCATGTTGACTCAGGCCCTTGTTGGGCCTCCTTTCCCAGAGAGCAGCTGACCTACACTGACACCAAAGGGAAACTACAGCAAATTACAAATTAAAATGCAAAGTTGCAATGATACACTACTGTCAGTGGCTTGGATAAAACCCACTCTTATCTAAATGAGCACATAACAAGTGTACCCCTGATCTAAACATCCAAGGCTGGGAAAGCCAATTAACATATGCACTGCTCAGTTACATTCCAGTCAAGACTTTGTATTTAAATGTAGATTTCTGTTCACTTTTTCAATAAACTTTACTTTGACATTAACAGTTGGGTCAAAGGGTGACTTTAATTCAGTAAATTGCATCTCTTTAATCATGGAGATGATTAAGTAACTCCTAATGCAAGCTGAAAATCATTTTACATAGTTTTAAGACATGCAAACATCTTGCAGAACTGCCTTCCTCAGATGTTCCAAGCTAAGGAATAAACTTCACTCCTATTGTGAAAGCACTGCAGTAAGTACTCTGGGGAAGCCTTCACATCACCACCAGCAGAAAAAGTTATTATCTGCCATTTCAGTGTAGTTTACCTTGCCACACCTCCATAATCTAAACCTTCTTCACCAGGGAAAATAACCCATAAACGTCTCCGGAGATCCTGAGGGCTGAAGCTCATTATCTTAGTGAAAGAAAAACAATCAATTATTTTTAAGAAAACAGCCATAAGCACTGGTTCGAATTATTACTATTTTCTAACAAGCATTTAATAATTTGGAAAAATTTTAATCAGGGTCTATAGACCTTAACAAAACCTTAATATTTTAACCTTAGGTCTAGAGAGATTAGTAAGAATTTCTCTCCTAATAATGCAAATAGAATTAATAATTTTTGTGTAAAAAAAAAAATCATTTCAAGACAACCAGACTCAGATCAACTTAATATATTGTTTGTATGTAGACCATGCTAGTACAACACATTGTGATGAAAAGTGCATAAACATAAGCACAACACAAAAACATCCTGAGAATGGGGTGCTGCTCCGCCCCAGCAGTCTCCTCAAAATCAACTCAGATTTTAAATCATTCTGAGGGGGGGAAAAAAAACCAAAATCACCTTTGTCAGATAAATCAGTGCCAGAATGACATATATTAGCATGATCTTGTAAGTGTGAATGCAGCCTATTAAATTAATATTTTTTTGTTAGTCTAACTTAAAGTAACAACAGCAAGATATCAAAGGTTCAAAAATTACATGTGAGAATAAATTTAATAGCACTACTTTTCATACCCATTACTCCCATGTTTTAACACAATACCTGCTGAAATGAGTCCTCAAATAACGTTTTCCTGCTCACTGTGATCTTTATATGCTGTGGCATTGCAAGTTGCTGAAAGGAAATGTTTTAGATGTGAAGGGTACAATCACTTAAAGTTCCCACTACTCAGTTTGGACTGCTATTTGCTGTATACATTAAAAAGGACAGTTCAATTCCATCAATCAATATAAAACAAATCCAGCAATCAAGGTATCTAAATTGTCATTTAATCCAAGAATAAATTGGTTCCAATACTGCTATCTACAGTGACATGAACACACCTCCAGATGCTGCTCAGAACAGGTTAAATATTGCACTCCTACAAGATACTGGAGAACATGAAGATCAATAACATGTCCCAGCTGAAGAAGGCTTTCTACCCCAGAATTGATGAGACACATGAAGAACCTCTCCTATAAGAAAAGGCTGAAACAATTGGGATTGTTCAGCCTGGAGAAACTTCAGGGTGACCTAACTGTGGCCTTCAGTACCTGGAAGGCACCAACAAGAAAGATGGAGAGAGACTACTGACAAAGGCCTGGACAGGACACAGGGAATGGCTTCCCACTGCCAGAGGCAGGGTTAAGAGGGATATTGGATTTTGGGAAGGAATTCCCACACCTGTGAGGGTGGGCAGGCCCTGGCACAGAGTACCCAGAGCAGCTGTGGCTGCCCCTGGATCTCTGGAAGTGTCCAAGGCCAGGTTGGACAAGGCTTGGAGCACCCTGGGCTAGTGGAAGGTGTCCCTGCCCATGGCAGAGGGTTGGAATGAGATGATCTTTAAGGTCCTTTACAACTCAAACCATTCTGTGATTCTATTAATTTAATAAAAATTAAAATATTCAGGCTCTACTGCACAAAATTCCAAGTGAAAAACGAGGCTAGTCTCTGCATTATTTTCAAAGGACAATTCAGTTACTCTTGAAAACTGGAACATTGAAACCAAAAACTTTTTCCCTAAACATCAAGTTACTTCATCTCTTGATATAAGGAGCTTAGAGGCCCAAGACTGATACACTGAATTTGATATGATGTTAGAGCACCCTATGTGCACCACAGCATATTCCTCAGTGCTTAGACATATCTGTTGTGCTGCAAATGCCCTGCCTTTCCTGCCAGAAGTGGGTATTCCTATAGAAAGCAGATGTTGTATTAACTCTAAAAAAAAACTGTGCCTCCATATATTCCTGTATTAACTGCAGCAAGACAAGACTATTCAGAAACCCACCACTTAAAAAAAAAGTAGGGAAATTGATGCTTTCCCTTATTCTAAAACATTTCAAAGCCAAAAGTTACATCACTTTAAAGCTTACATGAGATTATACATTTCCTGCATTTACTCCCTCTTAATTTAACTCACTTTTAACTTTAGAGTAGTTTGATTCCCTTTACTGGAAGGCACTGAAGAAGGCATTGAAAGTGTGTAAGCAAAACCAAAATGCAAGCAAATATTGCAAAAAAAAGAATCCATACCTGACACCAGAATCTGAAATAATGGACCTTGGCCTTGAAATCACGCACATAAGCTATCTGGGGTCCATTGTCTCTGCAAACAAAAGGAAGAAAATAATGAATTTCCAAGTGTTTTTGTAACTGAAGTAAAAGCCTGCAGATGTATTAGTTATGCAGCTGTATGGTCTAGCTGGCTATCTAGTCACATTTTTTGATTTTGGGGTGTAATTTCTTGTTTTTAAACTAAAAAGAAAAATCTTCATTTGTAAACTGTGGAATGCTTAACAGTACATTTAAAACACTACCTGAACATAACTGTAAAAAAAGATTCTAACAATAAAGAAGGGACGACATTCAGTTAACTTGGGAGGTAAATTCTGGTTTCAACTTCATTCTGGTTCCTAAAAAAAAAATCAGAAAAAGAAGAGGTTGGGTCTCTTTTAAAAAGAGAAGGAAGGGATTTGGTCATCAACAAAACAGATGCAGCTCCTCCACTACTCTCAAATCTCACACATTACATGGCAAGAAAGATTCTGCAGTGTTTAGAACTCTGGCTTCTTCAGGGACTTTTAGTGCCTGAAAAATCCCAGGTAATTAAGAAGCACTGCTCCATGTAAACCTTCCTGCCTAATAATGTAGTAAGAAGCAAAAAATAAATATTTAAAAAATATTTTTTAAATGATTTGTGCTAAACTTGACTTTTGAAACCTTAGTAAAATGTTAAGAACACTTACAGAGCAGACTTGCCCGTGCGGGGATCGATGTATGTAGTAGTTCTTCTATTGTGATCCACAAAATAGGGAATTCCATCCACAGTAAATCGCATTTCCCAGCCCTCTGGCAAGGGCTTCTCATTTAACTGACTATGGATACAAGAAAATACATGGTAACTGATCAACTGAATCCATTATGTCAATGGAGTAATACCTGAGACAGTAAACATCTTGGAAAATCTAGAAAGTCTAGAGATTGAGAAAGATTTTCTTTGGATTTATTTTAGCTTCCTCCCCCCCTGCCAAAATTTGCAGTCAGCTCTCAACTAGGCCAAAAGTATTCTCATTTGCTTGCAATACCTTAAATAAAGGCATGAAAAAACCTGAAGGGAAAAGTGTAAGTAAGTTTTATTGTTTCCTTCACAAACAACAGAATTTTATCTTCTAACTATGAGGTTTTTACTCAAAAACTGATATAATGTTAATAAACAGTTTTTGGTACCTCATGAATAATCACAGCAGCCAAAAATGTTTCAGAATGCCAAATTAAAAGAAAATGCCAATCCTGATCATGTAAAATTTTTTGCCAATTTTTTCCAACTCAGTTTTGCTGTATATAAAGTAGATCTCAATATATCTGGAAGATCTGAGTGGTATCACTGTGAAGTGCTCCCCAGTGGCTTCCCTCCATAAATACCATGTCCTGACTGTGCAGCCCAAACATTCTGTTGCTGGGCTGCTCCAAGAGTAATTTCTCTCCACAGCTGCAGAGGTGAGTGGCTACAGCTGTGACCCCTCTCACACAGCCTTGGCTGTGCCCCTTCCCGTCCTTCAGGGAGGACAGGTGAAGTTGCTTCACCAAACAGACATCTCCAGCTCAAACAGCAGTTGGGACTGAACACACTTCACCCTCAACTACCTGCCTCCATTCCTTACCTCAAAGACTTTGCAGTGACAGAGCTCAAAATAAACAGAACTCTTGTGTTTCTAGTAGTGCCTCAAGTTCTATGTCTCCTTTATTCCTCCTTTTTCAAAGAGGTGTGAGGAAAGGTCTCCTATCCATCCCCAGATGTGTCCAAGGCCAAGTTGGATGGGGCTTGGAGCACCCTGGGATAGTGGAAAGTGTCCCTGCCCATGGCAGGAGGGTAGAACAAGATGGGTTTTAAAGTCCCTTCCAATCCAAACTATTCTGGGATTCTGTGACTGTGTGGGAAACAACCAAAGTCTTACTCTAGACTCTGCACCACCCCATCATCATACAAAGCAAATCTTTTCTTCCTCTTATGACACAAATGTTTAGACAAATGTAAATGATTACTTATGAAAAGCAGAGGCTTTTCTACTGAGGAATGAGTTCATTGCTTACTGTTGACCAAGGCTTTCCTGGCAGCTGTAGGATGACACAGTAATATTGCAACAGTTTCCATTTGGCCAATGTCTCAACATTTTATCGAACTCTCTGATGTTTGCATAGCACAATCCATGCCTCACCTGTGGGCAGCAATTCTTGGCTCACTCTACTCTCACTTACTTGGCTACATTTTAATTTAATTTATAGTTCCATCATACATGCAGCTTCAGTTGATTTCTTACCCCTGACTCCTGGGGTCTTCCCACTGAGTGATTCGTGTGTTGTGATTGACAAAATACACTCTGCCATTGCTGTCAGTTCTCTTTTCTGAAAAGATGTAAAATGAGAACAAATTCAATTCCCTCTTTAATTTATTGCTGAGACTACATCAAATATACAATATAATTCACCAGATTCAGCCTCTCCTGCTCTCAGGTTTCTCTGTACCTCCTCTGATCCAACATATTTTCACTTTCATTGACGTTACTCCTTACTATATAATTTATTTTTCAATTGTAGGAGAAATTAATTGGAAACTGAAAACTGTGAGCTGTTTTGTCCACAGGAAACTTCAGCTGTGTCAAATATTGTGATGTGCCTGACAAGCAACACAGAAAGCAAACACAGAGGAGGGAACAGATATACACAGAAGTATACAGAAGGTACAAAGGGGCTTCAAGTTCAATTTATAGCAGGGAATAAAACACAGTCAAATGCAGTTTCCAAGAAAAGCCATTTGTATTTTCTCTCAGATGAACCATGGGCATACACTGCCAATGAGAAATGCCATGATTTGTTCCTCTGTACCATTCTGCAGCTCTTCATACCATTTTTGTTTAGTGTTGCAAGAGAAACAAATTACAAAAATGGATCAAAATCTGACTACCACAGCTCAAAAGCTTCAGTTTCCAAAAGAAGCCTGTAAACAGGCATTTGCCTGTGAGCCTGACAGCAGAATTCCACATGATGTGGAGACTCAGTCTGCCATCTCCTGGGCACTGCCAGCCTAAAGACCCTTCTGTGAAATGTTATATATAATGTATCTAAGGACAAGAGTGGGGAACAATTTCATGGCACAAAGTTGCAGCAATACCAGGATTAAAATCCAAATAGTTATGTTTGAAAAGCAGATGAACCCAAAAACTCAGGTCCAACTCTGTCAAGTAATTACTTGCTCCAAATTCCACAAGAGAATTCTGAGAGCTTTGCCTACCTATCATAAAACTTGAATTTTCATATCTGCTTCATAGTCACACCAGAAAGCAGTTTTACACTTCTACTTTTATTACACCCTGCCAAAATTTATATTAATTGTAAATTCTCAGCCCTGTAAAGTACAAGAACAAATTTATTCCAGGGAGAGGGCCAAATAAGGAAGCAGTTGTCACTATAAAAAACATTTTCAGACCAACAACACTCTTCAAGAGTTTTCTTGGAGTGAGACTTTAGAAGTTTGAGTTAGAGAGGATTTGGAGCCTGATTTAGCAGGAACAGGATGGTGGGGGGGAATGAAAAAGTCTCAAAAGGATGAGTGTTAAAGCAGCTATTACACTAGTTACCAGTGGAGTAAACCAGAACACTTTATAGCTTCTAAACCACTTAGACATGGCATAGCCTAGTCAGGTTTCTGTTTTAATAGCACATTTAATTAGATCTGATTTTAAACTATTTTAAATGTAGATTTTAATTTTCAAAAACTAGCTTAGAAGAGCTGACAAATAATTTGGCAGAAGTATGCTTTAATGTTTAATTACATTGCATTACAAAACACATTCAAGTTAGTCTTACCCCATCCATGTGGCAGAGGGCCAAGAGGATCAAACTCTTTGCTCTGTGTGGATGAAAAATCCTGGTTCTGCAAGTCACACGAACAAATGAGGCATTAATGACTAGTCATTTGCTTTCCAGATGTTCTACCATAGCCATCCTGAATTATTGAAGTAAATGCATTTCTGTTAATGTTACACATAAGCAAGGATGCCAACTCTTTCTTTTCCTCCACAGAGAAGGCCCATTTTACTGACCTTGGCATGCTTAATTAACTACAGGGCCAAGAAATAATTATTCTTTGTTAGTACCCCTGCCTAGGCAGGAGGAAATTAGTACAGCAACACCCAAAGCAATCAGAACCTTCATTCCTGCAGTCAGTACAGTTCTCCCTACCACCACTTACAGGCTCCATTTTATTCTCACATGTACAGCAAATCAGAACCTCCATCACTCTTGATGACCATGAGTAGCATGAGTTGGAGTGATCTAATGTCTGCTATTCATCAGAGACAAATAATGGAGTAAAAACGCTGGAAGGATTATTTTCAATTTCCCTGCTCTCCTAACATTCATTGTGCATAATTTCTTTTACCCAGAGCAGAAATGCATTGCTTACCTCCCGTGTGTTTGGCCAGGGTAATACAAGATACAATACAAATACATCAGCTTATTACTAAGCTGTAGTTTGAGGCTTATCAATATTGTACATCAATGTTATCCAGGCTTTATCAATATTGTACCTCAATTTTATCCAAGAAGCCCTATATTGAGGTGACAACTAAATCCCATGTGCTGACTGGAAGGAGATGAACTAACATTACAATGAGCCCTCCCTGCCACACAGAGACATTATCATAAACCATAACAGAGTCTGCTGCCTTTATGGGGACAGGTGACCCACAGGCATGCCCAAACCCCAAAAACCACCCTAACCCTCAGTCACCCAGGTCCTCCTTACGCCATAAATGAACCTCTGGTTGAACTGCTGCATGGCTCCCTGGAGCTGGCTGCGCTGGAGCTGCCACTGCTCGTAATTGCGGACGGACTCCAGCGTCGGCCGCTGCCACGTCGTGGTTCTGGTGAAGTGGTCAACGTAATAAATCCTGCCCATGTTGTCAACCCGGCGCTCCCAGCTGTGGGGGAAAACACAAGCCACAGCTGTCAAGAGCTGGCAATTTAATTTAAGGCTCAGAGGAACCTGGAGACCAGTGTGGTGGAAGGGAGCAGAAAGCATGGGCTCACCAGCAGCTTTTTTCTCCTTGTACTCTCTGCTAAAATTATACAAGAGCTAGACTTTTTTTATGAGAATCACTTTTATTTGTTGCATACTATACAAAGTCAGACCCATTCAATTTATTGTATTTTCAGGGTTTTTTGGAATAGTTGTCAAGATCTGTCTAGACCACTGTCCATACTGTGCTGGCATCACCGGAATTATCCCACCCAGCAGGTTTCTCCTAAAACACAGCAAACCCTCTGACATTTTAAACTATTCAACACAAGACTTCCTCACACTCTGATCTGGCAGAAAAGAAAGGTGGGCATGGGGTTTGGTATTTTGTTTTGATTTTCTTTGGGTTTTTTTTTTCTAATTTTCAGTTCATAAGAGATCAGTACTACTTACAAAACTTGAAAGAAAACATTCCTATTCTAAGTAAGCTTAAGCAATATAAAAATTCATCTGCTGAAAAAGTTCAAAATAACTTGAAACATGACAGGTGGGCTCCATTTATGAGACTGCCAGTTTTCATTCTTCAATAACAAGTTCTCTGTACCATCCCATGTTTTCACTTCATAATTCTTTACAGCGTGCACCCCATTTGAGGATGAAGAAGTGCAACAGAACAACTCTTGTGCTTTTCTTATATTGTTAAAAAATAAGAAACAGCAACTGTGAGCTAACATCACTAGCTGTTCTGATGCCAAGAGCTGGAGAAGTTTAATAACAAAAGTTGGTTTCTATGTGCATAATAAATTGGCAGCTGGGAGCCCTGAGACAAGATCAAAGGCCTGCAAACAGTAACCTCAAGATAAGAGGTAACCAAGAGCATTGCTGCTCAAGCTGATAGTTACCTCAATGCCAAAATACTTTTCTGTGGTTTTTTCTGGGGGTGTCTACTGTATTTAACTGAAATCTGTTTCTCGGTCAGTAAAGATGCACTTGCCTCATCTTTGACAGGAAATTCAGATTTGGCTTTTTTTGACATTCAACTCTTTTCCATATGCATTCCTTGGAGAGAACCCAGAGCAACTGGGTTCACATTTCTGCTCTCAAATATTTGTTCCAGCTTTAGCAAACTGTCAGGCAATTAATTCCTGAAAACCCCAGACATGTGAGATGATTGTATGGCTCACCTTGGAGGAAGGGGCTCTGGCCGATCCCACGTTGTTCTTTTTTCAACATGATCCACGTAGTACACTCGACCATGCTGGTCTACTCTTTGCTCCCAACTGAAAACAGATTAAAAAGTTTAATCTTCCTCCAGATCAAACTACTCTAACCATGCATCTCATCTACAGCTTAAAGATGAGAAACATCTGTTTTCATAAAATGCTTATTTCTAAACAAAATGCTTCAAACTAACCCTTGGCTCATGAGATGCACCAGAACAGTGTGCAGCACATAATGGTACCATTCATATTAACAGTGATTCTATGCCAACTAAAATTAAAAAATCATTGTACATGACCCCGTTTCTGGGAAACAGAAGCTCAAATTCATGCCTAGGTGTAAAATTTTACCAAAATTTTGTATTCAATATCGAGTGTATCAATAACCTATTGAACAGAATCAACTACAGAAAATAATTGTCTTTTAGAGTAGCATTAATCCAATATATATGCACATTTTTCAGTGATCCAGTATATGCAGAGATCACCATAAGGGCATTGGTCACATTTTCTGCACATGCAGTATTTGGGATAATGACTTATCCCTGCATCAATTACATTTGCATGAAATGTAACATCACAGGGGAAAAAAAAAAGCTATTTGCCATTTCTGTTGAAATCAAAATTATAAAGGAACAACTGCTGTTTTCAAGACCACTTCTTTATTCCCATTGTCCTTGTGAGGTAATTCAGACTGTTCCTACCTTGTGCTTCCACTACCTGCAAATCAAGGCAGGTAATTCACCAACTTCACCATTCACATTGGGAAGCTTTTGATTTCCCTCACTCAGAGAGTCTAGAAATGTTTTTCCCGCTGTTTTTTTTTTTAAGTTGAGAGCTTTGAGGCAAGAGGTCAACCATCTGACAAATTCCATAGGTACCCAAAGTACAGCAGCATGTCCACACTACTCTCAGGAGCTGCAGTATGAAATCCAAACCTTCAGGACTGCAAAAGCAGCTTTTCTTCTACTTATCTGTACCAATATTTTCCTACCTGAGTTTATTTTAATTTGAAGACAATAAGCTGCCACACTATTTTAAACCTATGTTCCACTGACATGGAAACATATGATAAGTATCAGAATTCTTTCTTTGAATGCTTGAAGATCAACCATACAAAACAGTTATAAACCCTCCAAATTCATATTGGGGGATTTTTGTCAGGCAGCAGAAGACAGATGTTATCTATGGTTTCTTACACTTACTGTAAGTAAAATAAAGTAAAACCAGAGAAGTCAGCTCACATGGGGAGAAAGAAGTCATTAAACCCATACCCAGGTGGAAGAGGCCCTTGGCTGACTGTAGTAAGAGCCTGAGGTGAAGGATTTACTGGCTGCACTTGTCTGGACACTGGAGGAGTGGTGAGTGCAGGAGTGGCAGGAGCTGTGCTGGCGGCTGCTGCTCCCTCAGGGCTCTGCTCTGAAGGTGTATTTGAGGCTGTACCTGCCAGTGATCCCGCACTGGCCCCATCGCTTTCTGTGGATGTGGATGAAGGACCATTTGCACTTGCTATGATGTCAGAGAGAGAAGAGAAAAAGCCTTTAACTGACATTTATCACCAATGTATTGTAGCAGTTACACATTACACAAAAGCAAACCTGCCAGAACTGCTGTTTCCACAGCCACATTTTATAGCTCAAACAAAAACTGAACAGCAATTCTATCTCACTGCAAAAATGCTTTCATCCAAAAACTACCATAAACAGCATTGTGGTATTTCTGATAAATATTTATTTTGTCTGCATTCTGTAAACATTAAATGATGATAAAAAACTACTTCTTTGTACTAATTAATTATTTTCCATTTATTATTTGGAATAATAATTTAAGTGATGATAAGCATAAAATTTTCAAGAGGAGATTTGATATTGCATGGAAAGTTACAATCACAATGGGAAGGGAACACAGACATTCTTTAAATGCTTTCAGTTTTATCTTAATGCCATTTGGTGGGTGGGGTTAGAAGTTGAACATAGGTCAAGTCTCATTAATTAACTGCACTGGATTAATCTTTTAAAGTAATTACTGTATTGCAGGGCCCATCCAGATCCAGCATTTATCAATTGTAATAATGAGACTAGAGAAACACTGCATTGTATGGGGGTAAAGGAATTACCTCAAAAATATCAAGTAACTTTTCAGAATGAGTGGCCTTCAGGTAGTTTTTAAATAGCTAGATTAAAAAAAAAAATCTATGCATTTCAGCAGATAATGAATGTTTTTAAGTGCTGCAGCTTCACAGAATCTAACTGCAATTGTAGAAACCAGTAACTTGTATCTCAGAATGCAGTATTATCAACTTGAGGCAATTCTGTGAGCCTTCAGTGGATTTCATGTCACCCTCAGTGGATGCTTCAGTGCAGCAACAGCAGCACTCTTGTGTTCCCCTGGTCCCAGCTCCACTCTGTGTAGCACCATCACTGACTGCCACCACCCCTGAGCAGATGCGGAAACAAGAAATTTCCAGTGACAGGAACAATGACTAAACAACTTGTACCAAATGCAAGCTAAAAAATACTCCTTCAGAAGCGACCCGCCAAAGACTTGACCATCCAAAGTGCAGTTAAACACCAGGAGCAGAAAGAGTTATGTTCGCTCAAGGAGTGCCCAGCCCCAGGACGTACCGGCGACCGACGGGGGTCTGCGGGGAGTGGGGGGCGGGGGCCTGGCAGGCCTGGGGGGTCTGGCAGGTTTGCAGGTCCCATTTGTGAGCAACGGAGAGTCACTGCCATTAACAGTCTTGTTTTCACTGGAAGCAGCATCCTCACAGTTTTCAAGGCCATTTGAGTTAGTCCTTTTGCAGGAAAAGACACAGAGAAGTGTTCTAGTAGTGCACAGGTGATATGAAACTTTTCAAATCATAGAATCATGGAAGAGTTTGGGTTAGGACAGTCCAGCCCCCTTCCACTAGACCAGGTTGCTCCAAGCCCCATCCAGCCTGGCCTGGGACACTTTCAGAGGGGTTGAAAAGACATGTGAAAGACACTGGAGTGCAACAGTTACAACTAGGTGAGATTTGTAACACTCACAATAATTCCAAGTATCTATACATCTGTATAAACACACTCAGAGTTTATCTCCTGAGGTACTTGAAACCTCAGTTGATAGAAAGGTGGTGAAATAGATGTTCATAACATCTGGCATCAGAATCTCCTCTTTCATTTCCCAATTTGATACACTTGCCCTTAGGTCCAGGCTCTGGATTTTGCTGCTCAGCTGTTTCTGCCCATGAGTCCCTAATGAGATGAGAAGCTAACAACACCTGAGAACAGCCTGTGTGCCTTTGCTCCACAGGGCTGGCATATGCTCAGAACACACAAAATGTTACAAATTTTTAAAATCTTACTAATGCATACATATTTTTCCCTCTAAACTCAATTCTGGAACAGGCTGGAGAATTTAGCATTAAAGTTTTGACTAGCAGCTATGAATATAAACTGCTCAACCTTACAAGACTTAAGAAACTACACAGCAGTACTGACCCATGCTGTGCTGTTCACTTACACCAAGCAGAATATTATTCTGATACATTTGAATCTCCTTAGGCAGAGTTGGAAGTACCTACATCTTTAGTTAAAAGCATTTTCAGAATATGCTGGGCAAAACAAAAAGGTTGTCAACTAAAATTCTAGTGGATTTACAGGTCAAACACATAAGCCATCACAAATGAAGGAAGTTTCAACCCAGTACCTTGAAAATTACATTCCTTCAAATGTACACAAACTAAAACCCAGCAGGTAAGGCCAAGTAAATCCCAAGTTGTAAAGGACTAAGTTGTTGATTTAACCTCAGTATCATAGTCAAACACTTTTGCTCTATACCAGGCATGGTGCATGTAATTCATGCTACACCAACTGCAAAATAAATGGGTCCAAATCATTAGTGATCTCAAATCTGTAGGAGGCTTAGCCCCAGTTTTTCAACCATTCCCCTTGTTCTTTCACGTCATGCCCTTGTAGAAAGTCACTTTCCTGATCATTTAAATGATCCTCACAATGACCAGTAGAAGCCCCCTGGTTGATACCAAAACTGAATCATTATTATTGTTATTATTCTATAATATTCAGGTATTCTGAATATCCAGACATCTAAAAATTCATTCAAACACAAAAAGAAAACAGAAAAAACCCAAACTTTCAAGGGAAGACACAGCCAAGAATCAAAACTACTGAAAACAGTGAAATTTAGCTTGGTTACTCCAGATGTCATCCTGAGTGCTATGTCTTGTACAGATCCTTAAAATACTCATAGTACTGGGAACTAATTAAAGTAACATGGAACTAATTAAAGTAACATGGTTGGGCACACTCTTATCCTACCAGGCAGCAAGACTCATAATCCAGTATCAGCCTTAGCACACTGTAAGTGCCAGACAGATTTTGGGATCTTCTTAACAAAGCTAAATATAATTCTGATACCTCCATACTATAAAACAAACCAGTGTGAAAACAACCAGTGCCATTTGTTTTGGGGGTTTTAAAATATATATTTTACTTTGGGTAATCACTAGGAGAAGGATGAGGAGCACAAAGGGAAAACACAAAAAGATCAGTCAGGTATGGAGGCAAAACTGCAGCCAGACAATGGAGCAGAGCAACAGTTCAGTATTTTTGTTTTGGGCATGCTCAGATCTTAACAGATACTGCGGCAGGGCACATTCATAAATTTTTCATTGTCTTCTTTACAAAACACACAATTCCTCTCTTTCAAAACTGTGAACACTAAAAGACAGAATAAAAAAAAAAGAGAGAGGAAAAAGGTCTTACCGTGTATCACTCCTTGCTCTGGAGCTTTCACTCTGTGTAGGACCTTAAATACCAGGAAGAAAAAGACAACAGAAGCATCAGCAACACTCTGAATCATTTCCAAGGAAAGGAACAGCCTTTAATGTCCACACTTCTTTCAAGTGTGGAGGTGAGACACTATGTGCTGCTTATCTGCTGGGTTTCAAAGCTGTACATATTTTGCATGTCTCTATTTGTGTGTGTCAATACAATTTTTTTAAACCACTATCACTGTAATACTTCCACCTTATGGAAGACATAACAGGACATCATTTGACTGGGTGAATGTTCCCAAACACACACACTGTCTTTCTAACAGTATAAAATAGTGCTCAGTCTTTTAAGTGAAGCTGGCTTTTCACTCTCTCAGTGATGACAGGCAGAGCAGAAAGGACAAAAACTTCACTGGGATCTCCTCTCTGGTTGGCTGGGGGCTTTGTTTACTGGGCTCTCTAGCCCAGACCCTTCCCTTCTCAGTAAATTATTGAACTTAAAGGCATTGAAGCAGGTACAAAATATGGCTGTACTCCAAAAGCATTGCAGCAGCTCAGCCTAGATTTGCAAATGTTTTGCAACTGCTTATTCAGCCAGCTTAGAAGTATTTGCCTTTTGTGCCAGCATTTGCAAACCTTGGATATGCAGCACAGAACTGTTCATTCATGTAGATAGCACCAATACTTTATTTCCATAGAGTTGAACAAATGTCATTAGTAAAGAAATCAGTTTTCAGTTCTGATGGGAACTGTGGACAGATCTAGGCCAAAGACAAGGATGCAGCCACAGAAAGGTTTAGGATAATGAGCTGTTAGTGGACTGTGCATGGAAGGAATTAAATCCCAGCAAGAAAAATCTTAACTTAAAAGCAACTCCATAAACAATGTGTTTGCCTGAAGTGCCTTCAGCCTGTACATTGTGCTAGACTACTTTAACATTTAACTCCTTCCTCATGTGCTCCAGTCCCCTGATTATCTGAGAACCTTCTGCTGAGCTTGGGGCTTGCTGTGTTGTGCCCAACCCTGTACTCAATTCCACTATCTGCATGGCTTTTCCCACCTTTTTCTCAGTAGCTGAACTTTGGGAAATGCAAGAAAGCACAGATGAAAATCAAGTATTGCATAAAAGGAAAATTTGGTACTTTCACTAGATATTTCTATCCCTATATCTCAGCCCCATTCTGTAAGTCCCACAAAATCCCACCATCTGGCTTTTATTTACAAACAAAATTCCACACAGTCTGCGCAAATGATCCTTTTAACAAAATGCAAAGAAAACGGACTAAAAGCTCTAAGAAATATGGCCACAGTATTTGTGTATTAATTCCATTTTTCTATGATATTCAAGATGAAATTTCAAAGCAAATTTCAAAAAATTCCATTTTTCTATGATACTCAAGATGAAATTTCAAAATTTCCTCTAGGACTTTAACACCCCCCCAGCCCAGAAACCTAGAACTTGCCAATTAAATGTCCAGCTGGTCACTACTGCAGACAATGTCTCTTGTTGCTTTCTAGGAAAACAACTCTTACCTAGTTCTACTTCTCAATGTACAGTATTTCAGAAATGCTCCACTGTCCTGCTCCAAGGGAATTAAAATTACCTTTTTATTTTACTGCAATTAGATATTTTACATGAAATCAAGTTTTCAGTTTAAAAAACTGTACACACCAACGAAACAGAAAGTGAATCCCTCTCTGCAGCTCTCCACCACAGGGAAATAAATCTATGAATATGCTTAAATGAGCTATTTTAAGAAAAATTAATATAAATTCATGTCTTCTAGTAAGCAGAATATTTATTACTAGGATGATGATGAGATCAAACCAACTTTGCATTTTTCTGTTTACAACATTAAAATTCAAGGAAGCTAGAGACCTTCATTAACATTAGGAAACACTGGATAAAAGTTTGTAAAGTTCAGAAAATAAAGATGCTGATCTGGTTTTTGTTGCAATGAGGCTGAAGGTCTGCCCTGTGAACTATGACTCCACCTCAAAAATGCATGAGATTTCTGACCTCTATAAACAGAGTTACAGAAATTGCTGTTATTGTGCTTATTTCAAGATTGTGTTAAAGCTTCTCCAAAAAAGGGGCTTTGCATAGCAGATAAATGTAGATTTGGACTTAAAGTTACTTACTTCTTGTACTTGAGGCTTCCCCATTGGTCAGGAGCTCGGGGTCGACCTGCATCCCATCCAGACAGACTGACAGATCTCCCACCACCTCTGCTGGCTCCCTGTCACCAACGAGGTGCAACGTCACCACTACCTGCTCCACTGGAGAAGAACAAAGAACAAAGGGAGCTTATCTTACTGCATGAGAAAAAAAGGGCCTTTTATTCAAGAAGCCAATTGCAAACCTCAGGGATCAAGGGGGGAAAAAAACCCAACACCCCCCAGACCTACAGCTCTATCTCTCCATTATTTTTTTGTGTGGTAAAACTGAGCATTTTCATACATCATTAGAAAGTTATTGTTTCTACAAAAAGGGCAAAACTGGAGCATAATCTTGTTGCTGCCTAGAAAGGATTATCATGACGGCAGAGATTGACTCTCACATTTCCACAACAATTAATGCACCTGCCCTAAATATAGAGTAAGGAAGTGTAATTCCCTTTCAGAGCAGATACAACTTCTGTCTTCTGACTAAAAAGCTTCACTTTTACCTAATGACACCCAGATTCACATTCAGAATGTGAACACTTTCCATCATATCCCCAGACCAATGGAATACTCAGAGTTTTCAGTGAAACAGAACTGCAAATAAGCATTCCTGCTGAAATGTTTGAAACAAACCCCAGTGAGCTCCAACAGGTGCCTGATGTCAGAC